>NC_136648.1:11935811-12473877 GCF_949748355.1 Melanostigma gelatinosum
GTCTGGTAAACCTGGCATATCCCGTCAAGAGGACAAGTCACCCACAACCATGTGAAGAACTAGTGCACTTATTTTGACGCAACCCAATTTGGGTCACACACACAACCCTGAAGCTTTCTTAAGTCTTTTGTCTTCACCATATTCCTAAAATGTAGCGTATATCTGAAAGCAGAAGAGAGGTCACTTAAAGAATATTTAACAATTTACCAATATTTATAGATTAGGAGGGGTAACAGGAGACAGAAATACTCTCTTCTCTTTCCACCATTTGTGCTCTGGTAGACATGTCTGTCCCTTTAGATAGTGGCCTAAAACAATCTGAAATCTATGCTGGCTACATATTCAAGGAGGTGACCCTGGTTTCAAATTTTTAAAAAGCCTGACGCTTTTTTCCACTATTTCACATATATTGGCAATAATAATAAAAGGATGTCTAACAGCCCCGGATCAATGCTGTATCCCATCCACCTGCTTGGGATATTACTCTAATTTAACCATACACGGTTTGGGTTACAGGCAACTTGTAAGTTAATAAAAGGACAGTTTTGCACTTTAGTTCCAGTAAAAGCACAATGATGCTAAAATAACAAAAATAAATCCCTTTTGAAAATGACATACCTGCATCGTCATAGTTGCTTCAAACCAGAGAGCGTGGATTTGATTACAACCAGAGAATAATCTCGTCTATGCCCTTACCTACGTAGATAGTTTGTAGTGGGTTTCCATAAGGTGTGTGTATACTCAGCCTTTGTTATACAGAACATGTACTTAATTGTGATTACAAATGATGATATGCACAGAGCTTACAGTCATAAACAAAAAAATAAAAAGCATATAATGTATTGTATATAGTCCAACCCGTTCCCCCCCCATAACAGTCCCTTCGTCTTTAATATAGTCCTTTGTGTTCCTTCATAGTGTTGTAAACTTTTTTTTATGAAAAAAATAAAATAAAAAATGTAAGTTCTTGAAAAAAGATGCACTGCCACTAATTGCATGACAGAAGGTATGCGTTGAATATGTGCTGCATGCTGCCCTCTGGTGGCAAAGACTGGGAGTTGTGCTACAGGAATGGGTTGGTTGAACCCGCTGAAGGGAATGACCCAACCGGGCCTCCAGCCTGAAAGGAGAGAGGTAATGAGAGTTAAGACACCAACAGAACTGAAACAATTATCTCTTCAAAATAAATGTTATAAATAGAGCTGTGAAATCAATCAGTACAGTTGTTTTTTTTAAACTGATAAAGATAAGCCCCACCCAGTACATCCATTATTTCCTTCTTTAACACAAGAAGTTCATGCTCACCATGAATGGGTTATTGGACAAGCCAGGGCCAACCATGGGCTGCCCAAAGGGCGTCATGGACGGCTTGTTCTGACCGTAGACTGGGAATGCAGGGCCTAGGGGTGACACAGAGAAAGGGATTTACAGGTTGAGTCTGCTCTCTCCAGCAGTTAAGCATTGTGTGATGATAACATTTCATTGCAACCGTTATATCAACAGGTCGTAAAGAGTCAAAGATACACAGAACTAAATTATGAGGGACTAAAACAGTAAAAAGAAAGCCAAGCATGTCAGATTGCATTCAGGTGTGAATCGAGCTTTATGTCGGGTTTGTTCACTGTGGTTCTGGTCCACAGCTTTGTACAGAGCAGAACCCTAAAGCTTTGTACCCTAAATGCAACCTTTTATCACTGTGCAGTAGCTGCCACTGATACGTCTTACTTTGAAATAACTCCCAATACAAATGGTCATCATGTAGATAAAGAGAACATAAAATGCTGCACGTGGCCTGACTCACTGACAAGTACTGCACAGGAGGAACAGGGTAAGAGGCCACTAACCATTGGACTGAGGGTGGTAGGCCCCAGGTTGAGAGTAAAGGATGGGAGCCTGGCCGGGGAATTGCTGCTGGAAGTTTCCGCTGAAACTGGTCGGGAGGCAGTAGGAAGACGCGTTCCCAAAGCCAGCGGGCATGCTCATAGAGCCAGTGCCAAACGAGGCTATGAGACACATGCAGTGTGTGTGTACACAAATGCACAAACACACAAACACACACACGACAGGAGTAAATTCTACATTTGTTGGCAAACCACAAAGCTACTTGGCAATGTAACTGGGTTGCATCAAAGCAACAGAAACGTTGAATTAAAAATGTGCCTTGTTGAATACACTCAGCTTTAAATGCACACACACACACACACACACACACCTGCAGCTGGAGCTCTGCCATTGGCCTGGAAAGGGTTGATGGCCATCTCCGGAGCAACAGCTGCAGCAACAAAGGGATTTGTGGATGGGACGGCTGGATGAAATGCAGGAGGAATTTGCTAAATGAGTCTTCAATTTACGTGTATAAAAATGTACAGCTCTGAAAATATATCGTCACACTGTGTGCGCCGCTGGAGTAGTAATCACTATAGCCACCTCCAAAGCCAGGCTGCATGCTGGGTAACACAGGTGGATTCTGGGCTGGTGATGAACCAAATATGTTCCTGTAAAGAAATAAAAGAAATGTTATTACGCCAGTTAAATACATGCAGTACGCATGGCAGGCATTAATAAACCGTGAGAACGGATTCACTGATATTGTGAACCTTTTTACAGGCTTTTTTCGTTTCAAACCAGTTGTGAAAGGAGTTCTTATAGACACATTCTCCTGGTGTCTACGTGATCAACGCCATCCTTTCACCATGTGAGGAACATTATTCAACAACACACGTTACGCACTGAATTAATCAAATTCATGGATTATTGACACAGAAGTTTTCCAGGCTTTCCAGGTGCACTTTGCAGGAAATTAACGGTTTCTTGCAAAAATGTATCGGCAGTGCTATTACAATATTACTGTGTGTGTGTGTGTGTGTGTGTCTGCCCGTCTCTCACCCTGGCACACTGCTGCCTGAAGTAACAGAGGAGCTGAGCTTGTTGTCCAACTCAGCCAGAGCAGCATAGCGATCCTCTCTACGGTTGGACTGGGCAGGGATGGCACGAGACATAGATGGGATTGGCACACCTCCCCCTTTCAACAAATTTAGGAGAAAATGAAAAAAGACAGACTAATGAGACAAAGAATTAACTAAATGATTCAGGAAAAAGCATGAGGAATTGAAAGGGTGTATTGGTCTGTGCCCAGCATCACTAACAACTTATTCTGTTTTAAGATAATAAAAAATAAAACTAAAATCTTATCCAAGAGAAATGTGCTTCCATCAAGTTTTCAACAGTAGTGATAAGCAGCACACGCTCTCAGCATCTCTAGCGGATTGCTGGATACAGAAAGGGCTCGACCAGTGGACACAGTGGGTAAGAAATGAAAAAACAAATACCGAGATGAGGGTGAGTGTGTGTGGAAAGGGTGGAGGAAAGACAATGGAGGGGAGGGGGGTACCTGATGAAAAGGACTTTGAGGGGGGGGACGTGCTCAGGTGGGATGGAATTGTAGTGTTTCCAAATGCCTCAAAGTTGGCAAAGTTGGTATCTGAGTTACCCTGAGGTGCTGCAGCCATACACAAGGAAAAATGAACACATACAATGAATGTGGAAATAAAAACAATGGCAGGGCAATGCATGGGATGATGAGATACCAAAGGCTAAACACTGTATCGAGTGTGACTTTTGAGAGAAAGCTATCTTACCTGACTGGCTTGGAAAATGTGCAAAGTTGGCAAAGTTGGTGGAGCTGGAAGTGTGAGCGGATGGAGCAGCAAAGATGTCTCCTCCCAGTTCTGACAGCAAGTCAAACTTCTTCTCCTGAGCGGCGCTGTGAGCCTGGGAACGACTGAGCGCTGGTGACTGGACAGTAGCCGGGAAAAAATAATTGAGAGTTAAAGCTTTTCTCCAACCAAAAACCATTATAGATGCATATCTGTAATGGACGAATGGAGCCTCAGTGTACATCTGTGTTACCTGGCGTAGTGGGGTCTTGTTGAGCTGCAGGGTCTTGAGGGGTTGGACTTCTGGGGTACTACCAGTGCTGCTGGCTGAGGAGCCAGACACGGAGGCCTGGACACTTGCTACTGTTCTTGCCTGGTCCGGAGGGACATACCTAGGCATCCATGAAATAATACCACCACAGATGTAGAGGTAAAAACAGACACAGTACAAATAGGTAAGTAATCATTTGATTGAAATAAAAAGTAAATATATTAATCAAATGGGACCTTCCTTCACAAAGCAAATGTGCTCTCTTTCCACTGCAGTAAAAGAGCAAAGTGACATGTAGTCCGAGACAATGAAGAGCCATCAAACTAAAACATGTGGTTAACCAAATCCATAACTGCAACAGGTCTTTTGACAAAGGCAGCACTTCCCTCTCAGCACTCTTTGTTTGCATCACAGCTAATACTGCCAGCATTGTTGAATGTCCTGCAGGACTTTTGACTTTTTAGCACTCACCCCAGCATTTACCACCTTTGAGTTACATTAATTAAGACTGGATGCACATAAGTATAGTATAAGTATCAATTTACCATTTATTCAATGGATAAATTGAAATAATGTCATGACAAAACAAGACAAAATGTATCAAACAAACAAAAAAAAACCCCACCTATGGTTTAGGAGACTTACCTGATGGACCAGGTGCATCCCCGATGCAAATTTGGCCTCATTCACCACAGACAGAGCCTGGATGAAATCAAGTTTTCCAATCTATTTCTAAGTGTTTTCGGAGCCCTGGTAGTCACTACCGGAGGGGAGGGGGGTCGGTGGGGCCACAGCACCAGCGTGCTGTGGCCCCCGATGCACCTGGACCTCCACAACGCCTCCCTGGACTCTGCATCTCTGCATCTGTACAATAAAAACATGTTACTTACCTGATGGACCTGATGGTTACCTGATGGTTCTCCACGACCAACACCATACTATCAAACTCACCGACAACCTGGTAGGGACCTGTATAAGCCTGTATATACAGGCTTCATTTCAAGGTCAACCTGGGGTAACACAAAAACGTGTTACCCCAGGGAAGAGGCTTCATTTCAATCAGCCTGTATAAGCCTGTATATACAGGCTTCATTTCAATCAGCCAGAGGCCCATCCGCGCGGAGCCGAAGCCGAAGTAGGCCCACCTATGGTTTAGGAGACTCACCTGATGGACGCAACCCAGGCGCCCCGATGCACCTGGACCTCCACAACGCCTCCCTGGACTCTGCATCTCTGCATCTGTACAATAAAAACATGTTACCCCGGGAAAGAGGCAACCCAGGTGCATCGTCCCCGATGCACCTGGGTTCTCCACGACCAACACCATACTATCAAACTATCAAACTATCAAACTATCAAACTCACCGACAGCCAGGTGGGGACACTACCTATGCCCTGCAACAAGCCTGGGGCCCCTTCGCTCCCCCAGGGGCCACCTGGTCCACCTGGGGTAACACAAAAACGTGTTACCCCAGGAAAGAGGCTTCATTTCAATAAGCCTGTATAAGCCTGTACAATAAAAACGTGTTACTTACCTGATGGACCTGATGGTTACCTGATGGTTACCTGATGGTTACCTGATGGTTCTCCACGACCAACACCATACTATCAAACTCACCGACAACCTGGTAGGGACCTGTATAAGCCTGTATATACCGGCCCATCCGCGTGGAGCCGAAGCCAGGTTCCCGCCCCGAGGCCCATCCGCGCAGATCCGAGGTTCCGCACTTCTCGCCCGTGACCTGTACGCCCACCTATGGTTTAGGAGACTTACCTGATGGACCAGGTGCATCCCCGATGCAAATTTGGCCTCATTCACCACAGACAGAGCCTGGATGAAATCAAGTTTTCCAATCTATTTCTAAGTGTTTTCGGAGCCCTGGTAGTCACTACCGGAGGGGAGGGGGGTCGGTGGGGCCACAGCACCAGCGTGCTGTGGCCCCCGATGCACCTGGACCTCCACAACGCCTCCCTGGACTCTGCATCTCTGCATCTGTAGGAAAGAGGAAAGAGGCTTCATTTCAATAAGCCTGTAAAATAAAAACGTGTTACTTACCTGATGGACCTGATGGTTACCTGATGGTTCTCCACGACCAACACCATACTTTCAAACTCTCCGACAACCTGGTAGGGACAGGTCTCACCAGGGTCACATACGCATTCACGAAGTCCAAGTTCCTCTCTTGTTAGGTGACTGTGCTAGCCACAGCACCAGCGTGCCAACGGAATGCATTTGCGTTCGTGCCCTCACATGGTGGTCCGTATCCTGGCCGAGACACATCCCCGATGCACCTGGTCCTTTCAATAAGCCTGTATAATAAAAACGCCTATGGTTCTCCACGACCAACACCATACTATCAAACTCACCGACAACCTGGTAGGGACACTACTGCAACAAGCCTAGGGCCCCTTCGCTCGCCCAGAGGCCAAGCCAGGTGCTCGCCTTAGGACACCTGCGTTACCGTTTGACAGGTCTCACCAGGGTCACATACGCATTCACGAAGTCCAAGTTCCTCTCTTGTTAGGTGACTGTGCTAGCCACAGCACCAGCGTGCCAACGGAATGCATTTGCGTTCGTGCCCTCACACGCCATTCACACTCACACTCACATACGCATTCACGAAGTCCAAGTTCCTCTCTTGGCTCCGGCCGTTTGGGGCACTTACGGATCGTGTTCGCCATCTTTAACGATGTTGCCCGCGGACCACCACGTGGAGGTACGATCCAGCCGACTGCTCAATCACCCGACCGGCCTGCGCGCCATTGGTGTTTTTAATTAAACAGTCGGATTCCCCTGGTCCGCACCAGTTCTACCAGTTTTCGGCTCAACCTCTCGAAAATTTTCGCTGGTTAGCTCTTTTCTGAAAACTGAGTTTCTGTAATCGTGCGCAAGGTGGCTTGGTGACAATCTATGAAAATGGCCAAAATCGGGGGAGGGGCGAAGCGCTGAACCCGTCAGCGCTTCGCCCATTCCCCCGATTTTGACCCAAAATTGCCAAAATCGGGGGAGGGGCGAAGCGCTGAACCCGTCAGCGCTTCGCCCATTCCCCCGATTTTGACCACCTATGAAAATTACCAAGATCGGGGGAGTGGCGAAGCGCTGAACCCGTCAGCGCTTCGCCCATTCCCCCGATTCCCCCTCCGTGGCGACACTGACTTTTTATTCTTTTTTTTTGTTTTTGTGGATCTGGTATTCCCACACGCGCTATCTCCGCGAAACAAGCACGCACAGCCTCGCCCGTGACACTGAATTGTAGGTCTCATCGCCCTCTACACGCAGGTCTAGGTTGATCGGAGATGCGTTCGGCCTCACGAGGTCGGCAAAGGGCCGGAATTTCGGGGATTTGCGGGGCCATATCTCCCCGGAAATATAACGCACAGACGAGACCACCACGCCGAATTATCCGCCTTGACGTGCTCTCACTGGAGAAATTGTCAGACAAATAAACCGAGCCCCACAGCCGATGTTGGACGGGGTCAAAGTCGGCGTGTGCACCCTCGATACTCCGACGTTTGAGGGTCGTGGTTCTCGATTTTCATAGCGCTATTTTTCGAATTATTTTACAAGTTTAACTCATTTCTTTCGGTGCTTCTGGTAGTCCACATCTTCATGGTGGTTCTGCTATCACAACTTCATTTTTGGATGGTTATTTTATTCGTATTTTACAACTTAACGTTCGCGGGTCTCGGAGTACAACGGACCCAATTTCCGGGTTGCACGGGTTTAACTGGGTCCATATCTCCCCGAAAATAGAACGCACAGACGGGACAAGCCCCTTCAATTGTCGGCCTTGACGTGCTCTCACTTGAGAAATTGTCAGACAAATAAACCGAGCCCCACAGCCGATGTTGGACGGGGTCGAAGTCGGCATATGCACCCTCGATTCTTGGTTTTGGTATTCCAACTGCATTTTCATAGCGTTATTTTTCTAAGTGTTTTCCAACTTTAACTTTATTTTTCGTGGTTCTGGTATTCAAACTGTATTTTGAGATATCGTAAGTATTTTCCAACTTTTGCTTCTCGGAGGAATTAGGAAATACTTTTGCTTCCTAAACAAGTTAAACATTGAACTCATTGGCATGGCGGACAGACTTCTCATTTTGGAAGTGAGCCTCATGATTAATGGAGTTAACTCCTTGTTGAGGCACCGTGGCACCACTATAACTTTGTTTGTTTAGATTTATAGGATTTACAGGAAGACGTGTTTTCCTACAAATGAATTTAGCAGTGCTTTCAGAGGGAATGACTGACGGCTGTGTGCGTGTGGCTCTCAACTGCGAAAGCTTCTTGCATTCATGTTTTTCACATAGTGACGTTCAAGATGACAGAGCCTTCTCTTACTTGTTTTTTCTTGTTGTTGTTAAACCAACATTTGAATCAACAATATTAAAGAGAGCCTTGTCAGGACCGTATAGATGTGATTTGCTTGCTTCTATGTGGTACAGAGTAATTATCATAGAATGTATAACCTTATCATGATGAAACCTACTTAAAGCATTTATGCATTTGGATATATTATATTTTGAATATAATATATATAATATACATATATATATATATACATATATATATATACATATATATACATATATATATATATATATACATATATATATATATATATGTATACATATATATATATATATGTATATATATATGTATATATATATATATATATATATATATATATATATATGTATATATATATATATATATGTATATATATATATGTATATATATATATGTATATATATATATATATATGTATATATATATATGTATATATATATATGTATATATATATATATATATGTATATGTATATATATATATGTATATGTATATATATATATGTATATATATATATATATATGTATATATATATATATATATGTATATATATATATGTATATATATATATATATATGTATATATATATGTATATATATATATATATATATATATATATATATGTATATACATATATATATATATATATATATATATATATATACATATATACATATATATATATATATATACATATATACATATATATATATATATATACATATATATATATATATATATATATATATATATATATACATATATATATATATATATATATATATACATATATATATATATATATGATCCGACGTTAAACTCATATCAAGCAATGCTGAGGCTGCATCTATGTGTTTCGCCTGTTGTACACGCTCGACAAGTCTCTGGCACCGACTGCTGTCACGGGCCGATGAAGCTTCGGTAACCTTCTCATGTCCAAGTTTAATTTATATTTCCTTTATTAAATACTGTTCACAAACGAATTTGTAAATAAAATCACTGACCACTTATAAAGTGATCCGCACATACTCGAGTGTACTCCAAATTCCATTCCTTTATATCTCGAGAGATGCGTGACAGCCATTTCTCGCGATGTCGCTTGGATAGCTCCTTCGTGTCATTTCCTTGATGTGTAATGACCGCTGGCAAACGAAAGAATGATTTCTTGTCTCTATCAGCTCTGCTGCCACAACCAAAGACAGCACAAAAGTTCACCACCGATAGGTTATGCGACTCAGCCGTGCATGCCAGTGGCTTTGTGTGTACTCCAACATGGCCGACAGCTAAACTGTGACGTCACACCAGACCACTCCATTCTAATTGACAAGTTAAATATACACAATATTAGTAACGCCCACCAGCTTAGTCGTACCAAATAAACATTTAATATCCTCTCTGATGGAATCATCAAAACACATAGTTACACAAAGTCAAGATTGTAGTTAAAAATCTTTTAATTTATTTATACATATATTTATATATGTACACATTTTCTTACTTAATCTTGTAAAGACAAGAAACACATAGTTAGTCACTGGTGGCACAAATGAGACACTGGTTCAGTCCCAGGCTGATCCTGTAATGTAATAATCCCTCAATGAATCTGTTCCTTTTTCGCTTGCCTTAATTTAAAGCAAACAGAAAGAAGATTTGTACTCTTCATCCTGCTCTTCACTCCATAAGCTTTTTAATAAGAAAGCAAATAAGAAGACAGATGTCAAGGGAGTGTAGTGAATGCAACACAACTAACATTTCATAAATATTGTGTTTAAAGAGACCCTTCACAAAGCATACTCTGCATAGATCGAAGTGTGCGGAGATCTCTTCTCTCAGTTTGAACTCTTTGATACTTCCAGCACCTTAGTTAAGATCAAGCCAGGTGGTTATCCTGCATGAATGTTTTGTTTAAAATGTTGTACATTTATTTGTCTAGGCAGGGTCTGGTAAACCTGGCATATCCCGTCAAGAGGACAAGTCACCCACAACCATGTGAAGAACTAGTGCACTTATTTTGACGCAACCCAATTTGGGTCACACACACAACCCTGAAGCTTTCTTAAGTCTTTTGTCTTCACCATATTCCTAAAATGTAGCGTATATCTGAAAGCAGAAGAGAGGTCACTTAAAGAATATTTAACAATTTACCAATATTTATAGATTAGGAGGGGTAACAGGAGACAGAAATACTCTCTTCTCTTTCCACCATTTGTGCTCTGGTAGACATGTCTGTCCCTTTAGATAGTGGCCTAAAACAATCTGAAATCTATGCTGGCTACATATTCAAGGAGGTGACCCTGGTTTCAAATTTTTAAAAAGCCTGACGCTTTTTTCCACTATTTCACATATATTGGCAATAATAATAAAAGGATGTCTAACAGCCCCGGATCAATGCTGTATCCCATCCACCTGCTTGGGATATTACTCTAATTTAACCATACACGGTTTGGGTTACAGGCAACTTGTAAGTTAATAAAAGGACAGTTTTGCACTTTAGTTCCAGTAAAAGCACAATGATGCTAAAATAACAAAAATAAATCCCTTTTGAAAATGACATACCTGCATCGTCATAGTTGCTTCAAACCAGAGAGCGTGGATTTGATTACAACCAGAGAATAATCTCGTCTATGCCCTTACCTACGTAGATAGTTTGTAGTGGGTTTCCATAAGGTGTGTGTATACTCAGCCTTTGTTATACAGAACATGTACTTAATTGTGATTACAAATGATGATATGCACAGAGCTTACAGTCATAAACAAAAAAATAAAAAGCATATAATGTATTGTATATAGTCCAACCCGTTCCCCCCCCATAACAGTCCCTTCGTCTTTAATATAGTCCTTTGTGTTCCTTCATAGTGTTGTAAACTTTTTTTTATGAAAAAAATAAAATAAAAAATGTAAGTTCTTGAAAAAAGATGCACTGCCACTAATTGCATGACAGAAGGTATGCGTTGAATATGTGCTGCATGCTGCCCTCTGGTGGCAAAGACTGGGAGTTGTGCTACAGGAATGGGTTGGTTGAACCCGCTGAAGGGAATGACCCAACCGGGCCTCCAGCCTGAAAGGAGAGAGGTAATGAGAGTTAAGACACCAACAGAACTGAAACAATTATCTCTTCAAAATAAATGTTATAAATAGAGCTGTGAAATCAATCAGTACAGTTGTTTTTTTTAAACTGATAAAGATAAGCCCCACCCAGTACATCCATTATTTCCTTCTTTAACACAAGAAGTTCATGCTCACCATGAATGGGTTATTGGACAAGCCAGGGCCAACCATGGGCTGCCCAAAGGGCGTCATGGACGGCTTGTTCTGACCGTAGACTGGGAATGCAGGGCCTAGGGGTGACACAGAGAAAGGGATTTACAGGTTGAGTCTGCTCTCTCCAGCAGTTAAGCATTGTGTGATGATAACATTTCATTGCAACCGTTATATCAACAGGTCGTAAAGAGTCAAAGATACACAGAACTAAATTATGAGGGACTAAAACAGTAAAAAGAAAGCCAAGCATGTCAGATTGCATTCAGGTGTGAATCGAGCTTTATGTCGGGTTTGTTCACTGTGGTTCTGGTCCACAGCTTTGTACAGAGCAGAACCCTAAAGCTTTGTACCCTAAATGCAACCTTTTATCACTGTGCAGTAGCTGCCACTGATACGTCTTACTTTGAAATAACTCCCAATACAAATGGTCATCATGTAGATAAAGAGAACATAAAATGCTGCACGTGGCCTGACTCACTGACAAGTACTGCACAGGAGGAACAGGGTAAGAGGCCACTAACCATTGGACTGAGGGTGGTAGGCCCCAGGTTGAGAGTAAAGGATGGGAGCCTGGCCGGGGAATTGCTGCTGGAAGTTTCCGCTGAAACTGGTCGGGAGGCAGTAGGAAGACGCGTTCCCAAAGCCAGCGGGCATGCTCATAGAGCCAGTGCCAAACGAGGCTATGAGACACATGCAGTGTGTGTGTACACAAATGCACAAACACACAAACACACACACGACAGGAGTAAATTCTACATTTGTTGGCAAACCACAAAGCTACTTGGCAATGTAACTGGGTTGCATCAAAGCAACAGAAACGTTGAATTAAAAATGTGCCTTGTTGAATACACTCAGCTTTAAATGCACACACACACACACACACACACACCTGCAGCTGGAGCTCTGCCATTGGCCTGGAAAGGGTTGATGGCCATCTCCGGAGCAACAGCTGCAGCAACAAAGGGATTTGTGGATGGGACGGCTGGATGAAATGCAGGAGGAATTTGCTAAATGAGTCTTCAATTTACGTGTATAAAAATGTACAGCTCTGAAAATATATCGTCACACTGTGTGCGCCGCTGGAGTAGTAATCACTATAGCCACCTCCAAAGCCAGGCTGCATGCTGGGTAACACAGGTGGATTCTGGGCTGGTGATGAACCAAATATGTTCCTGTAAAGAAATAAAAGAAATGTTATTACGCCAGTTAAATACATGCAGTACGCATGGCAGGCATTAATAAACCGTGAGAACGGATTCACTGATATTGTGAACCTTTTTACAGGCTTTTTTCGTTTCAAACCAGTTGTGAAAGGAGTTCTTATAGACACATTCTCCTGGTGTCTACGTGATCAACGCCATCCTTTCACCATGTGAGGAACATTATTCAACAACACACGTTACGCACTGAATTAATCAAATTCATGGATTATTGACACAGAAGTTTTCCAGGCTTTCCAGGTGCACTTTGCAGGAAATTAACGGTTTCTTGCAAAAATGTATCGGCAGTGCTATTACAATATTACTGTGTGTGTGTGTGTGTGTGTGTCTGCCCGTCTCTCACCCTGGCACACTGCTGCCTGAAGTAACAGAGGAGCTGAGCTTGTTGTCCAACTCAGCCAGAGCAGCATAGCGATCCTCTCTACGGTTGGACTGGGCAGGGATGGCACGAGACATAGATGGGATTGGCACACCTCCCCCTTTCAACAAATTTAGGAGAAAATGAAAAAAGACAGACTAATGAGACAAAGAATTAACTAAATGATTCAGGAAAAAGCATGAGGAATTGAAAGGGTGTATTGGTCTGTGCCCAGCATCACTAACAACTTATTCTGTTTTAAGATAATAAAAAATAAAACTAAAATCTTATCCAAGAGAAATGTGCTTCCATCAAGTTTTCAACAGTAGTGATAAGCAGCACACGCTCTCAGCATCTCTAGCGGATTGCTGGATACAGAAAGGGCTCGACCAGTGGACACAGTGGGTAAGAAATGAAAAAACAAATACCGAGATGAGGGTGAGTGTGTGTGGAAAGGGTGGAGGAAAGACAATGGAGGGGAGGGGGGTACCTGATGAAAAGGACTTTGAGGGGGGGGACGTGCTCAGGTGGGATGGAATTGTAGTGTTTCCAAATGCCTCAAAGTTGGCAAAGTTGGTATCTGAGTTACCCTGAGGTGCTGCAGCCATACACAAGGAAAAATGAACACATACAATGAATGTGGAAATAAAAACAATGGCAGGGCAATGCATGGGATGATGAGATACCAAAGGCTAAACACTGTATCGAGTGTGACTTTTGAGAGAAAGCTATCTTACCTGACTGGCTTGGAAAATGTGCAAAGTTGGCAAAGTTGGTGGAGCTGGAAGTGTGAGCGGATGGAGCAGCAAAGATGTCTCCTCCCAGTTCTGACAGCAAGTCAAACTTCTTCTCCTGAGCGGCGCTGTGAGCCTGGGAACGACTGAGCGCTGGTGACTGGACAGTAGCCGGGAAAAAATAATTGAGAGTTAAAGCTTTTCTCCAACCAAAATCCATTATAGATGCATATCTGTAATGGACGAATGGAGCCTCAGTGTACATCTGTGTTACCTGGCGTAGTGGGGTCTTGTTGAGCTGCAGGGTCTTGAGGGGTTGGACTTCTGGGGTACTACCAGTGCTGCTGGCTGAGGAGCCAGACACGGAGGCCTGGACACTTGCTACTGTTCTTGCCTGGTCCGGAGGGACATACCTAGGCATCCATGAAATAACACCACCACAGATGTAGAGGTAAAAACAGACACAGTACAAATAGGTAAGTAATCATTTGATTGAAATAAAAAGTAAATATATTAATCAAATGGGACCTTCCTTCACATAGCAAATGTGCTCTCTTTCCACTGCAGTAAAAGAGCAAAGTGACATGTAGTCCGAGACAATGAAGAGCTATCAAACTAAAACATGTGGTTAACCAAATCCATAACTGCAACAGGTCTTTTGACAAAGGCAGCACTTCCCTCTCAGCACTCTTTGTTTGCATCACAGCTAATACTGCCAGCATTGTTGAATGTCCTGCAGGACTTTTGACTTTTTAGCACTCACCCCAGCATTTACCACCTTTGAGTTACATTAATTAAGAATGGATGCACATAAGTATAGTATCAATTTACCATTTATTCAATGGATAAATTGAAATAATGTCATGACAAAACAAGACTAAATGTATCAAACAAACAAAAAAAAATCTATAAGTTTATGTTACCATCTTTTCTTTTCATATTTTTCCTGAAGGAACTCTTTTACTTTCTGTGGTTCTCGGAAATCTGGAACAACTAATGTCCTGTCGTCATAGAGGCCCAACCAGATGTGTTTACAGACCTACAGGGGGGGCAGAGGAATGAGGAGAGTGGGAGGTAAGGAGAGGATTGGGGTGGGGGTGGTGGCAGAGCCGGGAGAGAGGTGAGAGAAAGTGGAAGGGAAGGGGGGAGGGGATGACAAGAAATGGGAGGAGAAACAAAGTGGGGCGAGAGGAAAGCCAATAAAGTTGACTATGCAGGGTTCAGAAAAATGCCACGATGCTTTAGAATGACTTTAAAAATATTGTTTAACGATGTGGAATACGGTGCGGATTCCTTGGTTGTACAGTGTGCACTGTGCTTGATACCTCATTGCTGTGTTTCTGGAGAAACTCAATTTCCTGATGTGTGAATGTGGTCATAGAGATGGACTTTACTCGGTGTGGGGGGTTCAGTCCTCGCCTGTGGGTGGAGGAGGCATTTGTTAGCTTAGGAACAAGAGACGCAGGATGCAACCCCAGTGCTGTTCATGTGATACGAGATGAGCAAACAAAAACCACAACCACACATGTATTGATCTGTTTTCCCGAATGACTTCTTTATTTTTGCCCCTTAGAAAATACGTGCATGTGTAAGCATTTGACAGACAGGTATTTACGACTAGTTAAACATTTTTAAAGATCATACATTTTGCCTTTTTGGTTTAAATCTCAAGGAATGTAATTGTGAATATGAATTCCCCCAACATCAAAATATAAAGCACACGTTAATCAAGAAATATTTGTGACTGTAAATTGATTTAGAAATGATCAAGACCTAATTGCAAACGGCCGATATTGTGCTCAGTGTTATTAGTGACAGATGGAGTCACAACTAACAGTGAATCACGGTGAATGTAAGTACAACCTGTTTTAGGAGATCACATAAAATCGAATTAAAATCATTACAATCAAGGTGTAACACGAGACATACTTGGTCAGTTTTCTCACAAAAACTAAATCATGAAGGCAAAGGACCTTCAATCTGTCACAAGATTATGGAATCACTGCTTCTTTATATACCACAAAATCACATGTTTCTGTCAAAGGGGCCTTTATCCTTAGACTCAACATATGAGGGTCCGGATGAGCTTTATTGTGAAGATGGGAGACACGGTGCAGTCAACAACTGTTGCTTCACCAGTTGCTGCTTTATGGTGGATTGGCAAAGATAAAACCTCTGTTGTAAAAATGACTCCACACCTGGGTCAGTGTTTGCCATAAGGGGATGTGGGTTCTATGGTTTGGTGACACCAATACACACCCAACCATCACCACCATGAAGGCCTGTGATGGCAGCATCATGCTGTGGGCATGGCTGCTGCAGGCCATGGAAGGTTTGTTGGCGTTGAGGATCAAATAAAGTCTGACACTCAAGACACGCCCTGGAGGAAAACCTGAAGCAATGGATACCAGGAATGGCTGAAAACCAACATTGTTAATGTCCTGATGGGGCCAAGTCAGCGTCCAGATCTCCATCCAAACCAGAATTTATGGCAGGATTTTAAAATTGCTATTCACCACAACTAGACAGAGCTTTAAGAGTTTGGCAAAGAAGGATGTACAAGACAATACATAGACTCAAGGCTGAAACTGTCATTTTAGCTAAAACGTTTTTTTTACATTGAACGCAAACACAATACACACAACTAGCTCACAATTAAAAGGGTAAATACGTCACATATATATATGACAAGAAAAACCCATTTGCCTCTGTAGCAACTAAAAGGGCAACCTCGTTAATCAGGTTCATTACCTAAATCCTGGTTATGGTGTCATCAGACAGCAGCCAAGGACGACCCACTTCCTTACTTCGTCTTTCATCTCCCACGCTGAGGGACCCACCCTGCTCCTGACTAGTAGCTGTATGACGCTTATCTAGAGGTGTGTGCGTGTGTGTCACACCGTGTCGGAGTCTCAGCTAAAGTTCAACTGGAGGAGGTTCCTCCATGACGTGCTGCTTAAATCAAATATTTGACTGTTCGGTATATGAACCTTTACGTGGGGCGTGCTAACCACGACCACATAGACAATAAGTCAGTGAAAACACCCCTCACTGCCTGCCTAAGTGTACGTCTTCTCACATTGAAGTAAAGCTTTAAACGAACTTAACTGCCGACACTACGTTACCCGGCCCAATCCAACGGCTGAGGGCAGAACCGACGTTACCTGTCCGGACTTTAACGCTAGCTAACGAGCTAACGGTACCGCCAAGGCAGCTGTGGAACAGGACACATCCACGACCGACCGCTAACGTCACTGTTAACAACAAAGAAGACACTTTAGGCCAAAAAGAAACTCACAAGATCCCAGAGCAGGTGGTACAGACGAAGGAGCCCACTGTCATGTTGACATAGGTCGGGCCGCGCTGGTCGCAGTCGAAGCATTTCCTATTCGCGGGGAGGCTAGTCATCTCCCGGAGCATCTTCAAATGAGTCTCCTCTTGCTTTCGCTTCGCATTCGTCGCCATGGCTGAAAAAACAGCGGTCTGGTATCACCGGGGGGAGGAAGTTTGGGGACCGGGGGACAGTGAGGGTGTCTTCAGGGCAGACTAGTCGGGTGCGGCAGCGGCCAGACACCTTCTGGCCCGGGGAGAGACTGGGCGACTGACAAACACTTCTTCTACACGACAAAAAAAAGGGTGAAAAAAACCGGCTTCACAAGCGCCACCTGTTGGTCTGGAATGACGCATTGTAATTTAATTAAAAGCAACACTTGTTGTTCGGAAATATGTCAGAAAAAAATATTAAAAAAACGGTGCTATGAAAACATACAGCACCCAAATCACACTTTGCATAAGAACATCAGACAAACACATTAACTTCAACAGTGTTTTAATTAAAAATGGCCAACAGCATTACATATGAAAACACAATATAAAACATACAGTATACTGTTATATTTTCAAAAGACAAACTTTTTTATCACGTTTTTTTTTAAACATCTCGCTATCTCATTTTAACTTGATCCCACTTTAGTGCACGTTTTAAAATGCATGTCTTTGGTCTCTCCCTTGGCACCCTTTTCACAACAGGTGCTCATTGAATATCTAGTGATGAGACGTCCCCTGTCTCCAGTTTTGGCTTGGGGGAAGGACTCCATGACAGTGATCACCCTGTTCTCTTTCATAGTCTACCGCCTGCTCTGCTTGTCTTGGTGGCTTTGCAGGAAACTGCTGGATACACTGAAGAACTACTCAGTAAACTACATTGTTGCAGACACTGCTGCTAAGACCAGATCATTCCCATGTAGAGACAAACACTTGAAGTCAGTGTCTTGCAAGGCGCCTGTTTTAGCTTCTTCTAAATTATGAGGTGACTAGAAGGCCCTTTGAAAAGCAGAGTTTTCTTCCAATACAAATCCATGATTCAACATGTAAAGCTGCAGCCTCTGGAACTGTTGAAATTTGTCAAGTATTTGTGTTACAGAAGATAAAATCTAAATTCATGGATGTTGAAGATGCAAGACGTTCTCTTCAACACAGGAATGAAGCATGATTTAAAAAAAGAAAATACCCTCATGGCAGAAATTCAAGATCTGGATCACATGATTGGCCGTTAATTGTTTGAGATGTCTGGACAGGCAGACAGCTTAGAAAGTGTCTAAAAATCTTCAAACTTGGATGGCGGAATGGTTCCGGCAGCAAGTGGGAGATGTTGGCAGCCTCATTTTGACTTTGGTCTCTTTCTGTTGCTGCTTAAAGGGTCTGCAGCTCTGACGGGCTAGAGGAAGAAAGACAACTATTCAGGCTAATCAGCACACCACATTTGGAACTACTGAAAATGATTTTTGTTTTCAGGTCATAACTGACTGCTTGAATAGAGTAAAAATCATCAATATCATTTCAAAGATATTTTTAAGTACATTTTATCATTATAGCTTTCCTCCAATTTATCACCTTTAAATAAAAAAATATATATTTTTGTCAGTGATTGTTATGTTGAGCTCACCTGCTCCCTCTTTCTGGTAACTCTAAAGAAGTCCTGCATACGACTCTGCTTGCTACGTCCTTCAGCCCTCTCCTTTTCCCTCTCCTCCCGCTTACGTTCTCGCGTCTGGCGGAAGTTCTCCATTCGACGACGGACCCTGTCCTCCCTAAAAACATACCAACACGTATTCAGTCACAACCGCCTTTAAACGAGACAGAGAAGCATGTGAAATAAGCAAAACGTACGTACTTAATGTATTTGACGTGACAGAGGAGCCCAACCAAGGCTTCTTCATCTGGCTCAGTCCAGGCAGTTCAGGAGCGACCATTTGTGATGCATCCAAGAATATCTTCCGTGCTTCTTTGTACCTCCAGAAATGTGGCACGGGATGGGTCTGAAGCAGCAGATACTAGTGTCTTATCAGATCTTACACTGTAACACAGAATGAAAAACACAGAACACTGGTTGTCCATGTAGTACCTTTCTGTTGATATGCAACACCACGTTCTCAATAGTACGGTGCTTCTGGATCAATGTCAGAGCTCTCTTTGGACCCAAACCGGCTATCTTGTCACAGTAGTCACAGCCCAACAAAATGCACAAGTCGACAAACTGGTGAAGAAAATAGCAAAAGAAGGAAAGTTTGAGGACTTGTTTGTAGTATTTCTGTGAAGTGGTATTATGAATTATGATATATTTATTATTGTTTTATGCTTGAAAGACATCTTAAAAGTTTCAGTCTCACCTCCTCGTGACTAATTTGGAGTTTCTCTAACAGCTTGGTTAAAGAATATTCCACAACCTCACTGTGAAGAAGAAGAAGGAAGAAGAAGAAGAAAGAAGAAGAAGAAGAAGAAGAAGAAGAAGAAGAAGAAGAAGAAGAAGAAGAAGAAGAAGAAGAAGAAGAAGAAGAAGAAGAAGAAGAAGAAGAAGAAGAAGAAGAAGAAGAAGAAGAAGAAGAAGAAGAAGAAGAAGAAGAAGAAGAAGAAGAAGAAGAAGAAGAGAAGAAGAAGAAGAAGAAGAAGAAGAAGAAGAAGAAGAAGAAGAAGAAGAAGAAGAGAAGAAGAAGAAGAAGAAGAAGAAGAAGAAGAAGAAGAAGAAGAAGAAGAAGAAGAAGAAGAAGAAGAAGAAGGAAGAAGAAGAAGAAGAAGAAGAAGAAGAAGAAGAAGAAGAAGAAGAAGAAGAAGAAGAAGAAGAAGAAGAAGAGAAGAAGAAGAAGAAGAAGAAGAAGAAGAGAGAAGAAGAAGAAGAAGAAGAAGAAGAAGAAGAAGAAGAATCAACGTTAGATCAGTTTAGAAAACTTACAGTCCGCCTTCAGCTTGTGGGAGAAAAATGTGTTTGTGTCTTGAAATATATTTGTGTAAAATCAATCATATCCATGAATTGAAATGTATCCATGTACAGTATGTTCACATTCATACTGTGACATTGGCCTGTATCATTGTCATATGTTATTCAGAACACTGAGACAGGGAGTCTAGTATAGCGGCCTTGGAGCCCGGGTGAAGATAGAAGATAGAAGGGGGATGACGTAGATAAACAAGTATGGCAAGATTTGTAACGGAGGGAAAAGACAAGAGCTGGTCGCTGTGACGGGGGGGCAGAGGCAAAATCAGGAGAAGACGAGTGGGGAAGGAGACTGTGGTTCATCAAAAAACCTTCTGTTATGACTTGTCCGAGGTACACAGTGTAACTTGTCTCGGGGAAAGTTCAGAAGAGGAGGAGGACATCTCCGAGGGGGGGGGGGGTAAAAAGTAATGTACAGTGTTATTGTGAAGTTATTTGACTCTGGACAGCTCGGTGTACTTGTATACTTTGTGATGCAAATAAATCTGCGTGAACTGAAGAAAATCCAATCTCTCTTGTGTTCTGTGGGTGTTCGTTACTGAGTTCCTAGTCCTGTGGTGTCTCTCCACGAGTCAGATAGATAACAGTTACTGAGCCAGCCGTCGGGTATTGAGTTTAACTTAAGTCATAAAGTCAAAGAAGTTGATCAACGGGAAAAACAACACTACAAGCTAAAAGACACTTTGGAAATAAAGTGACACGAGGAAATCACTCGCAGTGCCATCGATACATCAACATTAGTTGAGGCTGACATGATGACGTCTGACTACTGGATTCATAGCCTCAAGTGATGGCTGTGCATCAATATCACCACGGCGTAGCAACTTCAGATCACCTTGTGTGAAGGGGAAACTCATAAACACAAGATGTTACATCTAAAAAACATCTGAAAGTGTTCATTCAAAAAAATCGGACCACTGCTCGAATAAAAGACTTTCTGAATCATTCAGTAGAACACTGAGGCATCTTTAGTCGCTAACTGAATGAGCTTCTGAGTCTGTTAGAAACACAGAGTAATGGATTGATGTTCTTTCAAGTCTTGGACGTCAGAGGTTCTGAAGAATACTTAAACACATCTGTCGCAGAAAACTTTAGAAAAAGAGTTATTTTACCAAAAAATACAACCAAGCATACAAACCATGTAGGCCGAAGGCTTTTATTACATTGATATTAAACAATTAAATATCAATGCAAATTGCCAGCGTAGCATGAATGTGTTTAAGACAAAGGAATGGATTAAAACATAAGAAAACTACAGTACAATCCTTAACGTAACACATTAACTGTACAGTTCATACCTGTCCCTGTTGGCGTTTAGCTGGCGAATGAGAATATTGCCTCCAAATGGCAGCGTGTCCATGTCCTCTGATGCCACAGCGTCCACAGTCCCCTCTCTCACCAGCCGGGCGCACAGCGCCTCAGCATCCCCTGGAGCCTGGAGCAACAGACAGAGAGAAAGAGAGGGAGATATGAATGAAAACGCATGAAGTGAATGAAGCAAGGACAGAGACAGTGAGAGAAATGTGAAGAAATATATTCAGCAGGTCGTACCTGGATGACAGGTACACCCAGAAGCTTCAGGAGCTGGAGACAATCTCTGGTCTGGGCTGATGCTGCATGAGGCACAAGAGTCAAGATCTACTTCAGAAGACTTGATGTTCAAATAATATTCCCAGTGTATATTTCTCCAGAATGTAATAAAGTCTACCACTAACAACTTGTATTTGTGTTGATGTACCTGCGCCCGTGAGGTTGGGTGAGCTCAAACCAGCTGCCTCAGCTCGCTTCTCGAGCTGAAGGAAAAACAGGAGCTTTGATCAGCATTGGTGGAGTCATCTGTATTACACTTCAGGTGTTAGCCGTCTGTATCATATCGTGCTGGCCCATTGAATTCATTTCCTCATTTTAGATATTTCTCAAGTCAACACATGTGAGGAGAGCAGTTCTACCACCAGTATGAGCACGGCGGTAGCGTCCAGATTCGTCTCTCTGAGCAGTGTCTTTACACACACCAGGAAGATGTGTTTAGTGGCATGTTGAGTCTAAAGATACAGTCTCAAAGGTGTCACTTACAACAGCTGTCTTTTCCTCTGGAGGTTTCCCGTCAAACACAAAGACTGGCTTTATATCATGTTCCAGGAAGGTGAGTGTGCGGAAGAAGAGACCTGTCAGAGGGCTACAGAGAAGAAATAAAGGACATTTCACACAAATAAACTGGCCAAAGTGTAGAAACCCTGGTACATTGTTAAACATATTATTTTTAATTGTTGCTGATCGGAGAAAGAGGAAGTGCATGTAAAAAGAAAAAGATCTACTTTCTTACTAGATTCAGTAAGACAGAATGGGTCACAGGTCAAAAAGGAGCTCACTTTAGTGAAGGTGTCACAGCACGGAACTGGTTCATGACAATCGAGGTATCCAGTGCGATTACTTTTCCTGTGTGGGGGTAACACACCACCAGCATCATCAGCACCATGACAAACAATTTTCATGTAGTCATAAATGGCACGTCTATTATGCCCACTTTAACTGACAATACATCAAGTACAGTACTTAAAATGGTTATACGAAGAACTCCACATTTATTCCACTTTATATCACAGGAAAATATTCCTATTCATTCAGTCTATTCCGTAAATATGCAAACAATGTTACCGTACTTCAATTAAATGGCAGGATTTTAAAGTAAATATTTTGAACAGCAGTATTAATGCTTTGGCAGTGTTGCAGATTTGAGTGTATGTAACGTTAGCTATATTAAATCATTATGATTAAGTAAAAGTAGTAATATCACAGCCCACAAATAATGTATCACGATTTAAGGAAAAGTACTCATTATGCAGAATAGTTTAGTGTGTAATGTAGATATATTATTGAACCATTATTACTGACGCATTAATGTTGTAACTGATGTTTCCGTGAAGTAACATTGGTAGTACTCCATAAGAGGATTCGTTGTGTAGTGTAATAGTTCTATAGTTAACAACAAAGTTTGCTAACGTGAAGCCAACTGGTAGTCACGTGACTGTATGCTAACGTTAGCTGTTAGCAATCTCCGTCTGATGTGACAAAAAGACAAAACCGTGCCAGTAGAACAACGAGATTGATGCAAGATCAGCGGTGTTACCCGTGTAGACACTGATGTCCTTTCTAGAAATAGCATCGGGAGCATCTCCGCGGATCAAATCGGCCAGTTTGGTGATCCCCATTGTGTTGACGGCACCACGGAGTCTGTTATGGAGACTTCCGGTAAGAGACAACAAAAACAGGTTGAGCTTGATCCAAATGAATCGCCGTTTGTGGGGGATCTTTGGTAGTATAAATGGACTTTTGATTTACTTTCACGATATCTCTCTCCAACGATGTCCAGTTAACATCCTCGGGACATCTTCCTGGTGCAGCACAGTATGGATGCACACCAGCTACTAGAGCAGTAGGTGTCAGCATTTTACAGAAACAGGGCTCTGGAGGAGTTGATCATTTATTAACAATGAATGTATTCATATGTTACAAGGACAGTAAAACACGTGACTTTGTTGATGTCTCTGCATTGCATGTGATGAAAAAACCTCCATGAAAAACATACTTGTACCATTAAAGTATTGAGAGCAATATGTTATGTACATAGCCATCTATTACACATAACACTGACACGAGTTATATCACACTGTATGATGAATAAAACCACATAGTCCATGCTTTTAGTCTTCTCGGTTAATGTCAGGTTAGTGGAAAACACACATTCAAGTTCTCTGGAAAAACAAATTCAAACTTTGGAAACAGCATGGGGGGGGGGAAACATTATCATGGCACAGATAACATCCTTAGTACCCTACCCTTAGTATTTTAGTTTACACTTCATCAAGCTCATAACAGAATCCATAGACAAGTCACTGCCAAAGAGGTAAACAGACTACAACATTTACAGCAATAGGCTATTCAAGTATTTTATACAAAAGTGTTGTGTGGTAGAAGAACTCAAAGGACATTCAGGGTAAATGTTATGGCATCTCTAGATTTAGTCTTCTCACTATGACACTTCAATTTCAAACAAACAAGACAGGTCAGGTCTGAAGCTTGTTCCTGTAACTAAAGTTCCAGCTCTGGGCTTGGTTCCCAAAACATTCATCGCTCAAGTAAATCCTTGATTCCCTTCTAATGATTCTGTTCCTGAAGCTAAAAAGGCTCATTTACACATTGTTTACTCTGACAAAGATGATTGATGGTCGGTGTCACTGTAACATCTGTTGTTGCTGTGCCTTTATCGAGCATTAAATAGTCGCAATCAGGAATTTTTGCACAAACAACCATAATCATCAGTGAGGTTTTACAATTCTTTCTGAATAATATGAGACACGGTTTTGCTACTTTAAACATTTTTTTAATCCGTACCACATTTAGTTTTACTAAATATAAGTGAACATCAGTGTAGTAATTGAGAGGCGGAGACACTTCAGAATGAATGTTTGGCAGTGATTCAGAGTCAGACAGCAACCTATGTCGAAGCTAGTTTCAGCCAAATAAGGTAACTACCGGTAGTAGTTTGTTTTTGCTGCAAAATAGCAACTTAGCGCACCACATCGTTGCTAATATTTTGCAAACATCCAGCTATAGTTTCATTGTGCTTTGTCCTGTTAGATGAATCTTTGAACGTGAGATATGGCAACTTTAGCTTTCCCTCTAGTTCTAGTGGTGTTGTACCCGACCAAAGCAAACTTGTAGTTTAATGTGTGAATACTAGCCAATGGGATTTTTTTTGTAAACGGCCCAAACATAGGTATATCATCAGTTTTGGTTATGTTTTACTGCCTCAGGTATTATCTTCAGCACTATGTTTGACATTTCTAAGTGAAATCCCAATATAGAATTTGCAATAGCAACAGAGGATTGTGGTGGAGGACATTTGCCGATGTTCTTGTAGTTTCCCGTGGTTGCCTTTAGATGTAGTAAAATCTCACACTGTATTTTAATGGTTGCACTTTTAACAAGGAGTTGCGTTGGCTTCCAGTGTTTTGGGAGGATCAGTCTTGCAAAAATCTTAGCGACGAAGCCAGATCCAGGAGTTAATTAGCCAGAATGCCACTGTAGCAGAATACAGGAACACTTCTCGCTTGGAGCGTTCTTTATTTTCCTCCTCAAGCAGCTGCAGACGCCGGTTCAACTTCACAATCTGAGGGACCACAAAAACAGTTTTTCTCCATTTAAAAAAAAAAAAAAAAAGAAGGTGAAAACAGCACTTGTACTGGGCCTGGGTAAGACTTGTATATACATAGAATTACCACTATTAAGTTTAAGGTATGCAAGACGATGTCAAAAAAACAACTAAAGTGACCATACAGACATGAAGAACCTGATGGAGCCCCTTCTTTTTGATTTTTTCGTGAGATTATGCGTCAAACAAACTTACATAAAACCACATTACTAAAGCCACAACAGTTGAACAATGCTGTTAGTTTTAAAGAAAATCTCTTTCCACTTTCGTACTGGCTCATGGTAGTTTGATGATGATGATGATGATGAGTACTTGCATTTGTAATGCATTTATATTAGAGTATCTAAAATCCAAGCTGTATCTTATCACTGACTGTGTGCCAGCATCTTTGATATGGGATACATAAGCTTGTTGTGTCAGCACGCCGTCACTGTACCATATCAGCTGTGATTAGTAGGTGTCTCCAGGACCACGTTTTGCCATGATGACACACAGACAGACTCGCATAGTGAAAACAATACCAGCCACATGCTGTCGCAGCTGGTAAATACTCACAACAGGCACAGTATGCTCACCAGAGGAGAAGCACACAGTGACACAGTCAGTCAGGTGCGTGAGATATGTTACCTGTCGTCGTAGCGAGGAAGCGTCCACTAAGCCAGACTCGTCAGGGTTTATATCCAGAGCCAGGTCCAGGTGTGTCCTGTGGAGATCAATAAATCACAATTCAGAATGACAACAGTGACATACTTTAAATGAGCTCAGAGCTACAGAAACTTTCCTGAAAGAGAACTTTTTCCAACACACTTAAATTAACGTTCCTGACCATTTTTACTGCAATTTCCATATCACCTTAAACCATCTTCAATAGGTAAAAACATATACACTTGTTAAATACTTTATAAATGAGACCAAATAAATGCTTTTAGGTGGAGTTAACAGTCTTTTTTCCTCTCATCAGTAAAGCAAACAATGTACACGAGCCTTTCATATTAGATTCAATGTTATTAGTAGACTGCAATTATCAGACCAATATGAACATTCAGGCTCCCTCACGTGGCTAAAAGGTGAACTGAATGAAGGCAAATCAATGTCAAAATCCGCGAGCACAAATGAGATCCGCCGTAGTGCGTGCAACTCAAACAGCCGTGTACGTACATTACTTTTGCAAGCGCTTTCACATCATTTCACAACCATGACCAGCTGTTTGTTCTGAGGAACTTTGTGAATAGAGTGACTTCTGAGAAATACAGGGACAAAGACAATAGAAATGACCTGCGGTGGCTGTCATCCATCACTTCGAGGATCTGCTGGTATGCCCGACGTGTTGTTGACTGGATATAAAACAGGAACCCCGTAGCCGTAAACAGGTTGATGTTAGCATCCTCAGGGGAACAGAGAGGGGGACACAACCGGACTGGGGGGGCAGAAGGGGAAGGGGTTACACTGGCAGAGAGGTAAGTGGGGAGAAACGGTAAAGAAATAAGATTTTTTTTGAAACCAACCAAGAGTGAAATAAGAATAATAGGTATTCAATTAAGAATGAAGAGGTAGCAGCGGTTGAGCACTGTAGATGTGTGCTCACCTTATATCACTTCTGACAATCTGACCGCTATGGCGGGCAGACATTTTCTCACTGGCACTGCGTTCCCTTCGAGACCGAGCATGAAAGTGGGCCTATGAATGACACAAAAGGGTTAAAAGTTAAAAATGTTACAACCCAACATGTTATTTTGTTTGCTCCATTTCAAAGTCAGCTAGTTTACATTACATGGTTTCAGTGATGATTTTAGGAAATTTCCACCTTGAATTTAATCTTTTGTTTTTTACCAGATAAACTTCAAATGATTAGCTTCCCACTCTAACTTCAAGATGTTACTGCATCTACAATATTATAATTAATAAACTTACTGATATATACTATATTTACTCCAGGCTGCTACCTTTCTATAGTTTTATAATGCGTATTATAGTGTAATAGGGCGCCAATATTAGGATCAGTGTGATCGGAACAATAAAAGGAAACCAGATAAAAACCACGGTTTGACCCTTACCACATGGATGGGAATGCTCTGTGAAATGGAAGTTTGTTCAGTTTCAAGGGAGTCCAGTGGCTGCTCTGATAGAGTGAGGATACGTGGTGGCGCCTTCATGCTCAGAAGGTCCATGGGAGGGACGGATTGAATAAGGTCAAAGTCTCGTGGACGAGAAAATTGAGAGTCCCCATCATCACCTGTGGAGGAAGTGAGGAGGAGAGTGACAGTCAAATAGAAATAGTTGGTGGTAGGAGGTCACAATGATATTAAAACATTGTAAAAGTGTGTTGCCCTTGGTGCACCTCAGTTTTCCAAATTCTATGCAGTTTTGTGTATTTGTGGGGTATTTTCTGCCATGCATCGTTTTAATCTTCTTGTCCTCACCAGCTACGATGATTCTCTCTGGCACCTGCATCAGAGCTGTGTGCATGGGGAGGGAATGCTGAAGTGACAGAGACCCTGTCTGGTTCTCTGGGGCCACCTTGAGGGTCTCAGGGATCCGCATGCGCTGACTGATTCCCTCTGTGTACTGCAACTCATAATGGATGCGGTTCATCTCAGCCACCTCTGCAGAGGGGGAGGTGAATGGCCCACTCATCCAGCCTGTAGACACATCAAATGGAAGGAAACTTAACTCAACAAATAAAAAGGTAAGACTGGAGTGCAAGTTAAGACTGTAAACCTTTAAGCTACACTTCAGCGATGGCGCTATCACAGAGACAGTGTCAAATGTTCAATGATCACATCTAAGCTCATATCTGTGAGCCCTGGATGTTCGCCATCTCTCTAATGTGAATGTCAATGGTCTGTCTGAAATGCCATCCAGATTTTCTGATAATAGTATGCATCAGTATCAGTTACTAGTCAGGCACATTTGACTAAATCGCTGAGCACACACACAAACAGCAAAAGAAAACAATGAACAATATGTGCACATAATAGTATTTTAATAATTGTAGCACAATAGACAATGAAGTCACGGCGTCAAGCTCAACTCAATCAAACGCAAAGGACAAGAGATGGGTCTTCAGCAACGACTTCAATGTTTCTGTAGTCTGAGTAGTTATATATTATTTAAAATGACAAAGTGCCTAACCCGTGTGAAAGGGCATGTCCCGTAGGGACCAATTAAGCCCGACGACAGTGTGGAGGGTAAGGATATATACAGTATCATAAATAATATATTAACTAGATACAACATTCAACATTATGTTACATGAAATTATTTCAAATTGCATTAGATATAGCGGTTGTAGACATGGCTCCAATGTCAATGAATGAAAACCCACACAAGACGCCATATCTAGCATGTAGCTAATATCTAACGTTAGCTAATGTTACTAGTGTGTGTAGCATTAGCTAATGATGTTATATCTACAACAACACGCTAGCTAGGCAGCGCGCGGACTGTCCGCAGTAACGGGCACGCAAACCAGGTAATGACATGGCTTTAGTTTCTATGACTACCGTACTTACCGTTATGATTTTAGCACCGATGTTTAAAATGTCATGTGTCAAAATGCGTTTAGTTCTGTCTTAATAACAGCCTCAACCTGGACGGAGGACGAGTAGAACCGTAGGACACACCGCTTCTAGCTGGTGTGTTTGTGAACATTCGCCAGCAAAGATAACCCGCGTGTCCGCTGGGGCGGAGTTTATAATCCACACTGTCAGTCTGAGCGGCAACAACAGGCAGCACCCGGGTGTAAAATCGAGCACACACAATTGTCACACGCAAATGAGTTGTTACGATAACAAATGTTTTACATACAATGTAAATGTAATATGCAATAAACCAACGGTAAATGCAACATTTCCTTTGTTGCAGAGAGAACAGTTTGGTCCGTGTACGTTTTGGAATCTAGTTTGACATTCAAACATATACAAACAATATAAAAAGAATATATTTTACACAAATGTGACTTTCTATTTCTAGGAACCAAACATTTCTTACTTCAAAAGAGTATTATGGTTACTGAGGGAATGGAAATAAACGGCTTCCTTCATTCACAACAATTAAATTGCTGTAAATGCATTTTATATGATCAGTGTTTTAACGGTCTGATATGATAGTGTGACAAAGATGGCAAAGCTAACCAGAAAATACCATGAAGAAAAGATGCAACATAAAAATAAGACATACAGTAACAGAATTTGCCCAGGTGCAAATGCTCCTGTCACTTAATGATTTGTGTGGCGTTATTTGGTCACTCTTTCACAGTTCAAACACTGTCCATGCACATGGTTCACTACCTGTAAATGAACAGTGTGTCAGTGTAAGGACATCTGCATCTGATCCTGTGCTGAAGTTTGACCTTTTGCATTCTGGGTTTCTACCAGTGACAGTTGATGCAAAAATTCCATTTGTTCAACAATTGTTTTTAGGACCACAAGGTTTTTGGGCTTTGTTGAAACAGCAAGATGCAGTATTTTGGTATGTGTGCAGTCAACAAGCAGATGTGTCCATGCATGTGTGTAATGTCAAACCTTTTTTTAGAAATAAAATCCACTGCAGCGAGCAGTTAAGGGCTAGTGCAAATGTTTTCAATAAAATATACCCACATCCAAAACTGTTCAGGTGCAGCACAATAGCTAATATATAGCTATGCATGTGCTTATTAATGTTATTATAACTTGTTTACTTTGTTTATTTGTGGTCTCTTATGGGATAGGACTCAGATAAATACATTAAAATCATGTTAAAAATCCCATATCTGCTGAAATACAACTTAGCTTCAGGTTGGCCTGTTAGCCAGAGCTTTGAGCTTTGAATCGATTAAACACAAATGACCAGAAACACAATGTAGGTACAGTTTTTATGGTCTTATTTAATTCAACACATATTAGTTCCTTAAATGTGCACCGAGTGTTAGGCACAGTAATGACAGAAATGAAAAGTCCTAACAAAGCTTAGAAATACAGTTCCCACAATTCCCACCTCCTTTAATCCCAATGCGCATGCGCCCTCCGGCTGGGGCCATTAGTTGGTCCTCCTCAAGCTTCAAATGAACAACAGGCTAAGCGTTCCTTGAAATGAATTCAATATTAATAGACGGAAGGAGCATTATATATTCTTATCCATCACCGCCGACATAAATGGAGTCTCTCGGTTAATAGGTTGTTGTCTCGCCGGTCTCTTCAGTCCTCCGTTGGACTTGGAGGCCGAAAACAGAGCGCGGAGTGACAGCCCCGTTAAAGCCAGCAGATTGGGTGTTTATCTAGCTGGCTAGCCACCTAGCTAGCTTCCTAGACAGCTAAGAGGGGAGGAAGAACCCCGAAAGGAACCATTTGATAAGCTCGGAAAGGGGAGAGCCGTGGCTGTCCCTGTCCCGTCCAGCCGGCAGAGGGAATGGCACATCTTCGAGACATGCAGAACCAGGTACAAAAATCATCTTTTCACCAACTGTCACCTCCCTTCTTCTTGTCCAAGACAAGCCGAAAACTCATGACTGTCAGGCTCTCCACGAATAGGTGCGTAGGGGTCTAAGCCATCAATGCAATGTGATGAAACCCACCATACACACATGTTTATTCATATATATATATATATATATATATATATATATATATATATATATATATATATAGTTTTCATCTCCTTGCCATTGTCAGCATCAGGTGTAACTATGCCAAAGCCACCCACAAACTGACAAAAACATGTAGCTACAAACTCTAAATGTCGTGACGGTATACACCAAAATATATAAAGTCTCCATTGTTTTTGACTTGCAGTTGTCACATACTGTACATGCTAAATTATTGACTTCTTTAAGTGCCTCCTCTCCTGCTCATTCAAATCATCACTCATTTCCTACTTTCATGGAGAGAGAGACTGCTAAACTGAACTTTTAATTGGCATGCCCCTTGACTTACATACTGGCACAAAGTTCAATGTAGAGAGGGTTATTATATGGGCTGTGACTGAATAGACACGCAATGATAAGAAAGGTTAACCATCCATCATGTTTACATTTCAGCAGACAACAGCAACATTATTGTATCGGCAAACGGATAGATGTAACTTCTAATGTCACATCTAATTTACCTTTTATAAAACAGCATTCATATGTGAAAGAAGTTGTTTACCCTGCTGACACCTATACACACACTCCTATACACACAAATGAGCCTCCACAGTCATCCTAGCATGTACTCAATAATTCAATGCTTTCTTTGCTGTCACTGGACCAGAATACCCGGTTGGACCCCGAGGAGTACTTCACCAAGCAGGAGCGGATTGGGAAGGGTTCCTTTGGAGAAGTCTACAAAGGAATCAACAACCGCACGAAGGAGGTGGTGGCGATTAAAATTATAGACCTGGAGGAGGCCGAGGACGAGATTGAAGACATTCAACAGGAGATCACGGTGCTGAGCCAGTGTGATAGCCCTTTTGTTACCAAGTATTATGGATCATACCTGAAGGTGAGATCATAACGCAACAAGACGAAGGGACGCAGACACAGAGTATTTCAAGTTATCTACATGAAGATGCTTAGAGACACAGACATGGTGCCAAACAGCCTGAGGCAAAGCAATATTTTAAATCTTAAACTTCATCAAGTATTTTGTCCTCTCAGGGGACCAAGTTGTGGATTATCATGGAGTATTTAGGTGGAGGATCTGCTCTGGATCTGGTAAGAAGACTTATATTTTTTACGCAGCTTACAAAGTGTGATACAAATTGGCAATTTTTACACTGGAGAAGCAAAACCTGACCTGTTCTTGGAGCTTTTGCCCAACGTCCACCTTTTTGTGATTTGCTCCTCCTCCTAGCTCCGTCCAGGGCCTCTGGAAGAGACTTACATTGCTACTATATTGAGGGAAATACTGAAGGGGCTGGAGTATCTGCACTCTGAAAGGAAGATCCACAGAGATATCAAAGGTAATGAAAGTCCCTCTTTTTCATTTAGCGTCTTAAATATATATATTCATATACTTTTAGTGTGTTGTCCTGGTACAAAGTCAGATATCGTACTCATAATTCATAATGTGTATCTTTTGCATCCTTTGAGGGAGCCGCCAGGTAACAAAATGTACATCCAGTCTTAACCAGATGCCGGACAGAATAAGTCCACACACTGAGATATGCTCTCTGCAGAAATGTATCAACACCATCAAATCTCACAACGTACTGAAGGTGTTAAATGTGGGTGTTTGTGAGCAGCTCATGTTCTCTTCTCTGCAGCTGATGTTGTGCTCCTAGATTTTGGGAATTATTCAAAAAAAAGTACGACGGCAAGGTTAATAATTAAGAAGACCGGGTTGATGATCTGCATTGATTCTGTTTGTTTCCTCCTCAATGAACCTGGGGAAGAAACTGCAGAGTGTCCTTTGTCCCTTTGTCCGTCCGTCTGTAATGGACACAATACAAAATGCTTAGATTTTGACAAAACCTCTTCAGGGAATAATTGTTGTTCTGGCATTGAAAGAAGTTGCGTGTGATTGGCCGAAACACTTTCTCTCTCTCTTTCTCCTAGCTGCCAATGTGCTGTTGTCAGAGCAGGGTGAAGTGAAGCTGGCAGATTTCGGGGTGGCCGGACAGCTGACAGATACCCAGATTAAGAGGAACACATTCGTAGGCACACCTTTCTGGATGGCTCCAGAGGTTATCAAACAGTCCGCTTACGACTTCAAGGTGAGGACAGAGTCTGTGAGATGTTACTGCTGCCCATAAGGGGATACTGGTTTGTTATTGGTGGAGGTGGAGGTGTTACAGGCCTCAGTTTGAAAGAGCCCGATGACAGATATGTGTCTGAGGAAACAGGAAAAATGATGAGGCAGGCGAACGTGTGGCTTCTTCCTTCAACGTCTGTGAAAACAATCATAGTCTCCCGTATGAATTTCCTCATTTTCACATTCCAGAAAGTACAAAGTAGGTCAAACGCATCAAATTGTCTTCATCAAAAAAAACTAAAATGATCTAAATTCACACTACTATTTTACATTTTTGTGTGCGTCACAGAGGAACTGATCAGAATTTTCAGCATGGGAAGAATTACTTGATTCACATCATTTTAGTTAAGGAAGTGTATTTTCCAGTGTTTGTATGTGAAGTTAACACACCTAACTGACACACCTCTCTCCCCCTCAGGCGGATATTTGGTCCCTGGGAATCACTGCTATTGAGTTGGCTAAAGGGGAACCTCCCAACTCTGATCTCCACCCCATGAGGGTCCTTTTCCTCATCCCAAAAAACACACCACCCACACTTGAGGGACCTTACAGCAAGCCCTTCAAAGAGTTTGTGGAGGCTTGTCTAAATAAAGACCCTCGTTTTGTAAGTCATACCTGCCTACATCCATCTTCAATGTAGCAGAACTAAAATGGGATCAGACATGTTTGTTTGTGGCAAAATAAGAAATTAGACTTTGATAGTTTATTAAACCAAAATGTTGAATCTCAGTAAAGTGACGCTGGACTGCTTATCTTATGTTATAACTAGACAATTTATCCCTTCTTGATTCTTCTTCAAGCTTCATTCACTGAATGTCTTTTTTAAAAAATATGTCTGCACAGAGGCCAACAGCCAAAGAGCTCCTCAAGCACAAGTTCATCACACGCTACACCAAGAAGACGGCCTATCTGACGGAGCTGATCGACCGCTACCGCCGCTGGAAGTCGGAGGGACACGGGGAGGAATCCAGCTCGGACGACTCGGATATGTCAGTCTCAAGAACACGCATTGATACACTGAGGAATTTGAATTTTCCAAAGGATATATTCACAGCCACGTTGTTAAATTGCTTAGGTATTAGAGAATTTAAGGATGATTAATGCAGGATTTACTAGAATAACTGGGTACCCACCAAGTAGCATTAGTAATGAACCTTTGTGTTGCTTATTTACCGTACAAACATTCTGGGGTCATATTGGTTTCCCTCATATTTTTAAATCTCTCTTTCCTTCATTCTTCTCTTCAGGGATGCTGATGGTGATACGGACATGTGTCCCATGTGGACCTTCCCTACAGTCAGACCCAGCTCTATGATCAATTTACAGAAGAGCTACACAGATTCAGAGGTAAGATCAGCACACGGGCTCAGTAAATTCTTTCTCCCCCCCCCCCCCCCCCTAACATCTTTTTCCCCTTCTCAGTCAGGAGATTTGGTGAAAAGGCAGCCCAAGTCACAATGCTTGTCTGCTTTGGTAACACCCATCTTCAGAGAGGTAGGCCCAACTGTTAAATACATAAATCAATAAAGAATATATACATGTATATAAAATAGAGCACAGCACAACAAGAGCAGTCCTTAATCTGGAGAAGTTGATCTCGTCTATAAAAGTGGATTTTTTAAAACATCATTTAGTAACGGTTACTTCTCAACTGTTGAGTCCTGGACAAAGTTAAACAAGGTTCATTTTAAACACTAATTTAGTCCCAGAGTAACTATTCTTCCCTCAGGAAATACTATACAGGTATTATACATGAACTTTATACGAAAGTAGAATATAACATAAATAAAACAGAAAAGAGCACAGAAGCATGCAGCTCAGTCGGTACATACAAGAGACAACAAAACCTGACTGATGTCTGCCTTTGTTTTAAACTGTCAGCAGTATAGTTGAGTCTTTTTTTTTTTTTTTGGTTGAAGCCTTCCATTAGACATTTTTTTGTTTTACTACCACCAGTTGAAGGAGAAGCGGCGGGCGAGTGGTGGGGGCGTAGGAGCCATTGAGGAGCTGGAAAACGCCTTCAACCTGGCCGAGGAGTCCTGTCCGGGCATCTCCGACCGCCTCGTCACACACATGATGGAGAGAGTGTGCAGGTGATGTCCAAACCAGAATCAGGACCGTTTTCTGGGATGTTCAGTATCCATTTATTTCACTTAATCGATTTCCTGTTCTTCCAGGTTTTCTTTAAATGGTAACACCACCCAGTCTTCGCGGTGAAACCCCAGCTGGATGTAACTTAACCCTGCTCCCTTTTCTGTCTCCCAGACCTTCCGAACGTCTCAGATAAGGACCACAGAAGAAACCCCCCCACTCGTATCTTTGTACCCTTCCCAGTCCTCAGCACCCCCCCCCCCCCCAAGAGATCTTTTAATTAGTTATAATTAAATATTTTTACAGTTTTTCTTTGAGATCTGAGAGTATTTAAAACAAAAAAGCCATGACATTTAGAGCGTTGTGTATACCCGTTAGATCGAGAAGAAAAAAAAAACTATAATAAAGTCTATGGAAAATGTCCCATTGTCTGTTTGATGCTCACATGCAGACATGTTAGTCTGGAGGTGCATATACTGTAAAACGTGCTGGTTAGTAGTGGAGCATTTATCAATATAATTATAGTATTTATGTAATTCTTAAATGTCTTTCCCTTTAATTGTTACTCATGTATTTTCATTTTCTCAGAATGTAAGCTTGGGGTTTTAGGTAAGTAACCTCTTTACACACTGAACTGTAATTACTAACGAGGCTCATCGTGGTTGTCTGTCAGAGGCAATTAACCTCCGAAGTGAAAGCATCAGCTGATGTGCATGTGGACAAGGTTCAGGCTGCAACTAGACACGGTGAAGGGGGTAAAGAATTTAGAAAGGCTCAAATCACAGGAGATTAATAAAGTTTAATAAAACTTATTACAATATATGCATCGAGAACAATATTTGGTGCTTTAATATTGGATAAAAACAGCACAGAGGAATGTCACAAACTCACATCTCGGCTGGTGAGGGAAACGTTGGCTACGATGACCTCATTAGATCACTTTAATCTCTGTGCTCATGGAAACCACAAAGTACTCTGCAGTTGGGAAAGTAGAAGTTTACACCTCATGAATCTCACTGCATCAGAGACAACAGACATGAAACAGTTCCCGCTCCCTGGCACATGACTTTACAGTGGAGGAAACACAGTAATCACTTCTAATAGACTGAAAGCACCAAACGGCGGCATCACTCCTCATAAGCACGTCCTTCATTTGTCAGGGCTACAGGAAGACTGTAAGAGGTCATGGGTCAGTTTATTCCATTCATATCAAAATTAAAAAGGAGCTTAACACTTGAATGCCATTTTACTTCAAGATACCGATCTGAGAACTGCACTAATGGATAAGTCTATCACTAGAGGTAGAATTCACCTGAAAATGGGACCAGACGGGGCTGAGAGTTGCATGCAGATGAGGTGGGTAATATGACGAACACCGAGCAAATGGAGCCCATTTATTGGGAGGCTTGTGTGGTCATTTATTCACCAGAGCGAATATGAAATCATGTTTTCTCTTCACTTCAACAATATCACGATAATGGCATAGCAGTGGTGGAAAAAGCTACTTCTGCTACTAGTTTTCGGCACAGCCAACTCTCCCAATGAAGCTCCTTCACATAGCAACGTTGGCACATGCTGAGAAATGTTTTAGAACTACAAGCAGAACTTTGGTTTTCTAAATAGAAAGAAAAAAAGGAGAAGTAGCAGTTTGTATCAAAGATATATGCCACCATTTTAAAAGATAAAAGATTCATTTGAGTAACTGGCAAGAAAAAGAACCGTGTGAAAATATATAAATGTAACACCGACTATACTTAACTATGTATATAAAAAAAAAAAGAAGACTCCAGATCCCATGAAGGATTAGAATAAAAATAGTGGCAAGCAGTGCAAGTCAATAACTTGATTACACGTTCTCCGCTATCCTCCATCTCTGGTCGAACTCGAGCAGTGGCTCAAATACCTACAAGTGAGAAGAGAAAAGAAAAAGTTACCCAAAAATCAAGCCCGGTCTCAGGAAACACCAGCATCCACGTTTAGGTATTTAAGATGCAAATGCAGGGAATGAGGTGTCCCATTGTTGAGGAAGTGTAGCGTGTGCTAGCTTGGAGAAGTGAGCGTTTCCATGAGTGTCCTACCGTAGACATCTCACACATGGGGGCCGTCTCCGTCTCCCTGCTTCTGCATCTGAGCCTGCATCTTGGTAATCATCTCCTGCATTCGTCTCAACTGTGGGACACAGAACATCAACATGTATGACAGGGAAACAACAACTGCACTTAGACTGCTGAGATTAAGAGGCATCTTAATACCCGTCTGTCAGTTATAAATAATTGAGTAGAAACAACAGGTCCCACATTGAAACCAACTGTGAACCTGAATCATTCACCAGTTTAACATGGGCATTATAAGATTAAAACACTGGAAACAGAAACAATTCTTATGTTTAATTGTTCCTAGTTTTTAAATTGGGACTTGTAGGACAGTGAATAATCTTTAAAGGGATGGTTCAACAACATTGGTATGTACAGTTATTGACTAGCTTGCTGTGTCTGTGTGCTAAATATAAAGCTACAGATCCAAAGCTCACTGAAATAGTTCCCCCTAGCTCACTGCAAGAAAGCAAATAAGTGTTTCCCCAAAACATGAAACTATCCCTCTACGAAACATGCATTTCTTTATAATAAGCCCAAAGTGGTGGAGCATCTGAAATGACTCACCTCCGCCTCCTTCTCCTGCAGGATCATATCCTTGTCCATTTCCTCCGGCTCCGGTCCCTTTCTGCATCAACACAGCTTCAGTTACTCTTCACGTTACAACGAATGGCGATTAACTAAAGCGGCATTAAGTTCAATGCACAGTCAGAGGTTATAAATGTAAAATAAAGTTGTGTGACGATTTCTAAAGCATCGTGACATTTGTGCACGTCTGCATGCCTGAAAAGTGCACGCTGAACCGTTTTAAGTTGTAGCATTAGGCAAACATGACAAAAGCCACATAGAGAAGGTGAAGAAGGGGTCAGTGGGTTAGTTTGTCTTTGCAGAAGAGAAAAGTGGGCGGCTACAACAAATCACTACAAAGAGATGAAAGCAGGAAGATTCCAGAGAGAAGTGCGAGAGTCAGGGGAACAGCGTTACCTCCCCCTCAAACAGTACCTCAACAGTCCACCACCTCCATCACCGGACAGATGGCGAGGCAATGTGACGATAAACCACTGCCTTATCCTGGGTGGGCTTTTGAAGAAAGTCTAAAAGAATCTTTTTGGTCTACATTGAGTGTTAAATGATGATAGGTCCACACTATGTTACATGACACACAGTAATCCTGTTTGTGACCTCGACAGATACTCGAGCTGCACATGCCATTTAGCTACCGACTAGCCATGTAAAACCACAGCATTAAATCCACTTCTGCCTCACTACATGTAGTGAACATGCACGATGGTGATGAGTTAGAGCTACCGTAGGCTTCTGCAGAATGATACTAGTTCAACATTATGCTGTAGGACTCAGACACAGAAGAATACCTGGAAGCACATGACCCGTTATATAGCATATAAATCTAGTAACTCGGCTTCCTTCTACACAGCGCTGGGTGTTTTGGCTCGGTGTCACGACTGTAACATCTGTGGTGTCCATTGTGTTTGACTATATTTTGTTGTTTGAGGTGGGGGAGGTGCAGAGAAGCAAGCCGACAGACAAGTACGTACGCAGGAGACAGAGGCAGAATGTAACCATGGGAGGACAACCTGCCACCCCGCTTGAGGCGGTCCGAGCGGAAGTTCTCGTAGTGAAGGTCCTGGGTCACTTCCTGTAGATCCTGCATGTGGGTTCTGTGGATAAGTCACCAACAAATAAACAGTGTTGCTCAGACATTTGGAGAACTACAGATGTTAACCTCACTGTACCTCTAGTGGGTAGAGGCTGCCTGCTTATGGAGTGCAGCATAACATAAGCAGTGTCTTTATTTTAGCCAAATGTGTCTGCACCACATTACACTGCTAGTTTTGTTAGTGTCCCTCTTTTTTCTCTCCTTTCCGGTCGTGGCTACATCACTCCGCCAAACTTTGCCAAGCTAGATACAGTTTCTTTCCACAGCATTTGAGGGAAAACAGATTATGATTATTATATACACAGTTTGGCAGGTTAGTAACTCTCAATATCACCTTTAATTTAAAGAATAAAGGAGAGCAACAGGATTCAGGCTCCTCTAACACTCACATGAGCATGATCCGCAGCTTGAGGAAATCATTGTGTTCAGGATTCTCCACCTCCACCACGCCCCAAGGGTACAGGCGGCCCCTCACCTTCTTCCCTTTGGCCTCAATCTGCTGGTTGGATCCCACCACTGCAAATGGGACGCTAGCCTGGAAAAGAGGAGTTTATAGGTCTGTAGTCATGGTTCTATCACAAACATAAAAAACGATGACACCGACATCCCTAGAGTAATTGGTTGACTTTAATGGAATTCTATTATAGGATATAAAGCTAACTGCTTTTATTAATGACAAACTCATTGTGTTAAAAAAAACAACATAACACCAGCTGGTCTCATATTGATTCAGGGATGAGCGGTTTGTCAGGGAGAGGACAGTTTACCTTGAGGATCTTGGTCTGCTCTTTGAAGTCCTCATCCTCATCTGACTCGGCATCAGGAAGGTGGTAAATCTTGATGCCATGTTCATCGATCTCATCCAGAATCTTACAAAGAAGACGGGAACAAAACACAGGTTATTATCACCTTATAGTATCCGCTATGTTATTTATATACTGTTAATGACAACCTGTTATAGCCACTTAAATCAGGACTTTATGGATGAAGATTGTTAAGAAACATTTCTGCTTACCAAAAACACTTGTGACTAGTCCGCCTTGACACTTCCTGTCTCACTGTGGTTTAGCCACCTTTAGGTTTTAGATATTTAAACTAAAGCCCTGTTTCAATATAGTACTTCAGGTACAAACTGTATTTTAAAGCGCTGGGAGGGTAAAGCAGTGACCATGAGCACACGATAGTAACTGATGGTTTCAGGAAACTGGAAAAGATCCTGAACAATGCACGACTCTTGTTGTCCTCACCCTGCGCTTGAGCCGCTCCCTCTCTCTGAGGGTGAGTGTGTCTGCCTTGGCGATGACAGGAACCACATTGACCTTATTGTGAATGGCCTTCATGAACTGAACATCCAGAGGTTTCAGCCTGGTAGGACAGGAAACAGACAGAACCAGGGTCAAAGAGACAGAAATATGTATCAAGAAAATATTTATTAAAAGAAACGAGTGAAGAGGGCAGTAAAAAAAAATAGGGTTCGTTAAATAATTTCTCTGTAAGAATGCGAGTGTGTTCTGCAGGACTCACCCATGGCCAAGCGGGGAAATAAAATGGAAGCAGCAGTGAACTCTATTGTCAACAATGTGTCTACGATTTAGACCGCTCTCGTCATGGAGGTAGCGCTCAAACTGGTCATCGATGTAGCTGATAATGGTGCTGAAACTGAAGTAGAGAAACATCCGTCACATTCAACACTACATATCACAGTATTGTACGAGGACTTCTGCATGCTGGTAGGACGCCCCCTAAAGCCCGGATTCTCCTTACAAATTAAAATATACATAAAAAAATGTTGTATTTTGAACTGTACAAGGTTAGTGTCTCATCACTGTTTAATTAAGATCAAAAAGGACTGACACTGGGTAGTTTAAACTTAAAATATATTTCATACCAGTCTTGGCTGTTGATGGCGTCTCCATATCCGGGTGTGTCTACCACAGTAAGGCGGAGCTTCACTCCTCGCTCCTCAATTTCTACCGTCGACGCCTCGATCTGAACAGTCCTTTCTATCTTTTCTGTTAGAAGATTTTTTTAATGACGCCAGTCAACAATCGTACTTTAAACATACAGATTTCACAAAGTGGTTTCACACCAGGATCCGTAAGTGCATGTGTGTGTGTGTTGTACCTGCTGCTCCAGGGATGACTCTCTCGGGGTACAGGTCAGTGAGGAACAGGCTGTTGATCAGGGTGGATTTTCCAAGTCCAGATTCACCTTTTGACAACAAGAGGGAAATGAAACATCATCATGCAGTCAACACTAGATTGACGAGCAAAGTGAATAACTAATATGCAAGTGCAGACAAACAGTCTGTGTGATGATGAAGTGTTCAATAAAAGCTGCCGGTCTGATTCCAAGAGAACGATAAAGCCTTGTACCAGACTAAAAATATCTTTGCATGGATTTTTGCAGACCCACCGAGTGTTGTTTGTGTCCACTATGCTCATTTCTGTCTGGGAAGTCCCTAAAACTACAGCAGCGGTTCAGCTTTAGCAACAGCAGTGAATACAATTCCAGAAACTATATGTAAGAAACGTAAGGCACAGGGCTTCTTTCTTGGTCGAGGACAGCCCTAATAATAAACAATGTTCCTCACGTCTCACGATCGCAGCGCTACAGATGCTGAGGAAGCTTAGCTTGTGTAGTTCACTCAGGAATGCTGCTACTGTGGTTCCCACCAGAGCCATGACAAAAGATTCACGGAAGTCTTTGCTACAACCTCTGCTGCCAATTTGCCAGAATGTCTTGTATGGAAAATCCAAATCAACATGTACATTATTTACACTACAGCTTCAGGTGCATGTGGAAGAGGGGTTTTAGTGGGAAGAAGTACAGTTCTTTTTAGGGACATCCTAAACGTGACGCATACTGAAGAGACATAATTCATTTTCATGAATAAATAAATATTGTTTCTATCTGTGGATTAGAACTGCAGCTATCTAAAAGTACAGTGAAACACTGGTTTGTTTAAGAACCGGAGTCACACAAAAGGTTAAATAACTACTCAAAGCAGCAGAGGGACCAGCAGGCCTCGTCCACTGCGTGAATCAGTCCCTCGAGGCCCCTCAAGGCCCATTCCTCTCTGGTTTATTATTAAAGCAAAAGGATGAGCAGCACTCACAGGAGCTTCTACCCTCCCCCATTACCAACAAGCAGGAAGGTTCACACAGTCACATCTAGAGTTCACGCTGATGCTGACGCCAGCTGAGCAACTACGTTGATGAGACATCTGCCATTTTCTACAGACCAAAAGTATTCGTGCACACTAAAATACACGTATGGTCAAAGACAAAACTAAGTGAACTATGGAGATTAAAGAGTTGTAAAACTGTTGTCTTTTTGTAATGGCCTTTCTACACAGCATATGATAGCAACAACTGTGAATTGTGCAGGCTAATGGCCAAGATTTAAGTCACAAAAACAAACTCACACGAGCCAAAAAAAGCTAAAAATATTCCTCAAATGGCCATGTTCATTATAGCCATCTAGGGTTAACCTTGTCGTCACTGAGATACACAATCATTTTCCAAATTAAATTTTTAAAAACAGCATTTCATGATGACAAGAATGAAAAAAAGACAAAACCAGAAAAGGCTTGAAAAACAGAGATGAATCACTCACCTACCACCATCAACGTAAACTCAAATCCTTTTTTTACTGATTTGCGATGAACCTGATTAGGCAGGTTGGCAAATCCAACATACCCCGGAGTCTCAGGGTTGGTGAACTGGCCCTGCTGTAGATTAAAAAAAAACAAAGTACAACAGGAGAGTTTTAAATAGCATTGGTCACATTAAAACTTAAGATAAAAGAACGTAGCTTCGCACATACTCACTACTTCAGTTAAAACTATTTCTGTCACAAATCTAAATCAGGTTTAAGATAAACATGGTTTGGTGTCAATATAGCAACAATATGCCAATGGTTAGTGCTGGAGTGAAAAGCTGTTCACCAACAGCCAGGCTATTTAGCAGGGCCACGGTGACTCCTCTGCAGTCTATTTGCAAAAGACCTCATCACTCCAGTGTTTAAAGCCCTTTCCTACACAGCTCATACCAATGAGAAGTAGGCCAACTGGACAGCTTTTAACCACCCATGTGGTTATGTCACATAAAATATGTCACATAAAATACATGCTCCATATTTCGTTTGCTCATTTTTGGCCACACAGATGCATGAGCCCTCACTTCCCCCTTTCAGCGAATGTGATGACTGATGAGCCCGATAAGCGGTGTGTTGTAGCTCTGCCTTTGGGCCTTTTAGCATACATAAAGCTATATCAGTGAGTCATGAGGATGGTGAGCAGCACACTGAGCATAAGTCTGAGTGACCCAACATTCAGCGGGCAATATTGGTCTTTGAAAACCACCACAATGTGGGAACAAAAGTAGGGAAGCACAAAATGATCCACTGAAATTAGACATGAGAATGCTCAGTTAAAAAAAACAGAGGAATTTATGTTTATGTTGATGATATAACAAAAACAACAAAGTTCCCATGATTAGTCTCGAAGGACGGTACCCGAGGGAGAAGAAGGAATCTGGTTAAGTTGCATACTGGATCTATTCAGATGGATTATCTGGTTTCTGTTCAGACTCACCTTCATTTTGTCGGCCTGAGACATGTCTTCTCCTTGTTGAACCTGAGACAAAAGACAGATTGGATCACAAACTGAGACGTACTCACACTTCTATGTGGATGCCTCTATGGATCTTTTCTGAAATGGAGGCAATTCATATAAGCACATACGTAGAGGCCTGACTGTGTGACAGACAGGATGTCTGGTTTGTGAGAGTGCTGCTTCTCACCACAAAAAAAAAAGAAGAAAAAAATGTTTTTCTTGCTGAGATAGCTGCATTACAGCTGCATCCAACTATAACGCTATAATTTGAGGATTAGGCACCCAGATTATACTATTAATCCCAACTGGTATCATATGTTCACTACCTGTCTGCTGGTTGTTGTGTTGTATTAAAACATAAAAAATGATCTGAAACAGTCAGAAACACACCCACTGCCCTCAGACTGCTTGGATGCAAAAAATAATAATTATAACATTTTATATTTTTACCAGCTGATTAGAAAAATCGGTGTCCAAAGCTAGTTTAGACGATAGTTTAAGCTAATTTAAGAAGCTTTGCCAATGCAGATTTAACATAGAAGCATGTAGCACTGCTGCTAACTAAGACGAACTTCCCATTACCAACTAGTTTCCTCACATACAACGTTAGCTAACGTTTCCGTTACTTTAATGGGAATTAACTGGTTGACGTTAATAAGCAACGGCCATTATAACGGTAAAAAAGTCAGTGGGTGTGAGATAGTTTGATAGTTATTCTTGTTCTTGTAAACGAGCCCAAATGAAAGCTATTTACCAAGCTAACAGCGCTCGCTAGCTGTTCGGTATAATACAAGAAGTTAGCATAGCGTTCACTCCGAACTAACGTTAGCCGAGTAGCTTCTGCAGGATGTGAACTTAAACAGCTAATGTTAGCGTCGTCGGTTTAACGGCTATTCCGCCATTAATACACAACTTGGAGGATGACCTGTAGAACAATAACGAGTGTTACCTTACGGTCTGTCCGCAGAAAGTATAGCACAGACGGAGACACAGAGAGACGAGCCAACGATGAACAGTAGACTTCGAGGACACCTCAAATTCTTCAGATTCCGGTGCAGCAGCAGCTTCCTTTAGCACACGGACCACAATGCACCGGGCGAGAGCAGCAGGGCCAACATACACATGGAGCATTTAACGTTTACACTGAAGGTCAGCCTGCTTACACCGATAACAGGACGTGTTTATTCTATCAGCTTTCATAAGCGCATTAAAAACAGTTATCATTTCATCAAACACCTCGGCTCTGTCTGGGTGATATTAAAGAATAAATAGATCTAACGACATCAGAGAAAATTTGGAACTCCGGGCCCCAGAAATCATATCATTTTGGGTACCTTGAATTATTAATAACACAGTTTATGATACAGCCCAGCTAGAGCATTTACCCTCTGTGAACTCCTGGAAATATCACCACCACCTTTCATCCCACTTCTAGTTTAGAATATGATTTTTTACATACAATGCAGCATTAAATACAATAAATGAATAAAGACAAATATTGTAATCCTTATCGCACTGGGAGGAATGTAAATGTGAACATCTACAATTCCACAACCTGAGGTTTCACAAAAGATTGTGTGATACAGATGATGAGATTATTTTATCATCTAAAATCAATTTAGCAATTTTTCTTTTTGGATATTCACAGTATTCTATCGTGATTGTATCATACTTAATTACATATTATTGCCATTTATTAGTATGGTATTCTAATGGGCAATTAGTTCATACTCAGACACTCCAATACTCACTCCACAACCTAGTAAATTCATCAGCCTGAAAGAAAGAAAGAAAGAAAGAAAGCAACTTGCAACTGGCTACACACTGTACTCAACATGTCAATAGAGTCTGCCTTTCTGCATCTATTACCACTGTCAAACTTACCAAACAATAATAGTGAAATCTTCCAGATTGGGACGAAGGTATATCTGTTGTAAATGCTGTAAAACTATCTTACCTAGAGTGAAATGTAATTTTAAAATGTTTTACGCACTTAATAGAAAGCAGTAGAAAATATATAGTGTGTTTTACAGCAACAAATGTGTGGCTCGTTGGTCTAGGGGTATGATTCTCGCTTTGGGTGCGAGAGGTCCCGGGTTCAAATCCCGGACGAGCCCAAATTTTATACTTAAACCATGTTCAAGCCATGTTCTTTTTTCTACGCTGGGTAAAAGGATTTCTTGCACTCCTTTCTTACGTACAGTATGTCCTTATTGTATTGTTGCAGAAGGAGACTCACGGATGTGACTGCTGAAATGGACAAGATACAGAAAGATTGACAAACTATAGAGCATTATACTGATCTCTAGTGGACTTTTGCAACATTACAATTTGCAACACAATTAAACACTATTCAGCTTTCTGTTCATTTCTTTATTCATTTGCAATTATTTATTAATTAAAAGTCTTTGTGTTATTTTCTGCTCGAGGTTCCTTTTCATCTACATCAAACACATAATTTAGTCTCATAAAATCAGATTTTAGCTCAGTGGCCCATTTTTTTCATGCAACAGATTGTGTCAGTGAAGTATATATCCATATACTGTATATATGGTTTATCCAAATACAAGATGTTAAGTTTAAATACAAGGCGGATAAAGGAAAGTAGTGCATGCAGGAGCTCTGTGGGTCTGAGGCCTCTTTCAGTTCCTGTCTCTCCACATCACCCGTGAAGGGGACATTTTTCATCAGATTACCAACAACTGAAAAACATGCTTACAACAGTCATGTGCTCCAGGTCTAAATCATCATCCTATACTTATTCTGTGCATGGTCTCACTCCAGTGGTGCAGGAGGAGCATCAGACTTCTTAAGGATATGCTCACTTAATGCCTTTCTGTCTTCACCCAGTAGGGGCTTATCTGAGCTTGCTTTTGTGACAGCATCTCTGCTCCCCTCCCTTCAGTCTGGCTCAGGACAGCCACTGCTCTGCTTAACACGAGTCCAGGAGATATCTCGGTAAATACCACTCTTTCCCTCTCTGTTACAGCGAGCATATCATCGCCACAGGAGCTACACTATTTCCATTATTCCCATAAGCCTCTTAGTGGCGCCATGCTCTGTCAATTGCAGTGTGGCTCCATAGCATTCAGTGTGTAGGTTTCTTTATATTTTAAATGCCTCTTTCTGTACCACCCTGCTATTGCAATGAATGTAATGAATGAGAATTAATTCCTGATAAGTTACTGATAATTTTCATATTTTTAAATAGATGCTGTATGATTCCTCAGAGAGAGGAAGCAGTAGATAAAGAAAGGTATGACAGTACCAGCGTTTTTGCACAACTTTTCACATCTTGTGTTATTTACATTTTAAAATGTGCAAGAAACATGCTGACAAAACATGCTGACAAAAACTGGTGACGTGAATGTGAACAGACAACATAGTCTGCTTTTATTTCATCATTAGTATTTATTCTATTTGTCAGATTTACATGATCATTTTGGGCGAATGCAGTTCATTTAAAAATGACCCACTGCAGTTATTTAAAAAATAATAAAAATGCCTGTGTGTAATGGACTGTTCCTAATGGTTCAATAATAAATTGTAAGTGCTTACATGAATTCAATTAAATTCACTTACTTTTGGCTTACTGCACCTCAAAGGACATGAAGAGATCTAATAAAAAGGCAGAGATCGTGCTGTTGTGTCCTGTTTTACAACATCACACAAAAAATTGATTCCTCACTTTAATTACTCAAATCTTAAAGCCATCCTTTTGATATGTGAACTATTATCAGATTATTTTCTCCATGTCTCGCTGAATCACAGCAAATCCCTTCTCCCCAGTGTTTATCTGCTTTGCTACTATCGGCAGGGTCATGAACCTCAGGTAGCACCTTAAACTAGTTAATTATAAATACTGAAAATTGGCTCATTCTCTTCTGAGCTTGACTTTCGTGTCCCTCAGAACAAAGAAATATCACAGACTCTGAGTCAGATCACTTTAGTGTCAGATGGTTTAATCGTCTGCGATGGTTCAGTGCAGAATGCTGTTAGTTGTAAAATAAAAAAACCAGGACAGAAATATGATCATATATATCGATCACGTTCAAACCAAATGTCATGACTTCAGAGATAACTATTTCAGTCTCTCCATTTTTTTTGGATGCATTGGAGCTATAATCATAAAAATAACTTCTTTGCCGCTGGATCAGTTTCCTCCTCCCTCCATCACCACACCCTCATCACCCCCTGAACCAGTCTTTTAAAGTAAGCAGCCACCTGCTTAGCCGGCACCTTTCACTTTTCAAGCAGGACTTAATTTACTGCAGGACATTTTAAATCTCTGTGGCTCTGAGTCGCTGACAAATGCCTGGTTGCAAATGTATCTCATTGACTGCTGACTCGGTTGTATTACAAGCTGGCTGATAGGGGCTGCCACAGTAATGTGGCCCTCAGGTTTATCCTCAGATGTTGGAGGAACTGTATTAATTTAGTTTCGATGGGGCCTTATGAAAAGTGTTCTGGCAGGCAGCAGATCTCTCTCTCTCTCTCTCTCTCTCTCTCTCTCTCTCTCTCTCTCTCTCTCTCGGGTTTGAAGCTATCTGCCACAGAGCCTAAGCATATTCCACCATCAATGTGTCAGTGGGAAAGCTATTAAAACCGCTTTACTTTTCCTAAGTATCATGAGAATAAGCACAAGATTGAGTGAAATCCCCACAAGAGCACTGAACATCGTGGGGATTTTCCCCCTGAAATGTTCCCTAATGGACTGCTCAGAAATGTCAAAAACTCTTGTTAGACTTCAGGGTAGTTTTGGGATTTCAGCGCATTTACTTGAAGCTGAAATGACAAAATTTGAAGTATATGAAAGCCACTGAACTATGCACATAATTAGATGGAAACCCATTGACCAGTTCCCTCTGTGTCGGTTAAGGTTCCTGCTTTTTAAATCACTCCATTCAAATGACAGATTTTCATGAAATAAAAGTGTGTATTGATAATGAGAACATTTTATTATAAATCGTGCTGAAGTTTACCATGATGCGCAGCAAAGCACAAGAGCGTGATCTGGTGAATGAGACAGGGTTTAGACCTTCATCTCATCAAGTCTGCCTTCCTTCTATAATACAGTAGATCGATTGTAATGTTTACAAAGATATAGGCCTGCAACTAACAATCATTTTAAGGTCAATTCATCTGTACATTTTTTTCAATGAGTTGAGAAGATGGAACCAGGTTATATTTGGCATCTGTGCCTAAAAAATTGCAACTGCATGCTTATGATAGGTTCATTTTCTCTTGATGGACTCATCATCCGGCAGTGTAAAAAATGTTCTCCAGAAGCTTCTCCTTCCACGTTTCCAACAGCCAAAGTGAAGAAGAGCCTTTTGTTCAGTCCATCCAGAATATGATCTACTGTAACAGTAACATTGGAGCTGCCATTAAACCCCCCAAAAAGCCTATGTGAGATGAAGCAGCACCATCTCTGAACAATACAGTCGTCACAACACTTCAGCCATTCAGAGAAAGACAGAAAATACATTTCACAAGATACGTAGTCATCTCTGTATTGCTTCAGTTCATCAATACAGTAAGTCAGTGAGGAACATCAGCATTTTCTTCTCCAGCGTGGAGTTTACTTGTTGGATTCTGTTCTTGTCAGACGTTGGCACGCTCCCCCGGCCAGAGCGTCCGGCCTGCCACTCTGTGTCGCCTTTCATTCCCTTTTCACCCCCAGGTCTTTCTGTACCTGTCAATTTCTTTCTACAGCGTGACTCCTTAATCCACCTGAGTGCATGGAGGACAGTTTTGACATAAGAAGAAAAGATAGACTCCTAAGGAGAGGACCAGTATCTTTAGAGCCCAGGGATAACCGGATTACGACAGCCATTTTGTGCTGCTGGCAGTTTTTCTTATTACCCATTTTTTTTCTCCCCCTCATCTCTCCAGAGTTTAAATGCTGCCCTTTAGAAGTCACACCAAACACTGACGAGTTCACAAAAAAACACATACTCTCTGTGTGTTGAAGCTTTGAGCAGAATTAAATGTAATCTTGACAGATGATCAGTTTGCCAGCAATAGATTCCTCCATACTGCCCTTTAGGTCCTCTCATGTTGTGGTCCTCGGACAGTTTTTCCTCTCACTGTCAAAAACGCTCTAAACATGGTTTCGCTGCGAAGGTAATCATTGTCTCTGTGTTGCGCTGGGTGCCTCCTGAGCGTGAAGGCCTGAACCTACAGCACAGCTGATAACAGCACAGCCATGAGGAGACAGATCAACTGTCTGACCCCTGCTGCCAATCACTTTATCCCTAAAGCCCGTCTGCTCCGAGGAAACCCGCAGAATAATGCTTCCCGGAAAACGTCTTATCATCTCCACCACTGATGCAGTGGGCACCGCTGGATCTTTTATGTCCATTTACTTTGCCTTTGAAGAGGCCTGCGGCGCCTTTGATTGCGGGAGGTAAATTAAATAAAGGCCTCCTCCTTGCTGGTTCCCTGATAGCGAAGTTTATCAGCGCTAGACCTACGCCCAGAGCTTCAACTCACCGCCACAGGTCTGTCTACGGGGAAACACATCATGCTTCTGTCATGGTAATAATCCTTTTTGCAGAAGCCATTTTGGGCGCCTGAAGCTTCCTCCTTGTAAAATGAGATTCCTGAGTCCAATCCCTGATTTTACCTATAAACTCCTACATTTTGTAGCAGTGCATCCATGCAGTATGCTGTGTATGATAAAGTTATTGCTCAGGCTTTTCTCCATCAATGTCATTTCAATAACAGACGAGATGGCCATAGTGTATTCTGATCAGATAAGGTATAGTAATTATGAAAACTGCAACAACCAATGAGTCACCCAGGGCCAATGAATTATGGCTATGATTAACATTGATTTTGTAGAGTAAGGGGGAGGGGGAGGTTAGCCGTTTGTACACATATTGATATAAAAGAAGCCTGCATGGAATCGTGGGAAAGAATTAAAATGAATGTCAATGGTTGAATTAGTTTTAACGTTTTAACAAGTAGGAATACAAATATTGGGAGGGATTCTGCAACAAAAGATGGAGACAGGTTTTAGAGTCTTCACCCGATGGCCTATTTAAATTAATAATGGCAGATGCAGGGTCATCTGCAGGGTCATGTCCGCTGTCATTCGGCAGTTTTAGTAACTTTACATTCTGCAATTAAACGTTTAGAGTTCAGCCTGATTCCATACATTTGCAGGCCAATTTTACACCAGAATTCGGTATTTTACCCCAATAGTTATTCCTGGTAGATTGGTGAGGGATTTGAAACAGCGTTTAGACTTTCACGTTGGAATATAAACCGGTAACATTAAATGTTGTGGGTAGGAAGTTTCCTGGAAAGAAGCATCCCAATACTAATTGTCAGATTGTGATTTTAGTTGTTGTTTTCCAGAGGTCTGTTTTTTTGAAGGAATTGCTCCATTACAATAAAACGTGCAGAAAATATAATTAGTTGACCATAAAAATCCAATTTAGAGATTTTCTTTTAGGGGGTGAGGGGTGTTTGGAAGCTGTGACCTTCATTTAAAAAGCATCTGGTTTAATGAGATGGCTTCATAAACAGCTATTTCCTCTGAGATCTTCTAAAACAGACTTAATAATTGAGCAAATGAGCCACACGGGCCTTCATAGGGCAGTGAGGTGCAGCAGTGCAAAACAACTTCCATACTTTAATCCCTCAGCCTTTACGAAATGTGTGTTGTTACTCTCTTTACTGGTTCATTGCCTTCACTTGCGTCAGGAGACATTTGGAGAGACTAAACTGTTGGAGAGGGAGAAGGACGGAGCCCCTCAGACATGTTGTACAGTCACTTTTTGTGAGGGGATTACAGCTCTCTCTCGTTCCCATTGGCTTGGCCCGCCGTGACAGTGGTGTGGTGATGAGTGGCTGACATGCCCAGCATCATCCATAACAAGCTTCCAACTTGGTCCCGTGTGACTCCCATTCTGCTTTGCACTTTATGCTTTTTACCGTTACACGTTGTGCAAAAGCTTCAGTCAATTTGGAATTACGGGTTCTGGTAGTTTCTTACCATAGAGACAGAAAGAATATTTCTTACAACTTTTCCTTTTACGCACGAGACGAGCATGAGCTTTTTGGAGAGGTGACTTAATTTAAAATAGGACCGGTGTGTGTTTTTGTTCAATTAATGTGTAAGCTTCTGACATGGAAAAACCTTTAGATCACATCAAAAGACCCATGAATGCTTTCATGGTGTGGTCAAGAGGCCAGAGGAGGAAAATGGCCCAGGAAAACCCAAAGATGCACAACTCTGAAATCAGCAAGAGACTCGGCGCGGAGTGGAAGCTGCTGTCCGACTCCGAGAAACGTCCGTACATCGACGAGGCCAAGAGGCTGCGGGCTCAGCACATGAAGGAGCACCCGAACTACAAGTACAGACCCCGGCGCAAACCTAAGAGTCTTCTGAAGAGGGACCGTTTTGTTTTCCCGCTGCCGTCTTTCCTCGGGGACGCAGCGGAGCATTTGAAGGGATTTTCCATGGACTCCTTTCTTGTCCCCGGGGATAAAGCCAGAGCGTTCCTTGCTCCCCTCTCCTCTCCCTCTTCCTTCTCGCTGCTGGAGCCGGTGGCGCAGTTCAGCACAGGAGCTGTCCAGCGGATGGCGGAGATGCCGCACGCTCTGGCTGCCGGCGCGCTGCACACGTTTGGATACCAGACTGGAGCGATCGGGGGTCTGGCTTGCCACGGACAGCACACCCACACTCACCCGTCACCCTCCAGCCCGGGATACGTGGTGCCGTGTCACTGTAGCGCCTGGTCTGTCACCAGTTTGCAGCCTCAGGTTGCTTATATTCTCTTCCCTGCAGGGATGACCAAGAGCGGCATGGACTCGTACACTTCACCCAGCTCCAGCATGTGACAGGCTGGATAGCGCACAAGACCTCCCCATAATATGACTGAAGCAAAATAACTGGGCTACAATACATTTTTTATCCTTCAAATAGCAAAGCTGGATAATAGGCTCGTGTTTCTGCAGATATCAAGTGCTTTTCAAAATGCCATGAATTGCTGTTTATCTATAGCCAGCTACTGAGCACCACAAACTCACAAGTCTACATCACACTCGTTGTACCAGGTTAATGCAGAGTAAAGATGTGCAGGAGTAATGCAGAAATGCTGTTACTCTTTTGAGAAAAAACGAATAAATACAAACCAGTTTAAAATTAAATGCACGAGGTTCACGTGTAACCTTTATAAATAATTGATCAAAATCAACAAGCGAACTGACATCCATGTCCATGTTACTGCCAGTCAGATAAACATAAAGCTGTTAAATTAGAGGGCTGGAAGCCTGAAGAGCCAATGTATTTATTTTAATGTATTTATTTTAATGTATTCATTTACCCATGCATAAAAAGGCATAATTCATAGACCTATATTCTTACATTTAGACAGCAACACGTTTGTCCCCCAGACCAGTAAATATATCACATTATGTAGGACAAATAATCAATTTTTCCATAAAATATTTTATATCAGCAGCTACATCAGTTTTGGATAATAAGTCAGTTGCTGGTCAGTTAACAATGTTGCTGTGAAGTTGAGTCAATGAATTGATATTCTAGTTTGTTTTTGGGATTATCCACATCCGCATTTTTTAACGTCTACTGATTATCAGAGGTTTTTTTCGAATTGTTTCTTTGTTAGATGTCATTTTATATCAGACATCAGTTGTAATAATAACTGGGGGAAGTATGTTTTCATGTTCCTGACCCCCTGAGCGCTCTTATTTAAACAAGCAGGCCGATAAGGTGTACAACAAAAGCTTACACAAAAGACAAACAGATATTTACACAACGCAAGAAACAGAAGTTCATCAAACTGACCAACATAACAGAATTAAAATCTCTAGCCCCATGATGTTTGGCGACTTTTGTATGAGTTTCGTTGTGCGTCTGTGAGAGCGAGAGTGAGGCTCATGATAAGAGAAGAATAGAAACTTCTCTCCTCCCCAGTTGTTGACAGAGTGATAAGGTGGTAAGTTGAATCATGGAAATCGTATGAGGTCCTGTTTGTTTCTATAGTTAGTAAGCGGGAAAGAGTCCTCACCTGGAAACCACCGGGCTTTATTCTCAGTGTACATCGAGTCGTAATGCTCGTCCTGTATCTATATGATGCAGAATTATTAAACAGGAAGGACCCGACCACTGATGCTGCATCTGTATATTTGGATCATTTGGTTTTTGTCTCTTGTTTAATTTTAAACAGTAGAAATGCAACAGATATCCTGGCCGGACATAAATCGGGGCCGTTGCAATGACACGGTCAGCATCCCCCCCCCCCCCCCCCCCCCCCCCCCCAGTCTAAAGTGCTTCACTTGACACCCATGGGGAACTCAGAGAGAAGTGAAACATTTAAAGATGTCATCTTGTAGAAGTGTTCTCGAGCAAAGCAACAAATATTTATAAATTCTCAGGTCCAGCTGGACGCAGCTCTGTAGCTGACCCTGACCTCTGGCCTTCATGTGGAAGTGAAAAAGCTTTTCCTTCACTGGTTTCTCACAGCCAAGGCCTGATACCAACGCTTACATTCTGTCCATGATACAATCATCATGAAAAATCTCCATTTGTTAAGTGTTTGTCTTCCTTCGATCTAATAGAGTGACACACTCAGTGCTGCCTCGTCTCTGTGCGTCCGCATGTTTGTCTTTCGGCAGTGCTGCATCATGTTCTCAGTGTGTGAGGGTGTTGGCGTGGCAAAGGGTCGCATAATTCACTCGCAACAGTCGGCGGTTTACCTACAGCCCCGTGGAGTCGGTGAATCAGTTTCCCGTATTTACATTCAAACAGTTAGTTCTCACTTAGGTGCCAGGTGCGCGTATCACCAGTGTGTCCACACCTCTCAGCACAAGGTAGCCCAACCCATGCTGCTGTGTCACCCACTGGGTGAAACCCAACCGCCTCCACCCAACGCCACCATCACTACAAAGCATCTCTTTGCCCGTTCTCATTCTCTCACACACACACACACACGCTGTGCCTCCCTTATATTTCCTAACTGCTGAAGGAGGAAACAACGATGGCGCCTTCAGTTCTGCAGAATGGTGGATTCATTTTGGGTTTGGTCGGTGCAGCAGCCCTCATCGCAGCAACGACCATGAACAACTGGAGCACCGCGGACAGGCAGGGGGAGGTGGTGACATCTGTTTACACCTCCAAGGGTCTGTGGAAGAACTGTGAGACCGCTTCCTCGGGATTCACCGAGTGTCGCCCGCTCTACGGCCTCCTGGGTTTCTCAGGTAGGACAAGACTCTCTTATATTTTAATGTGCAATGTCTCCCATTTATACTCTTAAAAGACATAATGAGCTTTATCTGGTCACAGGATCAATGATAGAGTAAGTAACAACGTTCAAAGAAGTTGTGACCAAACAGTATCAGAGTTACGAGGAAGTCAAGAGCCAAGAAACTAGTTTTTGTCAAATCACAAGGAGGTTTGTCGAGTCTCTTTCAGTAGCATGGGGTTCATGTGCAACATAGAACGCCAAGTTTTTCTCTTTAACGCCACGTATTTGTAGAATATTATGTAAAACAACAACAATTGAATGGTTTAATAAAAGAGATTAAAACACTTTGATTTGCGGCAAAAAATAAACCTGTGAGGACTTTTTCTCGCTACGGTGCTGAAAGGATAAATCATATCATTTTATCTCTCTAACTATTTGGTGTAAATTATATAATTATTGAAACAGATGATATTTCTAAATATTTTTCACTCTGTTTCTGTCGTCCTAATACGATAACTGCATCAAGCACACTGCTATCAGTGTTTGCATTAGCACCAGTTCATTCTGGTCACTGTAATGGACGGCCAGGTCAGTCAACACGGTTATCAGAAACAGAACAAACAAGAAGCAAAGGGCAGGTTCCTACAGCTCACCTACTGTAGGAGAATACAGGTCACATTATCAGATTAAACCCATACACGATGGTCACATCATCGTCTTCGTGACATTATGAGGATGACATGAAGTGTTGCAGGTCTAAATGGAAAAAATAAATCCTATTGTAAGACGTATGTGATGCAGATTATTATACAATGTAGAGCATCTTGGTAGAGTAAGATACAGTGGAATTATCAGTCATTTCAGACATAGCAGGCTCAATATAACACGTCTTTGGGTTTTCTGTCCACTAGGTACTTTCCAGGCTGTACGAGCCCTGATGATAGTGGGTGTGGTGCTGAGTGTCCTCGGAGGGGTGATATCCGTTTTCTCCCTGGCCTGCCTCACAATGAACACCATGGCGGACACCACCAAGGCAAAGATGAGCCTCACCGCGGGCATCATGTTCCTCATCGGGGGTATGGTCACAAATAACAGAAATATGAAAAACACAAGGTTTTTGTTTTTTGTTGGTTGACATCTCTGATTGCCAAGGAGCATTTATTAACAGTTTCTCTATGAAGTAAATACATCACAGAGTTCTTGTCTTTGTCACTCTGTACGCTTCTCTCAGGTGTGTGTGGCATCGCAGGAGCTTCTATCTACGCCAATCAGATTGTGGCCAGTTTCAGGATGTCCACCAACACAAACTATGCAGGAGGATTCGGAGACAACATGCAGGGAGGGGGGATGCCCAGGTCGGACACAAAGATACTTGTTTTGCTCGTGTTGTCGTATTCTCCATATTCTTTGCATGCAGGACTTACATCACGTCTTGTTTGCAGATACACTTTTGGTCCTGCACTGTTTGTAGGCTGGATAGGAGGGGGCACCCTGCTTATTGCTGGCATCCTGAAGTCACTGGCTTTCAAGGGGATGGTGAAAGATGAAAAAACACAGTGAGTCCCCTCATTGAGTTATTGTTGCGAGTCTGTCTGTGGATTTGTTCTGGACTGACTTTATTGCTCTTTCTAGTTGTATTAATCTCCAACACTTGTTGCCTCTTGCTTTTCAGTTACCCGGGGGTTGCTTACAAACCTCAGTCCCACGCCAAAACCGATCACCATTCAGAGGGCGGCAAGAAAGACCAGAATTATGTGTAACTTCAACACTCTGCTGCGTTGACAATTTGTGTTTGTGGTGAGCGTTCACACGCAGCATGCTTTGTGGGATATCTTTTTCTTAAGTTGCCTCATATACACATTAAATACTCCGTCTTTACTATCTGACAATGGGGGTTAATGTCTCACATTGTATCAGCAGGAGTAAGAAGAAAAGAAGTTCTGGCAAAATATGTAGTTTTCACAGTCACATCTCCATGCTTAGATATTTATAAACCCTATACTTGTATGTAATCGAAGCATTTTTTACTTGTTTTGTGAAATCGTTAAAGGTTTTATGTTAATAAAACACTGATTTGTGAAAATGTGGTTTAAATTATTCAAATATAAATGGTTAACAGGAGCATACACAAACCTGTTTATTGACATGTGAAACATGTTCATGTTTTATTGACGTCGGACTGAAGATAAGTAACGGCGCTTCAAGGAAGACGTATTCATATATATGTATGCGCTTTGTTTTAAGTACAGCTACTGTACCCGTTACAGATATGATCTGCTACATTAAACGGCCCAACAGCACTCGTCCTTGGAAAGAAGCTGTGCAAAGTAACCTCAGCAGCTGCCCGGCCCTCTGTGCGCTCTCTACACACTGGTAGCTGCATGAAGAAGGAACAGGAGACGTAAGAGATGTTATGTATATGTTCTGGAGATGTATTTTAGTGCTGGTTTTTTTGGAATAAATTTAGCAATTTCAGGCAAGTTTGACCAACCCTCTGACTAAGTGTTGTAACTGTTTAGTCCACCTGTCCCAGCACAGAGCTGTGATGCTTTAGACCACAAGATGTCAGCACATCCATGTCTGTGGTTTTAAATGAGGCGAGTCTATCTGCACTCGAGTAACAAAGACAAAATAGCTAATGACAGAAAAAACAGAGGCTTTGTTTATCGTTGCATATTTATACTGTCAACTCACTTGCTCAAAAAACAAACAAGCATCCGTAACAAATCCAGTTTCTCTTCAAAGCAGAAGATGCCAAAAAAATACCACAAATTCACATCAGACCTCACATCCCAACACAGGTTTACTGCGAGGTCGTCACTAACGTGTGCTTCAGCAAAGACACCTGCATTAGAAGAGCAACTGGGATTCATTTGTAAACACAAATCAGTCACAATGTTGAGCGTTATAAAAAAAAAGAAAATCATACATGAATATCAGACTGACAGAAGGGGAAGTAAACTCCCACAGGTAGACAACGAAACAGTTCATGATGTGCGTTGTTTTTCAAACCTAATGGACTCACTTTGAGCAATGATTACTCGGTAATGTTATGCATTATTTCGAGTGTGCTGTCCATCGGGGGTCTGCGATGACGTCTTCCGCACCCTCGCATAAGTTATTTGGTAAAATCCAGACAAGAAATTGAGGATTTTTCACATACAAAAACAGTCATATAGTGATTTAACAACCATCTTTCAAGGCCGAGTTGTGTACAAATTGGTAAATAACATAAAGGTTCGGTTCACCCAAATTATAAAAAATAATAATTTGTCAGTAGCCCCCCTAGTAGTCTCTATCCATGCAGATAGTTTTCATTTGTTAATGTTTTAAAGATCTGTCTCTTGAGATTTCAACCACAACCTAAACACAACGGAGCTCAGAGTATTCTAGTTTGTAGGACTCGATTTCACAGGTTCTAGAAGGACAAGTTGGTTTAAATGTGATTTGTCAGTGCTGCGAGCGCCACAAACAGAACTCCATTTACCTGAAGGTGGACGCAGACATCTCAGGAACATAAAAACAAAAAATATCTGCGTGGCTACATACAACTAGAGATATTGTAAATTTGGGTGAAACGACCCTTTAACTGAAGACTAAAAACAGAAAACATACACGTGTCTATATCCGGTCTAATTTCTCACTCAGGAACTCCTCCACGCTGTCTGTGTTCCACTTGAGGATGCTGAGTTCTTCAGCGATGTTCCCGTTATCGTCCAAAAGCTTTAGTACAGGATCAGAGCCTCTCACGTACTGCAGAGTGGGAAAGAGAGAGAAACAGGAGGCGTGTTAGGAAGGTTTGCCCTCAATACTGATGAAAGACAGTCAATGTTTGTGAGTCATCTGATTAACATAATCTGATTTCCCTTCGAAATTGCCTTGTTTCCCCCCCCAGATGAAGCTTAATGTGCGTGTAATTATGAAATTATATCAACGTGCTGGTTCACGATTCATCATCCTTACCTTGATCTGAAGACCCTTGAACATCTTCGGCTTGTCACTCCTGACAAAAGCTAGAGATAAAAACACCAGTGAGGCAAATGTCAGGCAGTGAATCAGTCAATTAGTCTTTCCACTTTAGTACCGAGGTCTGTCATTAGTGACAACTGTAAACGCTCCTGGGAATGCGGCATAAACAGCAGCTGAAGTAAACAAAGCTGAAGTAAACAAATGGCAGCCATATGGCGCACACACCGGGCTCCAGACGTCTACTCCCATTCTGAGGCTGCAGTAACTCCGTCAACGTAACCAGACACCGAATTAACCAAATGTTACACCGAGCAGAGATGGGAGGTCTCCACCGGAGACAAAGAGGGAGAAAAAAAACAACCTTCAAAAGCTTGTTTGAAAAACAGCCCTCAGGCATTTTAGACCACCTGCTGCTGCTGCTGCAAAAAAAAAAACAGAAAAGTGATTTCAAGAGGACATGTTCCACACATCCCCATTGACCAAGGCACAGAATCACACACTTAGTTGCAGGAAAGAGCTGCTACAGTTAAGATCAAGTTAAAATAATAAATATCAGAATATAATCACGTCCCAATAAAGAACTCACCTTGGACTTGGGGGAACCGCCCCAATTTTCATCCACACACCTCGAGGATGGCCCCAGCGTAGAGCTGTGTAAAGAGAGACACAATGTCAGGTAGTCCATGAGGAGTTTCCTCCCCACACACACACACCAATGCCCACACACAGAGACATAGCAGGGCTCTGTCCCTGCTGGTGGTTGGTCACCTGGCCTGGAGGAGTAATTTGATTCGGGCACACTGATTCATAAACGTGTCCAGGAGACTCCTCTGGGGTTATTGAACTGGGAGGCTGTGCATATGGAGCAGGGCTAATGGATGGCCGGGTGTGCAGTGCTCACTTGTAATCAAACCTGCAGCACCGATACACGATAAGTTAGAGGAAATTGGAGTGTCACAGCAGTATTTCAACACCATGCTCTGTTTTCCGTTTCAGGGAAGAGAGCGCTAAATGACCTGGTTGGCTGGGTCACGTGGCAAATTAAATTACCCGTGCAAAGCTCAGATCCTTCCTCAGTCTTTCTGTAAACAATCCAGCACTGCTAAAATTAAATTTCCGTGCTTTTCATTTTACCACGCATTGCAGATCAGCGACAACTCACGGCCCCGTTGAGAGCAGGAAACTGGAAACAAACGACAGGCCGCTCTAACTGGACGGCTGGGAGCATTTGAACAACGCTCTTAATTAGCTAGTCACCCCGTCTACCAGTGACTTCAGATGCAAAATAATACACGAAAGGAATACATTCTCAATACCTCGATCCACGTACTCTCTTTATCTTACTTCTATCTATGTTCACTAAAGCCTAAAGAATTAAAAACACGGCCATATTTATAAATGATGAAGTACTGTCAATAAAGGAATTTGCCAAACGGATATGAATAAAGGTTAACAAGAAAGAAATATATGATCATAGATACACCATTATTCATTATTCTGTGAGCATACCAACATTTATGGTGCAAGTCAAGATTAAAAGGATAAGTCTGGCAATACTATATATTTTGTTATTGTCATCATGAAAACACCATAACTAACACTTCCTGTGGGCGGCCCACAGACCCAAACCCAATACTTCCTACTGAAGACATCAATCTTTAAAAACAGGTCAAAAATATAGAATTTAATTTCTAAACAATGCTGCATACTTTCCTAAAACAGCCAGGTGCTGCAGCTTTCAGCAAACGTTGCTCAAACAGGAGGAACTAGCGCATTTGTAAGGGACTATTTTCAGCCGCAGAGCTACTGTGCCCGATACCGAGAGGGATCATCGGGTCACTGTTGGTTTTGGTCTTTTCATGAGACTTAGTGACAACAAGAAAAATACAACATATCACCAAACATATCCTCTATGGCTTAAAAGGCTTCCCGTGCTTTGTCATCAACACTGTATAGAGGTATAGAGAAAAGGTAGCACTCACACACACACCTTCAGCTGAAAGTTGACTAATTTGAATTTCACCAATTTATTCTGGTCTTAAAAACATGCTAACGTTTGGGCGTGGTGGAGCATCAATGATGTATTGTATAGGGGAGCGGAGGTGCTCTGCACAGAAGCAAGCACACAGTTGAAAATGAGTAACCGAAATGCCATCCATGCCCACTGAATCTTACTAATTGACAAGGCTGCGCAATAAGCCGTTTCTCAGAGGGTTTAATGATACGGCACTGATGACGACTTGAAGTATTCTAAAAGGCAGATAATTGTTGCCGTCTGAGGAGTAGAATGTGCTCAGTGACACCGTGGTTTCTACTGGTACCCTCAGCGTCAAGTTCCACTATGTGACATTTCACTGAAATCGTGAGGAGGAAGAGGAATATTCCTTCCTCTTAGTGTCCGTCTGAAGCAGAGTTATCATCAAGAGGTGTAATGAGGTGTGCACTACACTTCGCCAAGGTGCTGTTGCTAGGATACCACACACGCTCTGGGGACTGTGCTTAATCAAAGAAGGGTTACGTTGTTTTTCACACAATCACTCGGCTCAGGGTTTATCCACCAGAGGCAAGCAGGGAGTCATTCTGAATGTGTTGTAGTCACCGGCGTTATGAGAGCACAGTCACACCTCCTCACTGGTTACAGAAAGGTTGTTAGAGCAAAACTTGATATTTCTACCTCATGGGGAGTGTCACACTAGGGTGGAGGAGGCTCGACTCTGAACATCAGAGAGAAGGATTGAGACAGAAAGCTACAGACAGAGTTTGTGTGCGTGGCAGCTCAGATCTGACGCACAGCTGCAAACAGTGTAAACAGACCCAGTGGCAGAGAGGCTAAAACTAGGTTGTTTTGAGTAGCAGCTCAAATGCTGGAGGTTAGGATCCTGTCAAATAAATGTGACACGGAGGTCTTCTGAGTGCTTCTACTATCCACTGAGGAGCCTGTCGTCTGTGAAGCTCAGTGAACTGGAGAGAGCTTGCCGATCAGCTCAAGATAAATAAACTTATCTGTTGTGCGTCATCAAATTTGGCAAGTCAGCATGACGGCAGCACAGGACAACAAATAAGTGTTACACAGTCCATTGTCACTGAATCTCCTTTTATAAAGCCTTTGTACCTCCTCCTCCTCCTCCTGAATCTAGACAGGCAACTACTTTATGTTTGCCTATTTCTCTGGAGCGCTGTTGTTCCCTTTACCTTGCGCGCTTCCATCTGGGCCTCCTGTTGGCAGCACTGCTGGCAGTCGGGCTGCAGCTTGTTGAGGCTGAACTCCCCGAGAAGGTCACAGGAGCTGCACAGCAGGTTGCTGGAGAAGCCCAGATCCCTGCATGCCTCAGACGTCAGATCGGCACCATACGCCGACAGCTGGAGAGAGGAAGGAGGAGATAAGAGTCACACAGATACATAAAAGGTTGGCCTTTAAAAAAAGAAATCTTACTTCACGTACAGATTATGTTACCGATAAAAACAGAAATTAAGAATTGAGATTGTGGATATTTGTTTGCTTTAGAAGTGCAATAGAAATCCTGAAACAAACACAGATGAGAACTTTGAAATGTCACTTGTATGTAGTTCTGTAAATTAACTCTAAATTACAATGACACGTTCAGTGTATTGTTGAATCAATATATAAATAATTATTTATCAGGCTATAGGAACATGGTTCTAAAACTAAAATATCATCTATTAATTCAATTTTGATTTAGAAAGAAAATGTAACCAGCAAATGTTTAAGCATTTTCACGTGACTGGGACTAAAATTGCAATAAAGTTGTTGATTTAATTATAAATAATCTCAGCAAAAGAGATGTAATAGTCTGGTAGGAATGTGGGTAAACATGTGTTCATCCTGTGTGTGTTCACAAACCGTCCTGGTGTCACAGTGAATAATGTAGGACTCAGCTGATGGGTACTTTGTTCGTCAGTTATTCTTGTAACTATGTCACTCCCAGGTAGATTTAACATCATCTGTTTTCATGAATCAGGAAACCAGAGTCCTCTCAAGTTAATTACTCCATTTTAACATTGCCTTTCTCTTTCAAAACACCGGTTTCGACAAACCAATCTGTTAATAACTATTATATTTGAGTTAGCCGACATAAATACTGAGGCTTCTCCTCATCGGGGCTCTCAGGGTTTTGAAGATAAGCCACGTCATTTAGAAGCTCCGGGGCTGAGCAGGACGCGGCTCACAAACATGAACACAACGGTAGACGGCTCACAGACCGCAGCTATGCCGACGACAACACACGACTGACAGCGGCGACAACTGCTCATTTTCATTGTAAATAAACTCACCGTTTGTAAAAGCGAGAGAAGCCACAGAAGATACACCTCTCCCGACATTTTGGAGCTTGCTTTATTAGCATAAACTATTCTGAGGACCCCTTTATTCCAGGAAGGGCTGCCCCCTCGCGCCTGTCCGTTAAACTTAATAACTGACCGTTTATTTTTTCTCGGTGTTCAACGCTTGCTAACATAACATCGTTCATATCCGTTATATTAACATTTCGATAAATATATGCGTAATTTTGGATAATTTAATTTAGATTAATGTTTTTTTTAGTTTTGGCATGTACCAAAGTCGACTCTAACTGTCTTCTTCGTCTCTGTTTTTATCAGGGTTCAAACACAACAGCGACATCTGCTGTCCGACTTCAGGTCCGTTTTTTGAAAATTGTCCAATCCGGTTTGAACAGATAGAGATAGTCAACGAATAGAAATCCTCAACCGTGTGGCGGACTGTTGATACATCCAATGGTCTGAGTGGTGGTAACAGAGTGTCCGTGGTGGACAGACACTGGATGGGACAGCGCAGCGCTACATGGGGGACGCAGAAGACAGCAGCTGGTACCACCGCTCCTACGAACCGGAGGGACTATTACGCACTCTGGATGAATCTCTGGGGCCCCTCTTTTGTGAATTGATTCGATGTAATAACCAAGCCGAGCATGAACACACATCGCTTTTGAGGTAACCAGAGGATTTGAACACTGCCGAGATATCCACACACACGCACACAGAGGGAGAGAGGGCCATGCGCACAGACTCTTTGTAATCACCGTCGTCGCTGTGTGTGCGTGTGTGTGTGTGTGTGTGTGTGTGTGTTTTCAGTGTCTCCTTCTCTGAGCATGGATTGACCAAATAGCTCTCTGGATGATTTGATGGGGCTGCTCAGAGTCATGATGCCGCCCAAGTTGCAGCTTTTGGCGCTGCTGGCGTTCGCAGTGGCCATGTTCTTCCTGGAGAACCAGATCCAGAAGCTGGAGGAGTCCAAGGGGAAGCTCGGTAAGTTTTAAAGGGCTCTGCAGCCTGATCCCATCCCTTCACAACACTCCAGGAACGCCGCAGGCTGGGTGGGAGGTGGCTGTCTTTGGTCACTAATAGATAGATATGTGCATCACCATTGTTGTGCATTTTGGGTCAGTGTGCAGCACCTCACCCACCACTAACGCCTCATCAGACAATGGCACACAGTCATGACATTAGTGATCTGGGAGCTGTCCTGCTGATCTTTCGCGTGGCTATTCCGAGTATTTGTCGTATTTTAATGCCTACAGATAGTACATCTCATCCATCTGTGCAATGCAGTGTGATATTGAGGAGGTGCTGCTTTCTGCAGCCTGTTGCCCCGTGATAGTGAGTGTTTGTATACTTTAGAGCTGCAGCTAGAAGTTATTGACATTATTGGTTAATCTGGCAATTCTGGACGTGATCAATCTTCCGTTTTGGAAATTGATGACGTGTTTGTTTTGTACAACCAGAGGTTGTTTTCCTAATGATAGAAAAAAAAGACAGAGATGAGCAGCAAATTATTACATCTGAGAAGCTGCAACTGGAGCATGTTTGTCATTTCTGCTTGAAAAAATAATGCAATCGATTAAACAGATTTGCAGATTAATTTTCTGTCACTGACTAACTGATAGATTGATACATTTTTGAGATAAGAAACCAACAGTTAATTAGGAAGTATGGGACATGCTATATTGCAGCTGGTGGTTCTGCAGTCAGCCTAAAAGGTGTGATGGGCAGTGATAAATACACAGTATACTGCAGGAAACCTCTATTTGCTCCAACTAAGTTTGAATGATATTTTTGCATACCCTGCTTTAAATCCTCTCCTGCCCTTTTACCAAACTCTCTCCTGTGATTCAAGCGTGGCCGGCGCTGCGTTCAAATCTCATTGTGAGCTCCCAGCAGGGGCTCACTCCCAATAAAGATCTGGGACATTGCAGGATTATCTCTCCACTGTGGGGATTTCTTTTTTTAAGGAACAGCAGAGTGGTGCAGACAGTCTGACGGTGCAGCTAGTGTACCCCAGGGGTTCAAACACCACCTCTTGTATCGTTGGATGAGAGTGGGAGCCTGGCACTGAGGAGAGGCAGCTAACGGACCATTTTCACGGCAGACATTTTGACACGTTATAGCAGCAGGAAAAGCACAGGTGTAATCAATAACATGAAAAAATGGCTGCAGTGAATTGCATTTAGGTGAGGCACTTCCAGGGTCCTTTTTATTGCCGATGCTGGTTCATTCAAATGTCTTACTGAGACACTTAATGGAACAGAGAAATCATTCATTTTATTGGTGAAACCTGTGCTATGATCAGTGAAAAAGGCCTGTTACATTTTAACTGTCGGCCTTTTATTAAAATTAAGACAATTTGAGTTGCCTCAGTAGGGAAAGCACAGGTGTAAATAATGAAATTTAGTGGTTAGAAAAGGGGATTGGAAGTGACAACTCCAGCAAAACTTCTCTGCTATAAATCAAGAGACGTCTTATCGGCACCTCTGTCACCATCTTGCTTTGTAAGCAACACACGTGAGCTGAAACCAGAATAACCTGTCCAGCAGCTCTTTGTTTGCATGTTTTTCTCTTCCTGCATTATAACCTTTGGCTGAGGTAGACAGTTTATTTGACTCAACCGAGCTGATGGAAACACATCCAATACCTTTTCTGTTGAAAACATTGGCTGTATATTCCCCTGATTGTGGAATATAACGATGATGCAGAATGGTCGTGGCTACCTCAAACAATCGTAATGTAATAATTGCGACAGGCACCTGCGCTCAGGTGACGTTTGGTGTATCAAAGCTACTTAAATATGAGGTCACCAGACATTTGAGTGATGAAGGTGCAACAAAACTAACAGCAGAGTCCGGCAGCTGTCAGTAAATCACAGTCTGTACAGATGCACACAATCATGAGGCGAGGTCTAATTGGCCAAAATAAGTGAAAACATCTGTGTTTGTGAATCATGACTGCGTACGAACATATTGACAAATGGAGTCCGAGTTGTCCTCGAGCTGTTTGCGACGTCTTCAAATCCAGTTTTCTTTTTCTGACCAGTTGTTTGAAACCAAAATATACAGAATTTAAGTCAATGATAGCAACTAATGTAATGATTGATTTCATTGTTTACGTCCACCGTCTCAAATGTGAGAGTCTTCTTCTGTTAAATAATAGTGATAACCGTTGAATGTCTGCCGAAGAAAACATGACGCCACCTCAACTTTTAGGACATTGTAATGGCAATTTTCACAATTTTCTGATGGTTTGTGGACCAACCGATTCAATGAAAATAAAAAACGAGTTGCAGGCGTAATTATATTGATAGTGTTATAAAACAGACAATGTTGAGGATCAAAATGATTACAGATTAATCAATTTCCTAATCCTTTCAGCCCTAAAAGTTTATGCTCGATAAATGATTGGACTGAGAAATCAATTATCAGGTTCATTGGTTAATTAATCATCTTATCACATTTCAGCAGTGGTTAGGGTCTTAATAGTTAATGTTGTGCCACTTTTACTGGGATAACATACGGTTACTTGATTAGGAGAAAACACTTTTGATCATCAAGTAATGTTTCAGTAATTTTTCAAGCACAAACTACAACAATGCACTTGTTTGAGCTTCTCAAATGTGGATATTTACTGCTTTTCTTTCTATTCCATGTTTGTTTTCCTGGGCCTTAGGCGAGTAGACGGACCGGTTTCCAGGCTAGATTGGGAATAAAATAGTTTCGAGTCATCTTAATTGAATAAAGTGTCCCACTTGAGTTTTCACACGTTGGAACAATCACTTGTCCTGGTGGGGGTATAGATGGCTGTATTGGCTTGCTGTATGGATTACTGCTGCCGTAAAGGGCTATACTTTACACACCCAGACTCTCCAGGGCTGCACACACACACACACACACACTCCCGATGCTGAAACACAACCTGAGAGGCCTTTCCCCCGGACTGCCCACCACCACCAGAATCTGTTGACTTGGCAAAAAGCGTGCTGATGGATGACTATACTGAGCAGACGTCTGTGTGCTGGAGCTCTGAATTATGTGCTGCATAGCCAAATAGTTGTGACCGAGGCTTTCACATGATGACAGACCGCCACAGGGCCGGTCACGTCACCAGGTAGGCCTGCTGCAGGGCCGTCTGTGTAACAATAACGACCAAAATCAAAACCTCCAAGAATGATTCTCGCACGGAAGAAGCTCTTTTAAGTCCCCTTCATGTTTTCTCGTGTTCACAATTAACTTCATGTGGGTTGGAATGACCAGCGCTCTCTCCTCACAGCGTGGGATCCTATTGCCTGACACGCAGGTTGAATCATTTCCCCCATTAGACGCCCCCCCCCCCCCCCCCCCCCCCCTGCAGGGCAGACAAGCTGTGATTTGCTTCCAAACTAATCGTTGGCTCACTGTGTCCCAGAGAAGTCTCCTGCATTACAGTCGTGCCGCGATGCAGCTGTGCGTACTGCTGTGCGCCGAATCCATTATTCTGACGGTATTTCTCTCCGGCTGCTCACCGGCACTGCTGCCAGCCGGGTCAATGGTAACGCAGAATGACTGTGCAGGGGATGGATGGAAGAATGAAGGTTCTTTAATGAAGAGCAACGGACAGGGATTCAGAGCCACTTTCCCTGTCGGGGTTGCCATGAACGCCCTCCTCTCAGTTCAGGCCATTTTAGCCGCTCACCGTGACAAATATCACGCTACTATAAAGCTTTATGTCAAGTCTGAGACTTGACATTCCTGCGTAACGATTCACTGACTGATGCCTGAATGGGATTCCACTGTGATTAGATCCTCTCAACCAGTTGAGACAATTTGAACCAGCACCCAAAAGGCCGAACCAGAGGGACTTTACGACACACTTAAAAGTCTGTAAGTTGTTGGGATCGTGTGGACATCTGCATCATTCATGAAGCACTGATTAGATTAGATGTCACATCCCTTCACAATAAGATGAGTAAATCTGATAAAATGACAACAGAAAATGCCAGAGCGGTGTATTGTGGGTAATATTTTGATGTTTCCTCGGGGTTCCAGACACAAGCGGCTCTGTGACGAGCTGAGCGACGACGAGAGAGGAGGAAGGACAGAGATGCATGCGCTTCATTGTCCAAGTGTTTGCCGAGCTGACGCAAGATTTTTTTAAGCATTTATTTGTCAGCGCAGCCTGTCGCTCCCGGGCTTGGGTTTGGATTTGACTTTGATGGTGGTGCCAGGCTCTCAATGCCTCGAGGCTGCCCTCACGCTTGGCCTCTGAGGGACCCGGTCAGGAATTTGCTCTTGAAGGGACGTCGGTCGGGCATCGCTAGTCCGTCCTCGTGCGCACACTGCAGGGACTTTGATTGGATGACTTTACACCTTTTGAGCTGCCCTGCTGCTGCACAGCGTTCATCCTGTCACTGATACGCCCCTTGAGCTGCACTTGTGTTCACGAATTTACTTGAAAGGTGATCCAAGCGTCGACCTGACTCCTTTCACTCCTGCACATTGGTCAAGTGTGTGTCAACCGGCCTCTGTGACTCACTCAAAGCGCTGCAACACCAAATGGTTGCTTCCTCTTGATCCAATAGGCGACCCATCGGTAGCACTCATCTAGACTGAGCCCCGTGTCTTCTCTACAGCTCCAGGTGCAAACCTCCACATCCTAAGTGTAATCTTCTTCTTCCTCTCGTTCCTTTCTGTGGGCACGGCACTCGGATTCCCTTTGAACTCTCCCTGACACCCCACATCTCTGTTTTTAGCTGCCTTGAGAGGTATAAAGAGTGCATGAGTCACTTGCTGTCACTCCGCCCGTTGGCATCTGCTACCATCGGTAGCGTCTATCGCCTGGACCTGGCTGCTCAGTCACTCTCTGAGACATGCCATTTGAGCGGCGAATGGAGGGTTGCCCACAGCGGGGATGGGCGTAGGTGTCGGGGACGGATCTGTTGTGGGAGGAAGGGAGGCTCGGCGCTAATGGTCATACTGGGCCGACGCTGAATTGTTCGGAGCGCGCTTTGATTGGGGGGCCGAGGATCGATGGCCGCTGACGGGGAATGTGTTCCTCTGCAAAGTGGCGCGCACAGCAGCAACCGGAGCCAGCCGGCGTTTGCTCCTGTAGCAGGATGACAGAACGGCTAATCAGGGTGTTATGGACGGTTTCACACCCTGGGTGTAATTGGAGGCCGTTCTAGAAGAACGCCCCCGCTCCAACACCACCCATCACTCCCCTCAGCTGGCCTCTCCCCAATATCTTCCCTCCCCTACTCTTCACACAGACACACGTTCTCCTCCTCGCAGCCTCCCATCTTCTTGTGTCACTGTTGGTCAGACGTGGCCCTCCAAATATCATGTGACTCCAAAACCCTGCAGGTCAGATTATATTGAGTGAACTGGCGGGGACGAGTGGAGCATCTGAGCGATTGGCTGATACGTTGTTGTTTAGTTGAAGTGATAAATCAGTCGCGTGTCAGCAAACAGTCCTGCAGAGATGCTCAGAGAGAACATGGAGCACGCTGTTGTGCTGATGTGACGTTTTCTTTCTACGTGCTCTCAGAAATAATCCGTTTTTCATGCTCCACACTATTTTGATGATGATAAAAGCTACAAGATCAAATTTAGACTCTCTGGGGCTCACAGCTCGCCGTACTTAGTCAAAGCCTGTGGGGTTTTTTTTGACAGATAATGGAGCCTGTGGTTGTAAACACGTGACGTCAGGTGTCAGTTTTCTCTTTTCTTCTGTAAGCAGAGTTTCTTTCTCTCTGCGACACCATTAAACTTCTCTTCTGACAGCTGGAAACAGGCTGATAAACCCCTCTCATGATAATACTTACAATGGCCGTACTCTCATCCAGCTCCTTCTGGATCAATAGTTGTAAACAACGTCTTTTATTTGCGTGCAGAGTCTCCTTTTGTGATATTCAAATCCCTCTTGTGTTTGACTAACCCCATTGGATGAGCACCTGAAAGGAGAATATCTGCCACAGGCTTCTATCAAAGGAGGAGGAAGTGTGGAGGGAGGGGGAGGAGGGAGGGTGAAATGAAAGAAATGATTTAATTTTCATTGCGACGCCGAAATATTTAAAGCCCCAGCTTGTGGCTCATAAGCCCTTGCAAAAAGGGAGAGGGGAGAAAGCACGCCTACAGCCTTTTTACAACCAATTTCATCAGAGCACGGAGGGATAAAGGAGGGAATAAGGTGGTCGAGCGGCGCTGCCCTTCTTCCTCCTCAGCATCTGGTTCAACTTGGCTCCGGTTGGTTTTAGAGTCCCTTCGTCTTGTTTTCTTGTAACACCAGGTGTCCTCAGGGATCAGCTGTTCATGTGATGCTCCTACACTTTCCCCATCTCTCCTTGTCCGACTGCTCGACCTCTTTTCTACCTGTCTCTGCCTCCTTTTCTCTCACTTTCTTTCTTTTGTCTACTTCCTTGCTTGTCTTTGCGTGTGCTGAATGGTGTCAGCAGCATTGCCAAATGCCCTGAAATTCAACTTGTTGAAGTTTTGTGTGTGTGTGTGTGTGTGTGTGTGTGTGTGTGTGTGTGTGAGAGAGTGTCTGTGTGTGTGTGTGTGTGTGTGTGAGAGAGTGACTGAGAAATATCTGAGTTGCTGAATATTCAGCTTGTACAATCGAGACCTTCCCCTGCTGACTGAGGATAAGTAGATTTATGCGTCTGCGTCTTTTTCTGTGGTGTTCATATTTTTTCTCAAACACTTTCAGTAATGTGACACACACACACATCCATACTGTGCTGCCTCTCACTGATATTAATGACGCACCAATCCAATACACGGGATTAGTATTGCTGCTGATTCTCACCCTATTAAACAGATTGAGCATCGGTCAGACACGATTGATTGAACTATAAAAACTGTCTCGTTGTCACTGATGCTGAAAACAATATAAATGCAGTTTTATAGACCTAGAACAACATAATACTGTTTCTGTATTAATGTCTTTACTCATAAGGAGTTGTAATTAACAATTATTTTCATCATTGATTAGTCTGCCAATTACTTTTGGGATGTTAATGACTTCTCATAACTTGCTTATTCAATTGTCAGTGACTGAATGCTTCATATTTACATTCACATACGCTGACCGAATGAAACTGGTCTTTATCTGACCAAGACTTGAATATAGTTTAATCAAGTTTAATATAGTCACCAAAATCTCTTATTTTAACACGTATTGAAATAAAAAAAGATTCTAAACTGTATATCAGAATATAAATAAATGATTCTTTAAATGTGTCCTTCACAGCTCATCTGATCTACTTCACACTTGGTGTAATGCTGGGGACCCTATTGTCGAATGTTGTGCAATTTGGAAACAGTCAATATTAATAAACTTTGAACAATGAACAGCGCATGGTCCAAATGGCAACAAACGAAAGGCCACAACCCCGGCGACGCTGTAAGTAGCAATAGAGGCTAATGCAATAGTATTTTAATTTTAATTTTTTAAAGAAAAGGAAAAAAGCTCCACCAATCCCAGGCAGGACAGCCTCCATTACTATAACCTGCCACCAACATTACCCAGAATGCAACGAGAGCGCGACGGTTTGGTTAAAGTGTGTTATGCTAGTAGCGGCTAATGTAGCTTTGAGCGGCTAGGCTCAGGAGCGGACTACAATGGTCTGGTGAGATCACTGCTTTTTAAAATTTAGTCTTCAGACCCAACCCATGCCGCCTCAAGTGACATCACTTCCTGCTGGAGCGACAAACGGCTTCATACAACTGTCATGCAGTAATACCCCACACATGAACGTCCTGTGAACAGACTTTCACAAGGGATAATGACATTTAGAGAATTGAGAGGATGGTTTTAGCGCCACCTTAATAAGTGATGTGTATCAACATGGCTCATGTGACCAAACACGCAGAGGAACAATACAAAACAATTCCACAGTGATGGCAGAATTGTATCTGGACAGTAAAGGTGGGGCCTGCTCATCCTCCGACGGCGAACACGGTACAACATCCTCACTGGACGGATGGCCTGCAGATGCTCAGTATAATGAGATGAAAGAAGAGGAGTGACACTGACAGATGAAAAACAGATAAGCCTGAAGAGTCGAACTGGTGTCGTCGCGGAGGTGTTCTGCATAACGCCGTTCGTCACTGTAGCACGTTTCTGTGAGGGACGGATTCTCCGCGGCGTTCACCTGTCCCTCCCACTCATCATTAAAACTATGAATAGCTGTCGTCTGCTCTGTCTTAATAGAGTGTGGAGTTCTCCCCAGACTCCCACCCATGCATTATTCATTATCTGTTGCAGCAGGGCCGAGAGACGGAGAGGGAACACCAGGTTGTATCTTACCAGATCTGCACTGTTACGCAAACATTGTTTGTTGTTATATTAGGATATGAGGGCAACAGAGAGTTGTATTTCACTGAGAATCTATATGCGTTCAGCTACTGTAATTTGTGCAGGCTTCTCCCACTCTACGCTCTTCTCACAGAGAGGGTTTGCGAGGCTGTGAGCATTTAGCAGCGACATTCCTGCTGGTTTCTTGTCTCTTGACAAGTTACCCAGATATTATTTTTTTTATCCTTCCTTTTGAAGTGCAAATGCCTCTGAAGATGTTGGCTAATTCCCACTGCTTAGTCATTGACAATCTGTGCCAAGATGAGATCTGCTACAATCAATCCCCCCCCCCCCCCTTCCCCAATCTGTCAGACTCGCCTTCACTTAACAAGGCAGGGGAATGATGGGATCTGCCATCTGTGTAAATTGCTCCATAATCTCATCTGACTGTCTGTTTCTGATGAAGCAGACAGAACGTGGCCCAATTTACTCTTTCTGTTTTCCCAGACATTATTGGCTCCCCCATCAGACAGCACTACCGGCTTTGATCGCATTAAAGACGTATTAGGGGAGAAAGTGGCAGGTTGAACCATGACTATTATCGTTTCCATCTATCCCAGATTGTAGAGACACGGCTTGCATTCAGACTAGGTATTAGAAATGGGCCACATGTGACTGGAGCTTATTTAGCGTTTGAGTCGGAACAGCTTGTTTTTAATCTGTAGCTTATGAACTTATCTGTAGCTTAAAAAACACCCATCCTCAGCTGCTGCACTTTTAGAGTCCGTTCTCCAAAGAAACAGGACGTTTTTGAGGTTTCTAGTGTCGACGCTGTCCTCCTCAATGACACACAATGGAGTAATTATGGTCTCAAGACTTATACCCCTAACCACTTAACCACTTTAAACTGTCTGCACAGTGTTGTATATCAGCGCTGACAAGGCCACGGTTTGTCTCTTCTCTATGTATGAGGAATGCTTTGTCGGCATTCTCTGACAAAAACACTCTTGTTTTCAACACGCTACTTTGCCAGGGAGAGAGAAAAAAAAAAAGAAGCCATTTCCATTTTCCGGATACACGACCTCCACGTGGATGGGGTGGGCTGAGTTGAAGTCGAGGGCCTGGCGGCGGGCAGCAGCAGCGTCTCTCCGGAGGACGGAGCACCTCCATCCTGCACCTGCCATATTTCTATTTGCCTCATTTTTTCCGGCTCTCCTCTGTGCCGTTTAGTGAAAGCAGAACTACCGTGAAAGTCATAACAATGAAAAACTCTTCAGCTTGTATTTATGCGGCCTCACACAGCAGCAGTGCCAAGTCCAGGACAGGAAATGTCAAGTCACTGTGAAACGTGTTATTTACGAGAATCTGCAATGTACATACCTGTAAACTTGTCACCGTTTTGAATCAAAAATATATCATCCACGTGAATCGTGTAGATCCGTAGAGGGTTTTTTTCGGGGGGGGGGGGGGGGGGGGGGGTCAACTGGCCAGCCAGCGTTTCTCAGATTGGAGTGAGACGAGGAGAAAATGTGATGTCGTGATCTTCGCAATAGAACATATTTGACGTGTCGAGTCTTGGCCAATCAGCGTTCAGATGTCTACAGCGTCTTCATTTCCCTCCGTTAAAGTTTAAATTACTTTATGTTCCGTTACCGGTCAGACTTGCTGGGTTTCGTGGTCAGAATAACTTTCATGACCACGAAACATGAGGCCCAGATACTGATGAGATGATGAGGTCAACGAGCTTCAGGAAGAGTAGGCTGTCTGTAGCGCAGCTTGACGCAGGGCTGAGCTGTGAGTGGAGCTGGGCCTGGATAAAGGTGGAGCTGGGCCTAGATAAAGGTGGAGGTCTAAACAGACGTGAGTACAGCTTCCTGCTGTCACAGTGTTTTAAATACAATGATAAGGCAGGGTATGCTAAATGCAGCCTCTGCTCCAAGGAGATGAACTACAGCAACAAGGGCTCACGTGCCCTCTCATCACACTGTACACAGTTCACTGTGATGACCACAGCCAGTGGACTAACAGTCCCTACAGTCCCACGTTGCTCCCAAGAACCCTGAAGTAATGAGAGGGTTAAGGTGCCTGTACCTTCATTTCAGCGGGTTGCTAATGCAGAGGTGTGTAGAGATCACAGCTATTATTTTACTCTTGATGAACTACCTCAGCCAGAGTAGATTATCATTTTCATTTAAATAATTGAACTGGAATGAATGCATATTAATTGCAAATATAAGATAGGCCACAATTCTAACAGCTTTACAGTAACAGTGGAAGTTAATATGAAGACAACAGTAACAGGGTTCAATGAAAACGAATCACTTTATTTTGTACAGGCGATGGTTCTCCCTACTCTTGCTATCTTTGTTTTTATTTGACCAAAACTTTTGAAAATGAGACCTCGGTCTCAATGGATTTTTTGTCTAAATGAAGGTTAATAATAATAATAGAGCTGAAATAGTGATTAATAACTGAATAATAAATTCGTTTTTTGCTTAAAGTAAATGTCATCACTTAATTTTCTTCTCAGAGGACACCAGAATGCTACATTTTAAAGCTCATATTTAAAATAAAATTCTCGGAGCGCAGTAATAAATGAAACGCATGAAATATACAAATAAATAAATAGAGGCCCCAAAATGTGGGAAAACGAGTGGTAGAGTCACTGGTATGGAATCAATGCTGTGTATCAGCAGATATCTTGAGCTGAGGAGTTGGAATCACTTCGTGGATGGAGAAAGTTAGATCGATAGTTTTCATGGCGCATATTTGAAAATCCAGTTTAAATAAAGTGGGCCATCTTCAGGCTCGCTGGGTCTCCGTGTATAAAATGATGACGCTGCCATGTACAGTCGTCCATGCTGTATTTAATGGGAACTCGGAGGCAACAGGACACGGACGCATGGCTCAGAGAGGTGCTTCGTGTCCGTTTGGGCCCATATTCTCCAGTCTACATGTTACTCAGACCTGGTCTCCCCCAACCCTCCCACCTCTCCTCTCGTCCCCAGCTGAACTGTGCAGAGTGAATGAGACCTTTCATGGAGTGTCAATGTCATACTTGCGTGTCAAAACCAATAGGGGGGGGGGGGGGGTTGGGAAAATGCCTAAACATTTTTCTAAAAAAGCCCACCCAAACAATTGCACGTTAACTCCAATGTGTGCCTTGTCTTTCTTTAAAACAAGTGGAAACTCTGTGAAATACTGCATGTGGCATACAAGTATTGGTGTCTAGTTTAAAGGAAGTTTCATGCTTCAGTGTGCGTGGTTCGTTTACGTCTTTGTTCCCGCTTTCATGCTGCGCTTGTTTGATGGCACTGAAGGCGTTCTTCAATGTACCGAACACCTTCACAATCTCTTAATGAAAGCGCTCGTTTATCCGGCTCCTTTTTTTCAGTTCTGCCAGCAGTGTTGGAAAAAGCGGCACGACAATTTCTTCACTGAAACAACTGATGGTGAGGCAGGTTCTGCTCTGTCAGGTCAGGCCTGAATCGCCCCGTCTGACTTCATTCCCGTGTCCTCTGGTAATCCACTCTCTGAACGGATCCGAAGACTGAATTACAATAATTAGGAATTCGGAAGTGCGCGGTTTATCCAAATGTTCCAGAGTGGTGCAGTGGTGACATAACTGCACCCCCCCCCCCCCCCCACCCCAAAACCTGGCACCACAAAACAGCAGCCTGCTTCCAAGTCTATAAAGCGGGAAGAAGGGGAAACGGCACCAGCAGCAGCAGACTAACTCCATTTTTATACAGCAGCAACCTAGATCTCCTCCCTGTCATACTTCATTGGTTTTGCAATCCAGCGGCATCTGAGCAGAACCATACAAGCCGTACACCTCAGTCTGCCGCTGATAGCCAATCTCTATTACCCACCTAGCCCAAGGTTCGAAGGGCTAACCCTCTCGGGGGAAGCAGACACAGGGACAGAGCTCCGGCTGGCGGATCGGAGCGATGATAGATTGATGTGCTGCTTGGAGAAGGGGATCATCTTCTCTCCCCCCACTTTTATTATCTCCTCAGATCTGACGCCATGGCCATAATACATGACGGCCTGTCACATTTTATGCAGATCTGGTGGCGAATATGAATGATTATTTTAAAAGAATGCTTGCATCTAATCAGCCGCGAAATTGCTTCAGTAAATATGTTGGACTACCTGAGCTCTTCCTCCGGTCTCTCACTGTGAATGAAACTCTGGAGTAATAGGCTTGTAGTTGTCACAATGTTTAAGACCCGTGTTGGCTTCACGGTTCATAATTAGCTTTTAATGCACGGAGACGGCTTGAGGGAAGGAAACTGACTGAACTGTGGAATGAAAGGAGGCCCGCTGTGTGGCCATAGTAATTCGGGCTTTTGTTCTCTAATTAAATGACCTCAGAAGGGAGCGCTAAGCTTAAGTTGGTGTGTGTGTGTGGCGCCCTCTGATATGGAGGTCTGTGCAAAGTGTATTCAGTCTCGCAATGAATAGGGCGTCTTCTACAAAGCCTAAGAAGCCCTCCCCGTGCCCGCTTCGCCTCCTTGTTGGTTGTTGGACATTTGCCACAAAACGCCATGTCTTTAACAAGTGGTTTCTGGGCCCCTTCGCATAGTTGAGGACATTGTAGTTGGGGACGCAGTAGCCCCCCCCCGGTTTTTTCCCACTGTCCCCCACCTCCTCAGGAAAACAAATTGAGACGCTGCCAGCCGTCCTGGCAAGCTTGAGCTACACAAAAGCTGACATTTGTGTGTTTATGCCACAACAAAGCAAAAAAGACAGCTTACATGATGATGCATGTTTGGCCCAAAAGATGTCAGTGGTTCAAAATATGGTCAAGAACATTTGCCAACACTTTAAAGTGTCAAGTCACTTGATTAAAATCTTTATTTGTCCATCTAGTTTATGAGATATCTTGCTCTGAGTCTATACTGCCAGCACCGTGGAGTTGTATCGAATTTAATTTGTGGTGCACACAGAATTCAATCAATGCATATAAAATGCTATAAGCACTCAGCAGATTTGTTTAATAAACAATGTCCCTGTTACTCTGGATAATCAGCCGAGTATTTCTGCTGTTGACGGCGAGGTCTGTGGATTAACCAGAGTAGCAGGGACACCATCTCTGAAGAAACACATTGCTGTTGATGTTTGTTTGTTTCTCACAGCAGTCAAAATGTCAAACAAAATTCCGTTCACCTCGGCTGTCTCTGAACCTGGGCAAACCACTTGTGCGAAAGCACGATATAAGCACTCTATTTCTTTTTTTTTTTTTTTTTACCATTTAAAGCCGCTCAAATCCTCAGTATTCTAATAAAACATAAGCCATGACTAACAAAAACAAGCAACCAAAAGTTAAACCTGCAGGAACAGTTTTTCTTTGGGGCACCGCAACAAGCTCTACAATGAGATATCACCCATATCTCCCTGATATGGAGAAACATTAACATCCATATATATAAAGGCATCTTTATGACTTGCATTCTCATGGGTTGCACTCTGACACAATTCTTTCGAATGCCTCTGTCTCTGTCCGGCACCCGTCACTGCACACCATCATAAAAATAATCCTAAAAGGACATTTGAGCCCAAGCGATAAAGTTCCAGCGTAGCAACTGTTATCGCTGTTTTTGTTGGCTGATGCGTGCTCTGGAAGGAGGTCGTGAATGAATGCGTCCATTACAGTCGCTCTGCATGCTGGCAGCCTTCAGCCATTACAGCCACCTGGCACGTCTCTACGCCGTCGGCCCGAGCGGCAGTTGCGAAGCGACACGGCTCCGTCCGTAACCAGATCCAGCTCTGATGAGTGGAACATTAGCAGCTGCTCAGGAGGGTGTAAGAGAGGGAGGGCAGTGACAGTGTTGTGTGCACTCCCCAAATGTGTTCGGAAAGATGAAGGAGAGGGCGGCAGAATCCCAGTTGACATCTTAATTGGCCGCCGGTGCCAGATGCCGGCCTCGAAGGCGGCCGGTCCGGGCTGTAACGGTGTCTCAGCGGCCAGGCAGAGCTTTAGGCACGGCTTTAGGAGCCCCCTGGCTCCATTGAGTGCTCCCACGGGTATTAGGTGCTCTAGTGTTGGGCTGCCTTTCCTCCTCTCTCTCTCACGCACGCACACACACATACAAGCACCCTTCTTCTTCTTGCTCCATCTTTCCTGCAGAGCGCTCTGAGGCATTGTCAACACCAGTCAATCTGAGGCGAATTCAGACGAAGAAAAGCCCGAGGGTAACAAAGGCCCGGGCTTCTTTGTGTTGAATCTATTCACACCGAGGCACTGACGTCTGGCTTCTCTGACGCTTCATGCAGTGTTTGGATTGAGATTCCTCCGCCCTCCTCATTTATGGCGTCTTGATGTCCTGTAAACGTCCAGTTAGCTATCAAATAACTGTAGCCTTACCGTCTAACGACCCGCCTCTAACCTCTCGCTCTTCACCCTTTCACCCTCGTTACGCAACGCTATTCTCAGAGGAAGAGGAAACTAGGTTGGAGAAATCAATTCACACTATTCAGAGACAAAGATGTACTTGGCCGTATGACGGTACATTTATTTGATCTAAAAGCAGGAGCACACAGACGCTTCACTCCGAGGTTAAATAAGGAAAGTGAGAGTTAAGCTAGTGGACTGACATTAAAGTGGAATCTGATAAGCGACCAAGAAGCGGTGGTACCGCAGCGTGAAATAGGCTGCTCACAAAATGATGACAAACTATTCCTGTTTGACATTATTTTTGATCCTTGGTGTGAAGCAGGAAAGGCGTTTTTAGCGATCTGCTCTCCTGAAGAGACGATGCTCGAATAAAATGACGGCTTAGTCTCACACACGGCAGTGCTACGTCTGACAAGGACAGCATCATATATTTGAGGGGTAGCTCCTGTTAAGTGGATCAGGTTTATGTTTAATTCTCCATCGGTAGCAGCGGTGTCAAATTTGCATCAGCTGAGTGCTATTTGAGCGTAACACCTGTTAAACATTGACCCGTATATAAACAGAGATCTGGGGCTGTGGGACTTGGCGATGGTCGTGTTTTTGTCATTTAAACTCCTCGAATAGTTTTTCTTGCTGCCTGTCTAGACGATGCAGTGTTTAGTATGCAATACTTCCTGGTACCTTTTTTAAAGAGATGTTTTTTTACTGAGTTATTCTGCTCCGTAGAGAGGTCAGAGGTCAGGTTCTGCTCCAGAGCAGCACTCCTGGATCAGGTTGTTGTTGTTGTATGATGATTAACTCACTGAAGGCCATTTTTTGCCCACAAATTTTATTCTGCAGTATGTTAAAGTTGAACTCGCCGGTATCCAAACTTCCTGTCGCCCCTCCAGAACGAGCCATCGCCAGACACGAGGTGCGAGAGATCGAGCAGCGGCACACACAGAACGGTCTGCGGGAGCGGGATTCGCCGGCCGTGACGCTGTCCGAGGGCGAAGACGACATCGTCATCATCTACAACCGCGTGCCCAAGACGGCCAGCACCTCCTTCACCAACATCGCCTACGACCTGTGCGGGAAGAACCACTATCATGTGCTGCACATCAACACCACAAAGAACAACCCGGTCATGTCCATACAGGACCAGGTCGGCGCTCACGGGCTTCTTTGACATGAATCCACTCTTTTCGTTTGTAATGTAGAAGCCTGGTTTTTTTGGTGTTTCTATGTTTGCAGTTACTGTAATAACAATCATGATTTGGTTCAGGTGCGGTTTGTAAAGAATGTGACCGAGTGGAGGGAAATGAAGCCGGCTTTCTACCACGGACACGTCTCCTTCCTGGACTTCACCAAGTAAATACGCCTGTCTTGCTTTATAATGGCAACATTGTAGAAAGGGTTTATTCACCCTGCTGTGGCTTTGTGCAGGTGACTCCACCTGGTGGTAATTCACAGCTTTCCTCTTACACAGCGTCGTGTAGTTATGTGAATGTAGCACAGTGCTGATCCTCTGAGCTCAGCATGTTTCAACCACAAAGTAAGATCTGTGTCTGTCTTTGGTCAGTGCCTCAACCCATTCACCGTCATTTCTGTCAGGTTTGGGGTGAAGAGGAAGCCCATCTACATAAACGTGATCCGGGACCCCATTGAACGGCTGGTGTCCTATTATTACTTCCTGCGTTTCGGGGATGACTACCGGCCCGGTTTGAGACGCAGGAAACAAGGAGACAAGAAGGTTGAAATTCATAAATTGTCTCATTAAAAGTCAGAATGAAATCAAATTTGACAAATTAGTGTTTTCATCAAAACTGCTCATGCATTGTGTTTGTGTTTCAGACGTTTGATGAATGTGTATCAGCCGGCGGCTCAGACTGTGCTCCTGAGAAGCTCTGGCTCCAGATTCCCTTTTTCTGTGGTCACTACTCTGAATGCTGGTAAGTGTTCAAACACCTCACAGTGTTCAGACAATGAAATCAACAATGAATTGATCCTACGTGTTGTTGTGTGTAAGCCTGTTGTATTGTATTCCTCTGTGCCAGTGGGGCCTATTGTCCAAAAACTAAAAACACATTGTTAAAATGAGTCCACCATTCTGGCGCATTCATCACTAACTAGAGCACCAAATGTGTTCAATGGTAGAAATCCACAAGTCCTCAACAAATACAATGTTTACTTCTGTTTCGTTTATGTTAAAATCTACAGCGGTCAGCTGTTTAGCCTTTTTGTAGCTTTACTTTTAAAGAGAAACTTTATTCCTGTGATGTTTTAATGTTAAAGTCTTATGTTTGTAATTCTTGTCCTTGGGGTTTATGTGCCACACACAGGTTAGAGCGAGGTTGGTTTTGGTCTTTTCAGTTGAATTTGACAAAAATAATCTTATCCTTATTCTCAGCTGAGGGTTCAGGAGTGATGCTGTATCAGTTTTGTTTAATAATGCACAACATTAAACCTCATAGTCCCTTTCCATCACTCATCTCCTCGAGGTCTCTGAAAGCCATCTCCGCCTTGATTTGTTATCTCTCTACATGATGATCTGTATCACTCTCTCTTCTCCTCTGCCCTCCCTTTCCCTCGTTTAATCTCTCCTTGACTCCTGCCCTCCATCTTGTAACACTCTACCCTCCTGAAGCAGGTAACTCGCTGTAGGTGTCTGAAGCACCTTTCACACAGAGATCCTGAAATAATGCCGCAAAGAAGATCCGCCGTTCGCAGGATTTTGCTGTGATTGAGTTCACTGTGGTGCACTAGCAGCATATGAAAGCAGCGGAGAGCATATTGGAAACATTAAATAAATACTGAAGAATAGAAGGTGAAGTCGCTGCTAGTCTTCTAACACGATGCTTTGCCAAAAAGTTACTTTATAGGTTTAAACAATCTACTTCCTTCCCTATTATTACATTTCCTGACCATTACAAAACCTGCCACTGACTTTCCATCCTTCCTGCCTCTCACCTCCTGTTGTCTCAACCCTCTCTGGATTCTGTTCACGTCTCATGCTCCTGTGACCGTCTTTGTACCTGTCAGCTTGCTCTCTTGCTCCCCCACAATTTCTGTCCCATTTTCTGTCCTTGTTATCATTTACCATGCAGCAGAACTGCCACTATTTTAGCACAATACCAAGAAAACTAACCGCATGCAATGAACATAATCTGTGCAGGAACGTGGGCAGCCAGTGGGCTCTGGAGCAGGCGAAATACAACCTGGTGAATGAATACTTGCTGGTTGGATTAACAGAGGAGCTGGAGGACTTTGTCATGATGCTGGAGGCCGCGCTGCCACGCTTCTTCAAAGGAGCCACCGAGCTGTACAAAACAGGTGCCAACATCTGCAGATTAGTTAGAAACCATTTGCTTTTCCCTTGCATATTTTTGTTTCCCTCACTAATTTTATAATATATTAAAAAGCTACTTAATGGCTCCCTCGCATTGCAATGCTAAAAGTGTCTGTGTGATGTGGTTGCATATTAGCAGTCTGAATCGCTCCTCTGAGAACTGAATTGTGATCAATATGCACTCATGCCTCCCGCTGATGTAGTTACAGATTAGTTATGAGTGCAGCCAGAATGAATAATGGAGAGCACAGAATAATTAAATCTGACATTGATATAAATGTACTATGGCTCAAGTATGTTCATCATTTTTAGCAGCAGATACACCAAAGTACTCAAGTTAATCAGGTACTAGTGCAGTGCCCGTTTAAAACGGGCCGGTTCAGAGCTGCAACACCACAGGCCAAGCAAAGCTTTCTCGCAGCTCACACATACAACTTTTCACTCAACACTGCACTTCCTTGGGTCCTGAGAAATTCACCTGCCATGACATAGTTGCATCACAGACCCAAGTCAGGTCTTCATGGGACCAGACTTAACCGTTGGGTGGGTTAGTTAGGCAACCTGGGCCTGGGACCTCCAACTAAACATGCCCCTAAAAGCTAGAGAATTATTATGATGTTTGGAGATAAAACATATTGAATTATGTTACTATTCTTACTCATTCTACCCTGAAATATCTAACGAAAGGCTCCCGAAGCGCTTAGAAAATATGCAACTCAACTGTATACTTCTTGCTGTGTCCAGAGGAAAACATCTGGGTACTACATTTACCTGACAGAGAAATGTTACTGCTTACGTTGCAGATTCAGATTTGACTCACAAAATATAACAATTCAAATATGATGCATTATATAACTACCCAGCATCAATTAGAATTGTAAGCTGCACCTTGAACAAACATGAAGTAAATTTAGCTACATTGTGCTGGAAATGCCTCGCTTTCACTTTTACTGTGTGGGATTTGATCGTTTTACTTTTGGTAGTTAATACTTACTTATTCAGAGCATATCTATCATTCAGTTCGTGTTTTTGCCGGGATTGCCTCCACACACGGCTCTCAAATATGTGATGGACATGAGTTGTATTCAATCGTCCCGTAGGATACCTTCACATCATCGTCAATGAAATGGGAATTTGTGTATTTGGTCTTCTGACTGTACTCTCTGTGGGTTGTGACAGACAATTTATCGAACATTTTATCTTTCTTTATTTGCATAAACCAGCAGAGGAATAGTAATTAACTCTAAACTCACATTCATCGATGTTCATGGAGACGCTTTGCTTTATAGTTAGATTAATTTCATGAATTTGAAGACTTAGTGTCTGTGCAGAAGTCATGCAGTCTCTTTCTTATGCTAAATATGAAGCTATACATTAAATATGACGTTAAACCTGAGAAACTGTTTGTAATGACCACAATGTCAGTTATGAGCAGAAAAGACTTTGCATTACGTGTTTCTTGTGGGCTAACAATGACATGTTGTTGATACTGTAGTTAATATCAGGACACTAAATAATTAGGATGATTTATTGTTTCGGGCTCAAAGTTCAGTTATGCTGATAGTCCTATTATCAATAGTACCCATGTTTGTTTTTTTAAATCCAGTAACAAAAAAAACAACTTCATAGCCTTCACCAAAAAGAAGTACTTTTAATAAATGTAATTGTAGTAACATTTAACATGATAGACCATGTGTGTGTTCATGCACCCAGACCCCTTTAATCCTCCTCGTCTTTCATCACAGGGAAGAAATCCCACCTGAGGAAGACCAGCGAGAAGAAGCCGCCCACGAAGGAGTCGATCGCCAAGCTGCAGCAGGCGGGCATCTGGAAGATGGAGAATGAATTCTACGAGTTTGCACTGGAGCAGTTCCAGTTCGTCAGGGCACATGCTGTCAGAGAAAAGGACGGCGAGCTCTACCTGCTGGCACAAAACTTCTTCTATGAGAAAATCTACCCCAAAAACTAAAGAGGCACATGTCTGTAGAAGAGGACACTTTGTACAGGCTCAGTGCAGTCTGAGATGGAAAAGGAGACGGAGGGTGAGACTAGTAGACAACAGGTGACTGAGTGGCTGCTTTGTGCTTGTGATTGAGAACGTAACGTGGAGCTGCAGAACCACCTGCCTCTGTTGACAGCTGCCTTATACACACGTCTGTGCCGGCCAACTGGACAAGGAGCTTGTGTTTCGTTGGCAGGTTGTGTTCCCAGCAGCCACCCCGGGGCCTCCATTCCCCTTCACTTCCATGTCATAGGTCGTCGGGCCAGAGAACCTCTGCCGGCACGTGTTCCGGAGATGCCCTGTCCTCCTGATCGGCTTCTCTGTTCTCCGATCCAGACTAAACGCTCTGTACGGTTTGGTTGTGTTTGGTTGTATTTGAACTCTTTCCTATGGTGACATGCTCCATGGTGACTCAACATCTCCACGCCTCACCACCACTACTACTAACCTAAAGAGTTTTTAAGTGTAAGAAACTGACTACTGTGCTGTATTATTGGACTTGAATGAGAAGTTTTGAGGTTTTTATGAAATAAAAATCCTGTGACCATGGACTATTTACTGGGACAAGTGCGTATGTTTTATACTGTACTTGATGTGTTTTGTTGGATGTAATTGCGCAGCTTTGCCCAGCGGCTATGAAAGAAGACATGATGTTATTGAAATGTGTGTGAACACTATGGTGAAGATGCTGCTGCTGTAAATAGTTACTACTTTTTCCAGTCTGATTCATTCACATGCAGATTTGCTACAGTACAAGATGAACCCTTTCTTTCAACTCATTTCACTTTTTCTTCTCCATTTGTTTTTCTGTCATTTTTCTTTTCATTATAGAACCAGATAGTCTGTAATATGCCAAGATTTTGGGAAATACTTTCAGTTGCTTTCTTGTCGAGAGTTTATTCAGGAGATTGTTACCGCTCTATTGTCATTCCCTTCGATAAAACAGCCGTCAGCAGGTTAGCTTAGCATAAAGACTGTAAACGTGGGGGGGGGGGGGGGGATCAGCTAGCCTGTCACTTTCTTATAACACCGCAGACTTGTTGTTTTTTCACAAATCAGTTTTTGTATGTAAGTGTTAATTGGTGAGCCTAAAGTCTGCCTACAGAGTGGTATCAATCTTCTCACCTAATTGGCAAGAAAGCGACTCTGTATGTCCCCAAAGTGTTGAACTGTTTCATTAAGTCTTTGCTGTTTTCTTCTCAGTTCTCCACATAAAAGATGTTAGGTTGGTAATAACTTCACATTTTGCTTGTGTAGTTGTCATCTCTCGTTTCTTGAAGGTTGGCTTTATTGGGGTTTTAAAGGCCTTTTATTGGCTGATTAAAGCTCGTGTCTACCCTTTATAAATTGCTGACTAAAAGTTTAAAGTGACATAATGTTGTCGCCTCAACTAATTCACCTGAAAGAGCTGGATGTACAGCCACATCACGATTCCTGAAGTATTTAGATATACTTAAGAATAAGGTACTCTTGTTTATCTGAGGACAAACTGTAGTTTGCCGCTCAGTTTTCGTGTGCCTTCTACACTCCCACCTCTCCTTGTGTTACAGTTTTGTCCGATGGAACATAAAAACAACACACGGCTGTTTTCGTCTTTTGATTGGCAAACGAAATACACGGAACATTTTTTTTTTTTTTGACACTACCAGCGATGCATGTGTGTTCTTTGATTTAATATAAATGTTGGTGCATCATCGTCATCAAGTACAACAGAGCAGGGAGTGGTAAAGACAGATAACGCTGCTGCTGTGAGAATTAAAGCTGGATTATTTCAGAGCTGGTATCCTGCAGAGGGAGATAAAGAGCTGCCAGGTTCTGCTCCTGCCTCCGATTGTGTGTGTGTGTTTATCCATTTTCACATCCTTTCCATCTCAAGTCTTTTGTCAGTATTTGATATGGGGATTGCAGTGAGTTAAATATGTTGGGGGGGGACATAAAACTTAACTATACTTTAAAATCAGAATGAATGCCAACCTGAATGTATGTAAAAAAACAGTTATTGTGGAAGTCACTATACTTGCAGCTGAAAAATAAAGTGAGAGCACTGAAATGACATTGTAACATGAAGTGAGAGGAGTCGCTAGAGGCCAGAGAAAGTGTTTATATGACCCAGTGCTGCCACTCCGTGTTACTCACCTCTGCTCTCTGATAATCCCTGGACAGTCATCAACTTTCGGACTCATCCCCATTAATCTCACATCGTTTTCCAGTTCCAGCTTCCTGGTTTTGGCCCTCTGACCCAGATAAACATGGAGGGTGCCCCCCTCGGTAACAAGCAGACCAAGACACAGTTGCAACCCCTCTGAGGCCTTTTATGAGGTTGTAACCAGAAAGAAATCAGAGGTGGCTGCTGAAAACAACTGGATCTAAATGACCTTGTTGTAGGTGTTATTTGTTTTCTTTTTAGTCTTTACAAGATTATTTATCCAATATGTGGCTACCACTGTGTCATTTATGGTCAATAGTTTCAATTGTCTGGATGCTATGAACCAGTAAACGATCAAAAATGACCGTCTCCAAACGCCAAGTCTTCTGTGAAGAAGTTTAGTTTGTCTGTTGATTATTTGCCAGTTCATACAATATAAAAAAACACTAAAATCATATTAGTGTGGAGATGTCAGGATTTAGAATTAGTCATATTCAACTAATCCACACATTTTTGGCAGATGTGGCCCAACACTCAAAAACCTTTTGTCCCCTCACCTGTATGTTTGACCTGCAGAATGTGTGTGCAGAGTCTGACACTAGAAAGCTGTTTTCACTTCAATCAGCTGGAGGGGAGTTTAACATGTGGAAGCTACTTAATGATTTTGTGACATCGTCACGACTGGAAGTCAGCCATGGTCCAAAATGCAACTTACACGAGAGTGATGTGAAAACACGGAGAAAGGACTTTTCAGTGAAGTGGCAGACAAAAAATATTAACATATTGAACTTTTTTGTGGGAAAAAGTACACATCAGACACAACTTATTATTCAAAACATTCAAAGAGTAATTTTATATGTCTTGAAATTGAAACATTTGAGAATATCTCTGTCAGTTTAGCCTTTATTAGATAGCAAACAGTACAGTGGAGAGCCTACAAAAAAACCAAGAGGGCAATAGGCAACAAATGTCCCCAGTCGTTTTTCAGCTTTATTACCACAGTATATATTATGTTACCACTGTATACTGTATAGTATATTTATTTGCTAACACATGTAAAAAAGATATAGTGTGCGATATGGTATCATGAAAACGTGCGGTTGCAAGACATGGCTGAAATTCATTATCAGGTCACAGAATCTGCTGTGTCACAGGATTTGCTGTAACACCAGTAAACAGGGACAACACAGTTACACGGGCCCCAGAGGCATCCTTTATGCATTAGGATTTCTCTGAGATTTTACAACCTTGTGAACAACACCATGCCCAATAAAACTTAAGTCACCGTCCAATTAATTATAGCAATAATCATGATGTTTATTGAGCAACAACCCACAGATAAGTATAGTGTTCATTCAACTGTAAAAACAGAGCTGGAGAAAGGCTGAACAACACAGACGTGTGTCTTTCTGATAAAGGTATTAATTGACCCAATGGTACAGATACACCATATCTTATCCATTCTTTCCTCCCTTACCAAACACTGCACCATTGGGTAAGTGTAGGTTGTGGATTTTGCTGACGGACCATATCGATCCATACATAAAAGACAAAACCATCATGTCCTGAAGCACCTGTCCTCAGTCAGCCTCTGCAGAGTGTCACTGTGGAGGGATTTCAACCGGAGCACATAATTCATCCGTCTGCCCAACAAGGCCTCTGCCATTTTTTATTGAGTGGACAATGCTCAGTGAATGAGTGAGGAGCCGGCATTGTTGTCCCCGCCAATAAATATTTGAGACACCACCCCATAACACAGAGAGTGCCCAGTCTCTGAGACATATGGCCTGTGACGACTGTGTCCCTGAGGGTTATGTAAGGCAGCAGTAAGTCTTCTCACTGAGGTGTGACATGTCATGCTCCGGCCCCAGTGGAGAAGAGTTCAGCGTTTGTCCTGTGTGTTTTTTTTTCTCCATAGGATCATTTCATTCTCATCTGGCTCGGCGGCTCAAAAGCAAACTGTGACTCTTGCAGCATTTCATACAGCAGCTTTTGTTTGCACTGCAGCTCTGGTTGTTAGCAAGTTCGTACAGCATCTGCATGATCCTTTTGATTTGAATTATCAATACTAAATGGATGCAGTCTTCTGCAGCTTACTCAAGCTAAATATTTTGAGGCACCTATACTTTATTTGAGTGCAGCACTTCTATTTTATGGCACTTTATAGAAGTACTTCAATACATTTCAGAGGGAAATATTATACTTTTTTTACCCCATTACAGATACCTGGCAGTTACTTTGCAAATTAAGATTTTACATATTCATGAAATAGGATGCATTGCTATGGAATAGACAGTTAACAGTTGCAGTTATCGCCACCTTCACTAACTATAATGATACTGCCTAAATGTTAATGTTTAAAAGAAAATAATAATGTAATATTTATAGCATTTTGTAAATACTTTTATGTACTCATATTGAGAGACCAAAGCCATTCCGCATGAGGTACTTTTACTTTTGATACTGTTCTTATTATAGCACTTTCACTACTAATTAAGCATTTTTCAGTGATATTCTCACAAGGCCTACGTTGTCCACCACTGATGAAATCAAACATCTAAGAAGTTAGGATTATCCATCTTTAGTAATGTCTGCACATTCATTTCACCGTATTTTAGCCTGAATTTGAATCCCCCTGACGTGAGACACATGTTGTTGTTGTTTTCTCTCTCTCTATTTGACCCCGGGATGATTTCAGGTTATTAGCGTGATGTGAGGCCAGGCTAAATAAAGTTTTGAATCACGTGTGAGCTGACTGTCCCGGGCTGAGAGCAGCCCAACAGCAGCACTACAGCTCCTCTGGGCGGACGCTTCCACGCTAACCACCGCCTCTTTCTCCAACTGCACTGGGACAGATTTATGCCTCAGCTTTTTTTTGTATTTATGAACACCAGTCCACCCTCCAGGACCCCTCTAGAACGGCGCGACCGCGTCAATGAAGTGTGAAGACGACATGGGAAGCCCCATGTACCCGAGATGACCGATGATTTGGTCCACATAATCACTTATTTGTTTGTCGCCAGAGAGGGAAACTTAAAACAAGGCTTGTTTTTGGAGTTCCACCTCCCCTCCTCTCTCCCCGTAGGATTTGATTCAAAGGCGAAAACCAAGATGGCCGCCGACTCCGTGCAGGTAGGAAAAGTTGACAACTGTTGCGAAAAGTGCGCAAACTTGCTCCAGAGGTTCAACCATGAGTTAGTAAACAGCCTTATTTTGTCAAAGTCGAGTCGCTGTGAGTCGGTAGTGTTGTATTTATGTTATGGGCTTGTGCTAACGTTGGATCCCAAAGAGTTGCCTGGGAATTATCCATGGATTGGGGCCTGGGAAACAATTATCCAAAGTAATTTATCCTGAAATATTCCAAGTTTTTAAACCGGTAGATTTGGGCGGAAGCTGCTGTGTTAATTCATGTAACGGCCGTTGACGTAAAACGTTATAACGTCAGTGTTGCTGTAGATCAAGTCAAATAATAGTAGTTAAACGTTAACTTACAGCTAACGTTAAGTTAACCTGCGTTACTTTAAAAAAAATAAACAGTGCCCTCTGTGTGTTGATGTAACTTTAAGTTACCGACAACGTCATATTTTTCATTTTTAATATGTTCATGCACAATATGAATACAGTTAAAATCGTCAAATTGTTTTTTATAAAGGGCTGGTTTGTTTGACTTTAAGTTATCGAACACGTTACAGACCGGATGAACTTACTACATCAGCATTAGCGATGTAAAATAAGTCAGAAAGTCACTACTCTAACATGCCAAAGGTCATTTTTCTATTTTAAATAAGGACCAAAGTGCAACCCGGCATTACAGTCGTGTTTCATATTTCTCCACGAACAAGTCGTGACTCACTGATTTAATGTGGTTTCACTTGAGTGACGTCAGACCTGAAGTAAGTCTTTCTGACAAAAACATTGTCTACAGACCTACAACTCATCCACAACTTTCCCTAATCCCTGTTGAAGTGCAGTCTAGCATTTAGCAATATCTTCCCCAAACTGTACTCATGTCAGTCTGATAACTCACACGCTATTATTCATCTTTACAGGAGAATGGTTTACAGCAGATAAGGAAGCTAAGACTTGTGAGAAGTATTAGTCCAAATGTGTTTTTATTCATTTGATCCTTGCTGCTGTTGTAGATTGAGCAACAGGTGGGGATGACCTGTCCTGTTGTCATGTAGGTGATGCCTTCACTGAACCAGTTTAATATTAAAATGTCTATTTTATACGATGGATGTATTGCGTTTTTAATAGTCAGAGTATGATAACCATAAGCTGTAGGCTAGACCACCTATGTCCTCTTGAGTATGAGGACAGACATGGATAAAGAGGTCCTTTATTTGGGATCTCATCATAGTATTGGTTTATAAATAAGCCAGACTAGGTGATGTAAAGTGTTACATACTATTTTACCATCAGAGCTGGCCGATAGTGATTGATCACATTATATATTGCAAACACACGAGTATGATTTAGAGTTGATAAATCAAAAAGTTTGTAGTCACCTGCCACAAAAGCTTGATTCTTTACTCAGATGTATGAGTGGACTACTCTATATTATTTCGAAGAAAACGTTGTCGAACGGTTCAACCACACTGACAATCGAAGAGGCAGAAAGAGACAAACATCCCTCTGAGCAGCAGTTGAATGAGAATATAAGAAATCATCAGTCATTGGTAAAAGAAACTGTGTGCAGATTTGAATAGGAGCAGTTCCTGTTTCAGTGTCTGGTGCACAATGATGCCTGTAACAAGCTGAAATATGAACAGGTGTGTTTTGCAAAAGCAAAGCTGTTCTTAAAACTGCACAACAGAAATAGAAGGTGAGTGGAGGGTTAAACCAATTCAATGTTACTACTGAGTAGACTGCAGGAGGCCCAAAGAAAAAACAGCCACCCAGAAATATTTAGAGCCCAACTGCAAGAACTGTTGTGGTTCAATAATAATACATAACAATAACACAAGCCCAGCCCTATGTTTTATTACTTAATGAGATCGTAGTGCGTTTAGCATATTAGGATTTAAAGATTGCCGTGTGGAAGTCATTCTTTCTCTGTTAGAATATATATTTCTATGTTTAGCTGAGGTCGTAGAAGCCAGCTGAGCTTTAACAGATATCACCACGGGGGTTTATAGTGAGTGGAACCAGTCAGCAGAGAAACAGGTGCTTCAGTGCAGTTATTGCTCGTTGTCCTTTTGTGACAGTTGTGGACACACAATAAATCTACTGTCTGTCCGTCTCAGAAATGACCATTGACCTGAAGTGCAAGACATTACCTAAAAGTTTGACTTGCCATGGGATATGTCTCAGGCCCGTGTGAAGGCTGCGTTTGTAGGATCCGTGTTTATTAGCCCGTGTTGCTATTTCTGGTGGCAGCAAAGCGCCAGGCTGTGGCCAATACTCTGCAGCCAGCTGTGGGGGGAGACAGCCGGGTGTCAGGTTGTAGGTTTGAGATATAGGCCTCATGCAGAAATGGCGAGGGCTTGGCTTTTTACGCATGAGCCTGGATAGTGGCCTCAACCTTTTCCATTGTCCTATTGTCTGAATGGAGCTCTTGTTGTTGGACTTGGAGCTTTCGGGCTTAAAGAGCAAGTTAACCTGCTTACACTTGAGGCTCCGACCTCATGTTTGCTTTTACCTCACAGTTTCCTTTCATGTTCTTGGGCACTAAAGTTGTATAATGCACTTCTTAGCTATAGCTTATTGTTTTTATTTTGTGGAGATGAAGAATTGCTTTTTTTAGTCACCTAAAAAATGAAGCATTTCATTTTTGTAATATTAAACGCAGCGTGTAGTCTTTTCCTCTGTTGTGAGCCTTTAAGAATCCACAGAGCAGCAAGCAGAGCCACACCGACAAGAACAAGTTCCCTCAATCCATCACAAAGTGTTTGCCTTGTGCTATGAGTGGAAACATTTGCTTACAATTCCTGCTTCACTCGTCTTTAAAGTTTGAACCGAGTAAGTCTGGAGTTCTCCGTGCGGCGTCACTCCCCTGACAGGGCAATGCGTTCAAGCGGTAAGAAATGATAAGGGTCATGCAGGTAAACGAGCAACTCAAGGAAGTACAGCAGTTTGAGAGAAACGAGAGGTGAAAGCAATCCTGCAAAATGAGGCCCCTGCTCACCTTCTTCTGCTGTAGTTTCTGTCTTTGATCTCAAGTTAAAACGCAGACCCTTGCGGGTCTACTGGCTGATTTATTTCCACCTTATCTGATCGGCCTTTTCGTGGATTTCCTTGCATTGTTGCGCAGTAAAATAAGCTCTTTAGGGTGTCCTCATGCTGTCCTCGCACCGCATTGGTTAAACACAGCTACAGTGCAAACAAGTTCAGCAGGGCAGAGAGCTGAAGAAGAGAGCTGCCCCCCCCCCCCCCACACACACACACACACACTGTTCTTCCACTTCCAGGAGTTGTGACCTCCATTTTACCTGTGAGTCATCAAGCAGCCTCAAATCCAGCATATGTGTGATATATAGTGTCCTCTGAAGGGAGCACCTATGGAGTGGTCTCACCGACGTCACGATCTCCTTAGTTACGAGGTCGGTCGGCCATGTTGGAGTACATACAGATCCTACATGGCGGCGAGTAAACAAGGAAGTGCGGCGAAAATACCATACTTTGAATCACTGGATAGTGCATCAAAGGTTCGCTACCTGGCCAAATTGAAGGTTATTGGTAACTTGGATCCCTATACGATGAGTGCAGATCGTTTCAGTGCCGATCCTACTTATCTTCCATCGGTAAACTACGCCAACATCTACACGTATCTCGTGAACACCCCCAGTCCTTACACAAAAGACGAGTTGGAGTGCTACAAAGGGCTCGACGCTTATAATCAGTTTGTCAGTGGATGGGTCCGAGACGTCAAAGCAACGGTCGTCGACAATTCTCATCTCGTCATTGGGAGGGTAAATATATACAGATCTGGTCCGATATTTAGCAATATTCAATGTTTACTCAGTGCAAACAGACACGTGTGTTTGTTTACATTGTACATGCATGTCATTGTGTGCGTGTGTGTAGGAATTCACTTTCAACTAACTCCTAACTTCATCCCCCCCCCACACATATATATATATATATATATACATATACATATATATATATATGATCCGACGTTAAACTGATATCAAGCAATGCTGAGGCTGCATCTATGTGTTCCGCCTGTTGTACACGCTCGACACGTCTCTGGCACCGACTGCTGTCACGGGCCGATGAAGCTTCAGTAACCTTCTCATGTCCAAGTTTAATTTATATTTCCTTTATTAAATACTGTTAACAAACGAATTTGCAAATAAAATCACTGACCACTTATAAAGTGATCCGCACATACTCTAGTGTACGCCAAATTCCATTCCTTTATATCTCGAGAGATATTTCTCGCGACGTCGCTTGGATAGCTCCTTCGTGTCATTTCCTTGATGTGTAATGACCGCTGGCAAACGAAAGAATGATTTCTTGTCTCTATCAGCTCTGCTGCCACAACCAAAGACAGCACAAAAGTTCACCACCGATAGGTTATGCGACTCAGCCGTGCATGCCAGTGGCTTTGTGTGTACTCCAACATGGCCGACAGCTAAACTGTGACGTCACACGAGACCACTCCATAGAGGAGAACTTAATGATCGGAAATATGGCCTGTTGAACCTTTCTTACAGTTGTGGGGGTGTCGTCGTTTCACAGCTTCTCCTCTTCCACACAAGTTGCTTTCCAGAGGGGAGGGGGGGGGGCACAATAGACAGCCAGTGTTGTGTTTTTAACTTGGGTTAATTTTAGACACAGTCCTCTCCCTGGAGTTAGATTAGGTCCCATTCCGGGCTGCTCTGACCTCACAGAGTTTGAAGCTAAGAGGGATTTGGCTGTCGCTGCTCAGACGGTTTATCTTCCTCGTTGATGTCACCGGCCTGTGTGAGAAAGAGAGAGCAGAACGACAGAGCTGCAGAACATCGGATAGCGGCGGAGTGAACGAGTGTGGCTTCGGACTGAGCCAGATATCGTGTAGCCGAACCTTTTTGTGGAGCAGGATATCATTTCACCGAAACAGAATCATGATAGTTAGTGCTGGTCAGCAGAACATGCGAGGACGGGTCGGTTCATTTGATCTGGAGATGGAGTTGGCTGAAACCGATGAAGTTCAGGTAACTTAAACCTAGATGTTATGTCTCGTTGCATTGATTCATCATTTTTTTTTTACCAGCCTCTCATCAGGCAACTGTGCTTTTTAACAGTGGCCCACTAAATTGAAGCTAATTGCGTTAAGTCTCAATATTTAAATTTAGGTGTGACCACTTTAGAGGCTTCCAGCGAGTTCTGGATCACCTTTTTATTGTGCCTGTTGATGCTGTGGTTTGATTGAGTGACCGCGCTTTACACCGATGATTTTACCAAAACATCGACTGTCACAGATGTTGAACAACATAAGTAATTGCGCAATTATTGGCACGGTACCACAGTGAGGGCAGGCTTTATATTTAGGTTTGTAATTTGGTTTGAGCTTTGATGACTCATCGTTTTGAAATGTTGTGGTTTTAATAGTAGGACCCATGTAATTCAATTAAACGGTTATATTACCCAACAACATATTTTCAAACCAGAGAACTATGACGACTTGTGTAATGAAAGTCTTCATCGCAACTAGTGGATCATAACGAGTGCACCACTGTATTCATGATAACCTTTTTTTTTAAAGCTGAAGCCATTCAAGATGGGACCTCTAATCCCTCTTTAGAAGGCTTTAAGGATGCAAGTTAAATGGTGACTGACGGTAGCAGTGAAAACACTGTGTGCAGAGGTGAGCTCAAGTTCAGAACACACCACCACGCCGGGCTGACCTCACAATACTCCGGCTATGGCTGCCACAACATATCGTCAGTGCATTGAAGTTGTTATAGCGTCATTCATTTGAAATATGTTCCTTGTACAACTAATGTTTCACAAAGATGTTGGTGGTTATTATGAGATCTCTGGAGCTCCTCTGTTTTTATCGCTTCCTTACTGCTGTGAGCTGACACTCATGACAAAACGGAAATGCTTTTTTTTTTTTTGTGTGTGTGTGTTAATAGCCTCAGCTGTTTTGCATTTACATTGATAAGTCCTGTTGGTTAGTTGCCGCTCAAATAATGCCGGTCTACTTGTTGACTGAGTCACTGAACTCTGCATGTCCTCTCCTCTTTCTCTATTATCCCTTCTCTTCCTCCCTTGCTGACCTCTTCTTAAATACATTCCACATCTTCCTCTCATCTCCTCTTTTTTTCCTCCTCCTCCTCCTCTGTTGTCCTCCTTCAGGGGGATGCCAGGGGCCAGCTGGTGGCGGAGCGACTGGGTCTGGGACACAACCTGGAACTGTCCGACACCATGGTTCAGCAGAAGCTGGACGAGATCAAGGAGCAGATCCGACGCGAGATCCGCAAGGAGCTGAAGATCAAAGAAGGTGCAGAGAACCTCCGAAAGGTAAAACCGCTGAATATCTTGCGGAGAGTCTTTCTCTCAAAGCTGTATGATGATATTTACTTCCATAAAATTTGGGTAACTCATAAGAGACTGATCAAAGTTCACAATCAAAGACGTTTTACAACCGTTTTCACCAGCTGAAGAGTCCCATCACGAGTAACCCGACATTGTTAATGAGGAGTCCCTCTTTAAATCTTTGCCATTCGATAAATTGTCCCATTTTCTCTCCTCTCCTCTCAGGTCACCACAGACAAGAAGAGCCTGGCTTATGTTGACAACATGCTGAAAAAATCTAACAAGAAGGTTGAGGAGCTTCACCAGGAGCTGCAAGAGCTCAACGCCCACATCGTGGTCAAAGACCCTGAAGAACTGCTAGGTAACAACCGAAACATTACAGCAGATAGATAGGCTATATCTATCGATCTATATATCGATCTATCGATCTATCTATCTATCTATCTATCTATCTATCTATCTATCTATCTATCTATCTATCTATCTATCTATCTCTATCAAAGTAGCCCCGGAGGATGTAGTGAACAGGGACCAAGTCTATACTACACGTCACTTCTATACATTGTTGTAGTTGTGCTCTTTTACATTTAGCTCCTTATTCCTTGTATCTAAGCATTGAATTAGGGTTAGTTATATATTGCTCAAATTAAAGCTAAAATACAGTTTTTGCATTGCTTTACATATTTTCATTACTTATCTGTGTCATGTCACAAAGCAGCAATTTCCCTTCCAAATAGTGTCACTATCTCTTCATCGTTCTCTCCCAGATACAGTTTTTTTTGTAAATGCAAAGCATCGCTGAGTAAATAACTTTTGTCAGTGTCTCGTCAGAGCAACACCTGTACGAACACACACACACACAGAGATCATTGAGTGTTTGGAGGTGACTCGCTCTCCAGCGGCTGACATTGTTGCATTCCACATTCCACCGACGGTTACAATGAGCTGCCGATTGTTCCCCTCAGAGGCCGTTGAAAGCCTGCTCCTGTGCGTCTGTCGACAACAATGACACTTGTAGCGAGTTACCCGCAGCACAATATAGTTTGGTTACATTAGTTGCCTTATGCATTCGTTGGTGGCGAGTGTCTGGTGTGGATTCAGGATTAGAAGGAATGCTATTTGTCTAGTTGTTAGCATCACATCCCCCCCCGGTTCAGTTGACATTAGGAAGTAGATGAGGGGGCAGGGAAGGGAGGTCGTCTTGGTAAATGGTTATCTTTAAGTGGGAACAAATTTAGCCTGACTCACTGACTCTCAATCTGATGAACGAGGGCTTTCTTTTTAAGTGACGCGACGCCAGCGGAATGTCGCTGGCCATCGCAAAATGATGGAGAGGGACCGAGGGCCGCTCGGCTCCACGGTCACGAGACAACTTGTTGAAATTGCTCTCGAATCCGCAAGAGACGGCACTTGTTTCCTGAATTAGTAGGAAGGAGTTGCTCTGCCTCTGCGAGCAGCCAGAATGTGTGTTTTGTTCCAGGAGAGCGTTGAGGGGGGGCTCTGGTTATTCTCCGCCACTCAGCTGAGGCCAGAAATGGACCGACTCGCTCTCGTGTGCTGTCTGGGAGCAGCGGCAGCTCTGACTCCAGGGTCACCAGTCAGCTCCCTCTGTCACATATGAGCTCACTCATAAAGACGCTTGCCCCAAGAGCAGCAGTTTACTCCCTGATTGTGGATCAGATATTGGGCAATACTGACACAAAAAGCTTGATCGGGTATCGTGACAATAGGGGCTGATCTATCCAATTCAGTTCTGTGATTTATATGCTTTATACGTTATTGACCGGAATTTCCATTCAAGTTTTTGAAGTTGTTGGTGTACGATTTACTGGTAAATGACAATTCAGTAAGTTTATATTTAAGAATTTCTTTCTTACATTTTCAATGTTTATGTCAAGCCTGATGTTTCCTCACTCATAGGAAGAAGATCTCTTCCACACAGTGAGGCACACGGCTTAATATTCTCACAATGGTGTTGGATCGGTACTAGGCGTCGGCCGATACTCTAACCCCAGGTGTCGGATCGGGTCATCCCTGTCCCTGAATACAAGTCCAGTCTGTTTTCCCTCCAGTTGTCGTATCACATCTGAAATGGCAAAACACCCACGCCAGTTTTAGTTCTCCAGCTCGCCAAACCATGATGTAATTGTTACCAGAGTATTGTTGGCATGTTCCTCATTGCCTTCTCATCAGATACAGATTGGGTTCGTCTGAGGGAGGGTTCCCCCTGTCAGCTGTCCAGCAGTGACATCAGCCCTGCAGCTATTCAGTAGCTCAGTATCTTGTCCTCTGGCCTCAGCGTGGGCTGAACTGCTGAGAAAGAGGGGGAGGGGGGGGGGGGGGGTCCTTGAATTCTTGGCTCTGCAAGACCTTGACCAAACCACACCCCCTTCACACAGAGAGGAAAGCCCCGACCGTAGACGGGATGACACGTGCTGCACTGCCGCACGTGTGTTTCTCGGCGGGCCTTTTGTCTTTTTCACAAAGGACTCATGACTCGCTCATGACAGTGTTATAAATGTAATGGCTGTGACACTACAGACTCTTGACTGTGAAATGTGGATTCTACGAACACTAAAGTTAGTTTTGCCCCAAGTCCCCAAGTAAATACTCACCTTGCTCCACATGCTTTTCTACACATATGTGGTTTGGATGAGAATCTACAAGTGCCCGCTCTGTTTTCCCGTCTAGCCCTGCTTCCCTCAGTGTGTGTGTGTGGTGTGTGTGTGTGTATGTGTATGTATATGTATATATATATATATATATATATATATATATATATATATATATATATATATATATATATATATATACACACACACGCACACATACACACAAGAGGGGTTGCCCCAGGAAGGCTAACTTCCTCCCCTCGTGCACCGAAGCCTCATCAGTGATGTCTTCTCGGCTCATTGAGGGTCATTAGATGAATCATTTCGGCGTTCAGTTCAAAGAGTCACATGCTTCCTTTTTGCCCATGTCCCGCAGGTGTTCAAAGGAATCCTTAGACAGTGTTTTGATGAAACATTCACAATTCATGAATCACAGACCCGCCTGCTGGTTATTATTATCTGTGTTTGACAGCGTCTTCCAGAATAAATGGTTTTCCTCACCGCTGTTATTTTAGTTAACGCTGTTCAGGCTCAATTAGATGAACTCAAGACTCCTTTAGGGAAGTCTGCTTGAAGTCGTTGTGTCATGTGACTTGCTTTTTTGTCTCGAGTGGACTCGAGTGGACTTTAAAAATGAAAAAGAAGAGAATTGAGCTGAATAACGTTCAGTTGTGTACATAGTGGACCTACTATTTAGCAAGTCCTGGCGTAGGAAATGGCATGGCGTGTGTTCTGGATGTGGTGTGTGCTCTTTGGGTCCTTTTCTGAGAGCGGTTGCTTCATGACGCCATAACAACTGAAACTGAACTTGCAAATCAAGTCAGGAGAAGTCAGGCAGGTTTTCTTGCCCACCTCACCTGTGTGCGCGTGTGCGTGTGTGTGTGTGTGTGTGTGAGAATAAATGTTTTCGCTCTGTGCTGCAGCGATCAGCCTGGGGAGGGGTTTTCTCGCCACCTTTCGAGTCCCGACACGACTAAACAGTGAGCTCAGGAGCGGGTCGATGACATAACAGAAAATGCATTTGAATTGGCAGCGATTGCCTTTTTGAATAATAGTTCCTGAAAATCAAAGTATCATAACAAATTAAACAGAATATTTGTGTGCGCTGGGTTTACTATTAATGTGTAATCGCATGTTTCTATCTTTCGTTTCTGCAAAATAGAGCAAAAAAGACGCTTCCAGTCTCCTTCTGACACCATTTAATAAACTGAAATTCTACTTTGTGTCAGACTCCCGATCCAAATCCTAACGTTGTTGGCTTGTGTAGTTATTATTTGTGTTGAGAGTCAATTGGAGTATTTTGTGAACAAACCTTATTAAATAATAAACAGTCGATATATTATGTGACCACTGAAGTCGCTTCCTGACGTTTTTCTGGAAGCAAAGTTAGTGCTGCAGGACTTTAAAACTCCAAAATGGCAGCCGATGAACAGCACACGCATGCTAAGATACTATTTACGTGTATGTTTGTGACAAACTCAGTCAGCACACAGAGTGATATATGTGAGCCATGAAGTTAAAACCTGTGCTTTTTTTTTCTTTGCCTTTCCCTAGAATGCCCTTTGACCCCCGATACGCCCAACAGTGAGGCGAGGATGTGCAACAGCAGCAGCCACCTGGCCGCCCTGAAGAGACAGAATGACATCGAGCTCAAAGTCAAGCAGGGAGCAGAGAACATGATTCTCATGTACTCCAACGGGCCCTCCAAGGTAAGACTCGCTATAAAGCAGACTCAGCGTTTGTGCTGTGTGTTGAGGATGATTCATTCAAGCTGCGTCTTACTTCTGTAGGTAATGTGTTGTGACATTAGCAACATTGTGACATCGCCACTAAAATAGAAATAGAAATGCGAGCAGTCAGGGTCAGAAAATGAGGCTGAATAGTAAAAATAACGTCCAAACTATCTGGTTTATAAATCCTTCAGTTTATTGTCACAGTTTACAAATAAACCTCCACACAAAGTTCTGTGTCCTGTGCCGTGTAATCATAACTGATCGTTGCCAAAACTAGGAAAAAAAGACTTGAATTTGCATCATAAGTGACGTAAACCGCAGCAACATAAACAATTCTCTGGGCAGATAATATGGCCGACATCTTAGCATTGAGGAAAGCATTGTCCATCATCATGCTGTCATCCATCTTATTTTTTCTTTTCTGCGATTGTGCCTCAGACATCCAGCAGTGGGCTGGGTAGTGGAGTAGCCTTGGGTCCCAGCTGGGTTAGCTTAGCTTCCATCTTGGCTCTCCTCCCCGGGGCAGGTTGGTGGCGTTTGAACCGGCAGGCCTGGCTGGTTGGTCGGCCGTGGGCGGTGCTCGTCTCAAAAGTCCGCTGCACTTAATCCAATCCCCACCCTTCCTTTTCAGATGTTGATGAATGTATTCTGTCATATGCCATTGGTGATAAACACGAAAAAATGCCAAAAATGTAGCAAAATTCTCCGGATCTACATGCTCCCGATAATGCGGGTAATCACAATGCTTATTTATTTCGTCATGATAAGAGTCTTAGTATGTTAAAGGCTCAATCCGGTCTGCAGGTGGTAGGATGATCCATGTTGGCTTTGCGTGTACAGCGTCGCTGTAGGGGAGGAGGAAACATGAGAAGGCGCTGACACATCCTGTGTGTCATATGCACCGCTGTTTGTTCACAAAGCTCTCTGTGGCTCCTCTAATGCGCAGAGCGAGGAGAACTATCATTTAGCCGGGAGGTTGTGTGTACGTTACCAGAACGGATAACAACAGCTGGAGCACCGCGAGCCGCTCGTCTCGGCTCCTGTGTCCGTCTCGGCAGTAATCGAAGCCACTTTGTAGTAGACGGTTTAGTATAGTGTAGTGTTTCAGTCGTGAGTCTCTGCTTAGCCGGTGAGAAAGTGAGAATCCTTTTTAAAGGGATAGTTTGACACTTGTGGAAATACTTTAATTCTCCTTCTCGAGTTGAAGCCCGGCTCCGTCCAAATGTAACAAGATCCGCACCATGCTCTCAGAACTGTAACTGTCCTGTAATGGAAATGTGTGCGAATATGTGACCAGTTCTACATTAACAAGAACAATTTTGGAAAGACTCTAAACTCGATGGTGTCTAACTTGGGTTCATGTCATATCTAATTTTAACCAGACATAAGTCCTTCAATTTGCTCAATAACACAGAAGTTGTCTGACTGTGTGTTCATGTGAGTATTGTTTGGAGAAGAGAGAGCCTCGGTGTAGAACTGTCACATGATCCCCACTGTCTGTCGAGAAGGAGCCTCTGTCTGACCGGGGAAGGTCGCTTACAAAACACTCCGACCTCCCCCGGTCAGACAGACAGAGGGACAGACAGACGGAGGGTCAGACAGACAGACGGAGGCACCTTCCAGATGGAAATAGTCCTGATGTCAGAGAGGAAATGCCTGCTGGAGGTCTTTCCTGCGCGCGGCGCCGCCGCCATCAACAACCAGGATTTAAACTTCAGGGGAATTTGGGGTGGAGTTTGCTTACACCACTGTGTGTGTGTTTGTGTGTGTAATGGCACATTATGACACATAATCAGATTCCACTTTTGTTTTTTGATGATTAAGATTTTCCATGTGGTCACTCTCGTTCTTTTGGCTCCAATTAAGGGCATGAACTGGCGTCCTGGCTGTTTGTGTTACATGCTCACAACATCAAAACACAAAAAGTGGTGAGGGATGGTGTGCTGTGAGGGTCCTCTGTAAAGTCCTGACATCCAGTTATTTTAACGAAGACAAAACATTCCAATTCAAGCATTAATGTATAATGTGTGTTTTTATCGTGTGATATTCCCCCATCAACAGTTTCATTTCAAATTTTTTTTCTTAGGATCGTAAGTTGCTAGCGACCGCCCAGCAGATGCTCCAGGACAGCAAGACGAAGATAGAGTTCATCCGGATGCAGATCCTCAAGTCCAGCCAGGCCAGCGAGCTGAGCTTCGACAACAACGACGTGATGGGTGAGCCTCCGCCTGCGCTCGGTGATCCCTTTTTAGAATTGGCCTGCGTGAGTGCACACAAGGTCTTCTGAACAATTCCGTCTCAATGAAAGAATCGTTTCCTTCCTCGTCCTCCAGACAAGCCCATCATCAGCCCGCTGGACCTTCGGGTGGAGGAGCTGTGTCACCACGCCAAGATAGAGTCCGCCGTGGCAGAGGGAGCCAAGAACGTCATGAAACTCCTGGGCTCGGGAAAAGTCACAGAGAAGAAAGCACATTCGGAGGTAGATGTTTGTGTTTTGCATGTATTTGAGTTTTATGTCCGTTTAAAACGAGGGGGAATAGGATTCCCATCACTTTAGACCTGCAGGACACTTTCATGGCCTTTCAATGAAACTGATCCGCTCTATTAAAGTAGACTGGACCTTATAACTGATGTTTCTATCCTTCTCTGTTTCCTTTCCTCCCACCCTCCTTTGCTTTCTTTTTGTACTTCCTTCCCTCCGTCCTCTCTCCAGGCCCAGGCTCGTTTTAATGAGTCCAGTCAAAAGCTCGACCTCCTGCGGTATTCCTTGGAGCAGCGCCTCAACGAGTTGCCTAAAAACCACCCTCGCAGCAGCAGCATCGTGGAGGAGCTGTCCCTGCTGTCCTCACCGGTCCTCAGCCCCAGATCCAGCCTCATCTCCACGCAGAACCAGTACAGCACCGTGACCAAGCCCGCTGCACTCACAGGTAACTGGAGCAGAGACGCAGTGATGGTTATTGGTAGCGCGTTGATCATTTGAGGTAATATACACTTTTTGATACAGCAGCATCATCCTATTCTTCTTAACCACCAAACAATACCAACTGTTCAAGTGTGGATATTGGAGCTTGGCATGTGTATTAGTTTATATATAATATTTATTATTGCATACTTCCTTCAGTCACACAACAATCTATTAAAGCTTGTTGGACAACGAGAGATGCGTCAGTTAATCTTGCAAAGCTTTTGTAGGATTCATTTTCAATGAATCGTAATTTTTTTTTTAATCAAAAAATAAATTTCTTGCTCTCCTGTCTTGATGTCCATGTTGTCCTTTGATGTATCAAGACAAGATACAAGACGATCTCTCCCATTTTCTCTCATTACTTTGAGGAAAAAGTTAAATTGTCCCTTACTACGTCCATTCATTATTTCGGGGGCTTCTGTTTGACACCACTTGTTAGTTATGAACCGGTTAGTAGCTTTACAGAGACACAGCTCACTTCTCATCACTGCGTCTCCTGTTATTATTACCCAAAGAACAAACCTTCACCTTTCATTTTGGAAAACACTTTTAAAATGCCTTGACCAGTTCTAATGGGCAAAATAGGATAACTGAACAACTGTGAGCAAGACGGATTGCGTGCTACAGGTCTGTGTGTCTTCCCACCTCACCTCCAGGCACGTTAGACGTCAGACTCATGGGCTGCCAGGACCTTCTGGAAAACGTCCCCGGTCGTTCCAAAGCTGCGTCTGTCCCGCTGCCCGGCTGGAGCCCCAGCGAGACGCGCTCATCCTTCATCAGCCGAGCGAACCGAAACCGCGGCGTGAGCTCACGGAACCTGACGAAGAGCGAGGAGCTCTCCAGTGAGTAGACCTCGGGCACTGTCCGGAAGATAAGAAGGTTGAAAAGTAGTCCTGAGAAACGACCTCGTCTGTAATACCAACTGAATTGCAGTCGCGCTCGGGGCATTGTTAATACATCAGTACTTGATAAAGAACGAGTGCATACGTTTCCCTCAGATGAGATCAGCGCAGTATTGAAGCTGGACAACACGGTCGTCGGCCAAACAAGCTGGAGGTCGGTCAGTAACCAGGCCTGGGACCAGAAGTTTACATTGGAGCTGGACCGGGTAACACGCACACATTTCTGCCCTTGACCCTCGTCTGTGTTGTTGACTGTGAACAAACACAGTGTTGTGTTTGAGCAACACATTCAGTGTGTTTCACATCGGTTTTGTGTGCGTGCGTGTGTGTGGCTCTGTCCTGTAGTCTCGTGAGCTGGAGATCTCGGTGTACTGGCGTGACTGGCGTTCGCTCTGCGCTGTCAAGTTCCTGCGACTGGAGGACTTCCTGGACAACCAGCGTCATGGGATGTGTCTGTACCTGGAGCCACAGGGGATGCTGTTTGCTGAGGTGCGCACAAACTCACATACACACACCAACTACAGTGTTATATATATGTATGTATATACATGAATATATATGTATGTCTATTCATAAATATATGCATGTGTCTATGATGGAAGTGTTTCCTACTGCCCATGCAGTTGCACCAGCTTTCTGTGTTGTCTAAATTTTGAATTCTCTTGTACAGGTGACATTTTTCAATCCCGTCATTGAGAGACGACCAAAGTTGCAAAGACAAAAGAAGATTTTCTCGAAGCAGCAAGGTGAGTCATCATTCAACATGACCTCACACTTATTCTCATTCTACATTTGTTTAAAGATGCTTGGACGGTGTACCTTATGATGTTGATATTATGGTTCCTGGATCCACTAAATACAGGATTCATCTTTCCAGGGAAAAGGAGACATTACTTTGTAATGTTGACATGTGTTCCCTGTTCTCCATCCGTTCCTCACAGTTCTTTACAAACGTCATCCCCTCTTTGTCTCATTTGCCTCTTCGTTGTCAGGTAAAACCTTCCTGCGAGCCCCTCAGATGAACATCAACATCGCCACCTGGGGCCGCCTGGTGAGAAGAGCCATACCGACCGTCAGCACCAACTCCTTCAGCCCGCAGGCGGCTGAGACTGGGACCAGCAGCCTGCCTGGTTCACCCACACCCTGCAGGTACTAAAGCACACATCCTCGTACACACACATCTGAGGCTGTTCAAAACTAATCAACAACTCTGCCGATTCACAGTGACCCGCTGGTGACCAAGCTGGACTTTGACAAAGAGCCCACCCCAGGACCCAAACACTACCCAGCACCCGACGACAACCGAGAACCGCTGGTGCAGGACAAGATGCCCGACAAAGAGGAGGTACAGGTACAGTGATCTAGGAAGTACTGGTATTGTGTGAGAGACATTCATAAAGTCGGTTCATGTTGGGGCGAGCTAAACAAAACGATTCACAGTTTTTGACCGCTGTCTTCTCATAAAATGCTCTGGTAGCCACATGGATATATAAACCAAAGAACTTCATAGAAGACCTTTCTTATTTATTGGCTCATGTTCCCCTCAGTACGTGTGTCACCTCTGATCATCATCCACAACCAAAGAAGCACTTAGTGGAGTCATAGTCACAGGCTGTGTAAGACTAAACTATGTCGTTTTATGGATGGTTCATTTAATTTAACAACAAAATGTTCTCCATTGTTTATGTGTCCCTGCAGATGAATGGAGTCCTGCAGATCTTAGTTTAAAGTGATTGTCAGAGTGTATTTGTGATTATTAATATGAAGACACAACGTCTTCCAGTAGTAAATAATTCTTCATCTTTTCTAGTTGACCAAAACCTTACATTTCTTCACCGTTCTGTCCTTCCCTCTCTGCAGGATGCACTCGCCTCATTTGACTTCTTGAACAACAGGAACAGCATGGCGGTGAAGCCGGACCTGGACGGATCGGTGGAGCAGGAGATGCAGCATCCGGACCTGGAGCTCATTGCCATCCCGAAAGACTCTGAGATCAGGTAGGAGAGCCGTGTGCTCGTCTCGTCTGTGGTCCTGTCAAAGCTTCAAGTACATTTCAAACGAAGAGAAGAATATCTTGACATGTTGTTTTGAGCAGCGTGTGTCACCATTATTGCTTTTTGTTGTTTCACTCTTTGACACCCATCTGCTCAGTCCTAATGTTCTGACTGGGCTGAAATAGTAACATGGGTGTTGACACTGCCCCCTGGCTTTGAGTTTAGCTGTCGTCTCAACATTCATTCACAATGGAAACTAATACAAACACTGATTCTTTTCCAGGGAGGAAGATCAGTTCCACTTCAGTCTCCAAGACTTCAAATGTGTGGCGGTCCTCGGACGTGGTCACTTCGGAAAGGTACGTTTCATTTGGTCTTTTCACAATCGGTTAATCTCTCTCTTATTTTCCCTGCTTGATTGTAATGTCTAAAATTGACCAGAAAGTAGTCAAAATTAGTTGACGATGACATCATGCTTGTTTTATGTGGCCGACAGTCATTTATTCAGTTTATATCTCAAATGTGAAAATGAAAAGCACCAAATCCTCACGTTTGAGAAGCTGTAACTTTCCTCTGCCTCCCCTCCTCAGGTGTTGTTAGCAGAATACAAAAGCACAGGTGAGATGTTCGCTATCAAAGCGCTGAAGAAAGGAGACATTGTGGCCCGCGATGAGGTGGACAGGTAAATGTTTTAAAAGTTCTCCTCAGCCAAATACACTGCAAGGCTGCACTGGGAAGCGCTGCTGTGACTCACACGGCCTCTTCCTCTTCCTCCTCCTCTTCTCTTTGCCAGTCTGATGTGCGAGAAGAGGATTTTCGAAGCGGTCAACAGCGTCCGCCACCCGTTCCTGGTCAACCTGTTTGCGTGTTTCCAGACGCAGGAGCACGTTTGTTTCGTCATGGAGTACGCAGCGGGAGGCGACCTGATGATGCACATCCACGCTGATGTTTTCTCCGAGCCCCGGGCCATGTGAGTGTCTAAACGTCTCTCGATAGGAATTCTCAGTGTGTAATACTTGTAATCTAATACAGTGGCTGTTTTGTTCCCGTGCAGATTTTATGCAGCCTGCGTCGTATTGGGATTACAGTTCTTACACGACCATAAGATTGTGTACAGGTAAGCCGTTTAAAGTCATTCCATTTAGTCCCACATCTGTCGGGAGCATGAAGTCCTCAACACACCTTTTTTTTTTATTTTGCAGAGATCTGAAGCTGGATAACCTGCTCCTGGACACAGAGGGCTATGTAAAGATTGCTGACTTTGGGCTTTGCAAAGAAGGTAAAATGGAGAACCACGTTATACTGAAGGCTTTTTTACCTTTTAGATTAAACAAGAACATTGAAAGAGAATCTCCTGACCAATCTCGTGCAGCATCAAAATGAAAACCGCCGCGCTGAATATTCTCAACATATCAGTTCTGGGTGTTCCCAAACGAGAGAGGTAGTGACAGTTTTAAACGGCGTCTGTGTTGCTTCCAGGAATGGGTTTCCAGGACCGCACCAGCACGTTTTGTGGCACGCCGGAGTTTCTAGCTCCTGAGGTTTTGACTGAAACGTCGTACACTCGCGCTGTGGATTGGTGGGGGCTGGGCGTCCTCATCTTTGAGATGCTGGTTGGGGAGGTGAGTGCTGTAACAAACGTTCGGTAACCTCGTGTCGTTGCATTCTGTGATTCCATTTGATTCATGCTGAATTTTCATTTTGTCCTGTTTTCAGTCGCCCTTCCCCGGTGACGATGAGGAGGAGGTGTTTGACAGCATCGTCAACGATGAGGTCCGCTACCCACGATTCCTCTCGACCGAGGCCATCTCCGTCATGAGGAGGGTGTGTAGTGATGCTCTGAGAAGGAAGGAGTCGGTGATTGAATGATGACACACACGATGAGATTACATCGTGTGTGTGTGTGTGTGTGTCCCTGGTAGTGTATCAGTTTAATATTCACTCTATATCTGCTTCTCCTTGTGCTCAGCTTTTAAGAAGGAATCCAGAAAGACGACTGGGAGCAGGAGATAAGGATGCAGAGGAGGTTAAGAAACATCTATTCTTCAGGGTAAGAAACGAAGCCACCATTTGCAATGAACAACAAAACAAAACATTTTTAACGTGAGCCTGTGTGTTTCTTGGCAGAACATGGATTGGAACGGACTATTGGCTAAGAAGGTGAAGCCGCCGTTCGTGCCGACTATTCACGACGCCACCGACGTCAGCAACTTCGACGATGAATTTACCTCAGAGGCTCCGATCTTAACCCCGCCCAGGGAACCCCGACCGCTGAACTCCGACGAGCAGAACATGTTCTCTGACTTTGATTACATCGCTGACTGGTGTTAGCTTCCCGTCTACACACACACACACTGTGAACCAACCAACACAGCAATGACTGTAGCTCACAACATTTTTTTTTTTAAACTTTCCTCATCCTTGCCCAAAACGGCGGCTCCCCGAAGCCTTCCGGGCAAAACTTTGTGCCATTGAGAAGAAAAGTCCAGAAGCCTCCAGAGGACTCCCACTTATTTTATAATCCACATGAAGAACGTTTTCTTTTTCTTTTCTTTTTTAAGAAAAAGAAAACAAAAGAAACTCTGTTGTTGGAGAGTGAACGAGGAGGAATGCTTTGTCCTCCTGCACACCTTGTCGTCGTGTCCATTGTCTGACCACTGAGAATGTTTTTCATATGAACTCTGAGAAGACGGCAACATCACAATCATGTTATTCAGCGTCACTGTCGTCAGTTGTTGTTTTTTTGATCTGTACAGATTATATTCAGTCGTATATATATATATTTTATTTTTGTGTGTTTTCCTTTCTTTATTTGCAAAGCCCTCGCCACAGTTTAAGGACATTTAATCTCACTGTACATTTTGAAGTGCTCAAAGCATTCTCACTGAGCGGTCAACTACAGACATCTTGACTACTACGGCTGCTGCTTCTCGACTTGAAATCAAAGAAACGGTCTTCACCCTCAGCTCCTCTTTGTCCACAATCTGGTTTAACACTTTTTTTCCTCACTTTGCTTCCAGGTCTGCATACAATAACCCACATAATAATATTCTTTGAGTATAAAACAGTATTCCATCTAGTGTTAAATGAAATGAAACACGTTACTATTGTTGGAAATTTGATCATTTAAAAGGCCTGTTGGCCGGAAGAAATGCTGAATATTTTAGAGCGAAGTTCAGTTTGATGTCAATTTTCTATTTTTTCCTCAGTGAACCTGAAAGCATTTTTCTTGTTTCCTCAAAGTGAAAACAGTGTTTTGCAGTTAAAAGCTATCGAAACCAAATTCCTCCTGTCCGTCTTGAAGCAGCAGACCTTTTACCTCTTGTGGTAAAAAATATCTGGACTGACAAGAAGCAAAGATGTGTTGTGCAGAAATCCATAAGAAAGCGCTGAGCTGTTATTTGGGAACCTATGAAGCTCAGCTGTTCCAGGTTTCTGTCAAAATGTCATTTAAATGCTGCCCACGCCGTTCTGTGATCAGTTATTTTTCAATCTGACAGAGGAACCAGCTGATGACATGTTCATTTGCATGTTAAATATAAAGTGACTCATGTTGGAGAGCTGTTGATACGAATCACTACAGGGGAGGGCCGGGTATATTATATATACATACTGTATGTACACAAGCTGAAAGCACTAATTGTATCTAGTTTTAATTATCTACATTTGTTAATGACGAAAATAGATTGTACAAAGTTGTTTTTTATTCTTTGCTTGTGCATGTTGCCAGAACAGAAGACTTTATAGATGGTACACAAATACTCAGTCACAACTGTTACAGATTACCGGTGTAAAAAAAACAACAAAAAGGCATTTCTGCAGTCGTTGCCCATCATAAATGCACAAATTAAACATTTGTAATAGCGGATTTGCTTTTATTTGTACAAGTCAATGAATACACTGGGTGTTTAGAATCTGATCTGCCTTTCGTTGAGGCAGTTTCGATGCGTTTCAATCTTTGAAGGACCAGAGTAGTAAAACAGGTTCAAAGTAAACAAATGTTTAATGTTATTCAAACCATGAGCTCATTACCGTGCCTTTTATTTCTTTTAAATTACTTAGAACAATTCAAACTAACAAAATAGAACCAGGTCATTTTTCTACAAAAACAAAAGTATTATGTATACAGTATGAAACCAGCCTAGAATTGCACGCATCAATTACATTTTCCAACTTGGACATACATACATGATTCAGTATACACCGGTACAGTCTGCAAGCTGTTTATTTAAGCGCTGGAATGTGTCCGTTTTATTCCTGTGAGGATGCCTCGACAAAAGGCAAGAAGTCTGAGGAGGGACAAGGGAAATCTTCCAAACCCAACACAATCACGATTTGTTTTTAAAGAAAGACTACAATCCTGTAAGTACAGCAGAAAAACATCTTCACAGTTGGGGCAGCTTGTCGACAGGTGTGTCGAATTTGAAGTCCGGAGGGAAGAGTTCTACAGCGCGTGGGTAGATGAGTCGGTATGACTGTCGGATCGTAACATCTGCAACACCGGCGATATCCCCGATTTCTGTGAACACATCGAAGACCAGCTTCAACTCTTCAATCGTGTACAATCTGAAAACTTATATGGCCAAAACAACTTCCAAATACACTTTTTTTTCCCCCTCTGGTGTCAAAACAAAACGTGTCCAACAGTATCATTAGAGCACTCACCCTTCTGGGTCTTCTTCTCTGCGGAGGCCTGGGAGGCCATGTAGATGGCGGCTGCAGCCACTGAGATGGGGCTCCTGCCGGGCACCAGGTCGAGCTCCACGGCCTTCCTGGCGATGTAGGTGGCCGCCATCTGCACCTGCTTGGGGAGACCCAGGTTTGAGCAGAAACGAGACATGAAGTCTCCGGTGGTGATGAGGTCCACGCTGGTCTCCAGCGCCTTCAGGATCAGCTTGAAGCACCTGCCGATCTCCTTCTTGGAGATCCGAGAGACGGCACAGATCTCTGTGTCGGGAAGGAGAGACGTCAAAGAAATATCCTTTCAGACATTTCTTTCTGTGTGGAATCTCCACTGAACGCCATATTAACATTTTAAAAAAAGAAACTTCACCAATCCTGCATCCATTACTTCTCTAAATAGAGACCATAGGGCTGGGAGTCACAATACCTTCGCTAATGGTGGCAAAATACAGACCACAGATCAGATCCCATTGAGAAATGTCAGGATTTTTGTGTGTGGTACTTTTCCAGGAAAAAAGGTAAGAAACATTTTCAAAGATTATATATATCAATGTACTGTCATATATCCATAATTTGTTCCTGATGCTTTGAAATGTTTTTACTAGTCAGACAATACAGGATTAATTCAACAATCTATAATGTCCTATCCTCTATCTATAACATCATTTAATGGACAATTCTTACATTTCTGAGTGATTTTTGTCTCAGAGGTGTTTTGTCAACAAAGGACTTGGTGTTACTCGTTACAATATATTAGGACGTACCACAATTAGTTTTGATTTTGTGCCATCAATCGTTCCTCGAGAGCGGTCGTAACCCTAATGATATGGCAGAGAGCTTAATAAAACAGAAGTGTTTGTTGTGACCTTTGAATGTTCTCGGTACACCTTCTTGTCTGCAGGCGATGTAGAGACAGGCCGAGGCGATGGCATCGTTGGCTCGGCCCTTCAGGCTCTTCTGTTCATAAACCTGCTTGAATAAGTTGTTTGTTCTGTCCTGCAGAGCAAAAACATTTACAGAAACATTATTATTTGCATCCCTATAATAAAAAGGTCTGAATGACAAGCTTCCCAAATACAATCACACGTACACGTTTCAAAAACCCAAAATAAAGTGTTTGTTGTAACAGTGTGTGGAAGGTGAATTATAAACATCTATATAAATTGAGCGAGACTTTTTTTAAACACTTTTTAATGTTGTTGAACTAAAACAAGATGGCAAGTCATGAAGACCGAGTATAAGCGAGGCTAACCTGTGTGTGACTGCATACGTAACTCCTTTAAATCACATATTCACTCCATTTCTCTTTGTCTTTTACATTTAATGAAATACAATTTTACGATCATCATCATGTACATTATTGAGGCCATGTCTGCAGCTTAAAGACCTCGTGTTCCCTTTTATCCTGGAGACACACACATGATGAACATCTAAACTCTGGTCTGCAGTTTAGTTTCCACTTCAATGATTAACCACAGAATTACATAACTAGCACATGAAGTTCACTTTCATTTCTCTTGTTCCCTTCCTCACCATGCTTTGGCCACAGCTGTGTGGTTTGCATTTCTCTCTAAAGAGATTCAGCTTTTGTATTTTGACTGCTCAGCAACACTCGTTTAAGGATCTTTTTTTACTTACGATGATGTTCCTTGGCAGGTTGATGCGATCGGCCATGGTGCTGATTTCTTTGAAGGCGTTGAGCATGGCCCGGTCAGAGCTGCTCATGGTCCGCCGGTTCTGGTACTTTGAGTTACCGAATTCATCAAAACTAGCTGCGCCGGTTCCCTGTGGTGGAAACGGTGGACGTTTATCAGTAACATTCCACGTCGTCTTATTTCAAGAGACGCCATGATAACTTTGAGGAACATGTTTACTGCGGTGCTCTGAATCACTGTGTGACCCAAACTCACTACTGAAATCTGCCCCAGATAATATTAATATAAAAGCTTAAACCCGACTACAAACAACACGGCTCAATGAAACTACGGCCTCCTCACCTTGCTGATCATGGTGGTGAGGTCGCCCCCGTTGAGCAGCGGGTTCTGGGCGTCTCCCACTCTGGAGGGATCTTTGAGGGCTTTCTCATTGGAGAACGTTCTCCACTCTGAGCCTACGTCGATAACACGGTCACCTGAGGACAAATGGTATGACACTTTTAAATAAATAGTTTAAACCTAAAGCACAAGATCAACTTCTTAAACGTTCATTGTATGTTTTTTTTAGCCCAAGCGCCGACACAAGAAACCAACATGTAGTTAGTTTTTCTCCCCGGGACTACATCTTTATTTTCCACAAGACCTTTGAAAACAGACATTTAATATTTGTAATACATTTGGCCCCAGAGTTTTGGTTTGAAGACCTTTACAGACTCAATCTGTCTTGTTTTTCAACATCGTGCACCGATGTCTACACCTGCTGCTCTAAACACATTTCCTTCTATTCGTCAATGACTGAAACACGACAGGTGAAACGTAACAACAAATCAGACATGGTAGTTTGATTAATGTGAATAACCTGCACACGCAAACAAAATGCTTTTCCTGTGTTCTTCTGTCTGTCTGTCTAATAAATCACTCCGGAATAATTAACCAGAAGATGGTGCCATATTCAGCACAAAGTCCCGCATGAGAACACATCTTCAGCGACTCAGATAATGTAAATATTGTTTGAATCCTTCCGTACTGTATTTCATCAGCTCATCCACAGCCCTCTAAGTTTTATTGCTGTACAGTATTCTGAATCTAGCTTAACATCTTACACATCATCCCTCTCTTCTTTCTCATTTTCTCTTCATGTTGTTGTTAAGGCAGAAATACATAATAAAATATGATCTAAACAAATGTTGCATTCAATTGCATCAAATCTGAGATGTTCAAAAGGATGACGGGTCTGACAAAGGCGGACATATTGCTGGTTACCACGTTATGCCTGTTCTTGGAAAGGTGTAGCCGAGCCGAAGATTAGATTTCGGATATTTTAATCCTGTTAGGCTTTTTTTCCCCATACATAACTCTCTAACATCTCGAGGCAAAGTGACGTTCATCTCCTTCGAGGACAGCCAAAGCTATGGCAGCAGGAACAGAGGGCCTTTCAGCTGGCGTCTCTCGTGTCCCACCTGACCTGGTGTCTGCTCGGGGGGCTCGTTAGAGGAGAGCTGGTTGTTCCCTACAGCTTTGTCTCACAATCTACATCACATCTTGAACGGATGTTTTTCTTCATACACTTTATATCTGTGCTTTTTGCACTGAACCAGCCTTTGTCCACCATTTCCTAGGAAAGGCGGATCTTTATTGCGTTCGTAATGTTGCTCCATCACTTGCTTTTCCTCTCGTCTGCAACGCCTCAGGTAAATTACTCTTTAAACGATGTTTGGCTTTGCTGGTTCACTGGCGCTACCGACGGCCTCAAATCTGATGACCATCATCGCAATGTCTGTATTCCAAAACATTTTGTGCTTATGTGGCGGAAGTTGCTACAACAGTGGTTACGATGGATTTTTTTAAACTGAAAAACTTCCCAAAATCAGACTGCTCTTCTCTTGGACAGAGTATGCAGTTATTAGGGGTCCCCTCTCAACGTACTCTCCACTTTTCCAAACTCCAGTGCCCTTAAAGGCTATTCTCCGATGTGGCGGTATATGAAAAATCAATATCGTGTCGGTATACCACCCAGCACGAGTTCAAACACTGAAAACTCTATAATAAATATGATAAAAGTGCACATAATCATAGTGTATACTGACCAACTACAAGGCCGCATTCAGGGCAGATCATGTCCCCTGCTCTGTAGTCCTCCACCAGTATGGCATCAGGGTGGTTGGGACACTGAACTCTTGGAAGGGTCAGGCCATCTCCGCTACAAAAGCAGAACAGTTACGTGATCAAACAGCTCAAATGGAAAGAAAAAGATGGAGGAAAATTAAGGCAGACCGGCATGGGGTGAGGTAAAGAGAGAGAGCGAGAGTTCAAGCTGAGGTCTCATCTGCAAGAGCTGGAAGTAATAATGAAGATTTAAACTGCCAGCGGAGTAGGACTTGTAAACACCACAGGGAGGAAGATCTAAATATATAATGTTACATTTAGCACTTTACTTTCTTCCTTTTTGTTGTTGAGAAGAAATACCCGGGGAAAGCAGACTGAAAGCTCAAAAGTGCCTGAACCTGGCCTGAGTAATGTCAATATGTGACGCAAACATGAAGTAAAACATCATCAAAGACTAAGAGGTCATACTAGTATTAATCCATGATGAACTGAGTCAACAGCAGTTGGATAACAACCTGAAGGCAAAGCCTAACAGCAGCCAGTAGTTAAGAAGCATCACAGTCTTAATTGGGGCTGAAACTAACAATTCTTTTCATTATTGATTAATCTGCAAATTGTTTTCTCAATTGTTTTGTGTATAAAAGGGCAATAAAAAAATCTCAGAAATTAAATTGTCGTCTTTAAAATGTCCAAGACATCAAATCTACAGCTATGTAGAACAAAACCCTCACATTAAAGCTGGAGTCACAGAATATGTGGCTTTTAACTTGTAAATAACTTTTTAGAATTAGAATCAGCACCGTTTATTGCCAAGTACGTTACACATACAAAGAACTAGACTTTGTGAAGGGTGCATAACAACAATAAACACAGTGCGACAATCCAGGATTCATTGAAAAATAGAATATTCAAATTTACAATAAAATATGGTGAACAAACAGTACGTTAAACAAGTCTATTATAAAAGTGGCAAGTGTATTTGATATAGAACAGATGTGCACAAACTAATAAAATAAAATATATTATGGATACAAATACCTGATTTATCGACTAATCGTTTTAGGTATAATTTTTAAATGTTTACGTTGAACCCTGAACTAGCTAGCTAGCTAACCCCACACGTCACGATGATGTGTGGAAAGCACAACAGATGACCTAAAGGGCGTGATATCAGAAACATTACATCATTATGCATCTAAACTTTCCAGACGAACTTGTTTTAGCTTCAAAGCGAGTGCAACACAATATGAAGGCATATGTTCTTCAAACTACTCGGACGTTAGCATTGCCGTTACCTGTTGTTAGCCGCAAAAAGAGCTAAAACGGCGAAAAACAAGCCGCGAAGCGACGTTAATGTGATGATCAACTGACGGGATTGAGCACAGCGGTGAGATAATATAACGGTGATACAGAGAGTGACTTCTGGCAACATCTAACCGCTAGGCAGCTAATTTGGCTAACGATAGCAAAGCGGCAGTAACCGAGCAAAATACACCTCACACATACCGCTGACAGTGGGAATAAAGACGTAACATGTGTCATGTCTGACTCGATAACTTTTACAAATGTACATTCTGAAAGCCCACATGAAGAAGGACGAGGGGAATATTTGGTTAACGTAGCTACGCACCGGCTTGTCGACGCCATGTTGTTCCTCTCTCCGCCTGTGTCGAAGAAACAATCGAATGCTCCACCTCTATTTATAACTTTTTCTGATCCCGTGCCCCATTGGAGGATGGCGAGCCGTAAGGCTCAAACTAGTCGAAACATCCTTCGGTTTGCATAACATGTTTTGTTGAGAGAGAGAGAGAGAGAGAGAGAGAGAGAGAGAGAGAGAGAGAGAGAGAGAGAGAGAGAGAGAGAGAGAGAGAGAGAGAAGTTATAAAGTAACAGAACTTACTAAGCACTTAGTAGCCTATTGACCAACCAACAACAACAAGATTAATGCTTTCATATATATATATTACATATATATATGAAAGCATTATATATATTATATATGTACATTCCCAGGCCTATATATATATATATATATATATATATATATATATATATATATATATATATATATATGAAAGCATTATATATATATTATATATATTGATATTCCCAGGCCTATATGTATATATGACTAACTAACTAACAACAGTAAGATTAATGCTTGTGTTTTTCATGACAAATGACAAAGTAGCCCGATTATGAAAAAAGGGTCTGTGACATTGATGTCTGAGAGTGCCAGCCTGTGTCTCTGACTCTGTACCAGTCTGTGACTGCTCCTCTGTATCATACTTCCCAGGCCTGTGAAGGAAACCACACAATGACACAAAGAGTCACTTGATTTGGATAAGTTTTGGAACAGAATGACAAATCTACATCCGTCTGCAAATTTCACATTTGAAATAACTATCATATAAACATGAATAACACATTGCTTATAGCATGTGCAGCAACTAACATTTATTTCTAAAAACGTATTTCTTAAGAAAATTCTTTGGAAAAAATAGTTAACTGGAAGATTGTAATGCATTATCACTACCTAAACAGTGCCAGTCAAGAATGCCAGTGTGCATCGAGACAACAGCAGGTGGAGCTAAATAACTGACTTATTACAGTGATAAGATTTCATGGACAGATCATTTGGCACTGATCTCTCTCTCAGTGGTGCAACATACTGAAACGTATAACTATGGGATCATACGTGTTTGAATAGTAAAATGAGACTCAACCAACACGGATCTTTGTCCGATTTTGCTGAGTATTCAGCATCTGGGCAATGTTATCCGACGTCTGGCAAGTGTTGGCAGCTCGAAGTGATGTTGATGTCTGGGTCCAGTGCAAGTGATTCTGGCCTGGTGAAAACTAGCCGTCTCATCCCGACTGCAAATGATTAGCATTCTATTTCCTTTACTACACTGTTGCAACTGATTCGTCTGAAGTGTCCCTGAGAAGCATTCACATATCTTTAATGCGTGTTTTCGGATACTATTCATGATACAAAACCACTGCTGGACTTAACAAGACTGTGGAAACTAAACTTGCATAAACATGAACAAGTCACAGCACGAGAGATATCACAGTTACATCAAACAAAACGAAGGCAAGCAGAGATCAGTATGCTGGAGTCAGATGTGTTCTCCGGCGCTCTCTCTTTGTCTCAAACACACAAACAAAAACTCACACAGTATTAACTACCTCAATGCCTCAGCGGCTTCCCAACTGCAACATCATATTACACCACATCATCATTCTTCATGACTCTGCTGTATGTCAAGTAATAACAAAGGATCCACACATGCAAGCAAACGTCTGGCTCAGTGTGTGTTATTTGACACACACACTGGTACACACACTCATTCTCCCCACTACATACCAAACACTTACCTTGACCTAATACTGAATTTCCACTGGATGTGTGTGTGAGACAATTATTGTCTGCTTATTGTGCTTACAGGAAATTAATTACCATAGAACACTTGTTTGGGTTTGTTGTTGGTTTGTGGCTTTGGTCTAAAATTGAATAATGCTGCATTGTTTTGCTACTTCCACACATATAACTCACATGTGTCTGTCTGGTGTGCATTTAAGCCATTTAAATGTTTGTTGGCGTGATACTACCCAGCATATTCTTTACAAATCAGAGAGGGAGGTCCATGCTGAATTATTTATATCTCATTGAGGCAATTCTCAACGCACTGAGCTGGTTGCCAGGGGTGTCTGTGGTCCCCAGCTGTTGACCCCATCACCCCCAGGAAACCCTATACTCTCCAACCACTGTTCTTACTGCCCAGTATGACAACAAACCAAACCATTAAATCTGTATAGCTTTTTCTTTCCTGTAACCTCACCACACCAACCATATGTCTCGCCGCAGTCAAATAAACATCTGTAGGTTACAGTAATCCGAATCAGTGTCATTAGCAGTATTACTAATGCTATAAAGTCATTGACCAAATTCACATCAGCATTTATGTCATACAAAACTTTACTGCATACAATGTTGTGGCAACAAGTTGTGGAGGGAGTTACTGGGAACTGTTTGAAAACAATTCATGAGGCTCCAGTCAAGTTAAGTGGGTTCACATCCACTACTCCACTACTTTTCTCCTTCACTTTGTCTACCCTGTCTTTGTTTGGGATTCTTAAAGGGAGCCACTATAAACTCAGCTATCAAAAGACTGCCCGACTCAACTCTAAGCAAATATTTGGCTCTATTGCAAAAACACTATTGCAGAGCCTGTAAAGAATACGGATAAAATCATCCGTGTACTAGTTCTGCTTGTGTTTATGTATGGTCACACGCCACCTCCACATCTGATCTTGTAACCTGCCAGACTAACGCACTACACGGTCTCGCTACCTGCTTCTCTTTCTTTTTTTCCCCCTCCTTCTCTCAAAGTACAAGGGTAGCGTGAGTAAGAACAGAGTGCTTGCAGCCAGCAGCCCAGGACCGGTTGAAACCTGTATGGGTTGCAACTGAGGAGACACTTCCTCCACCCAGTGCATCATCAACCAAATCCAGAAAGAGCTGGAAACGATGCATGGCTTCAGCACACAGGGTCCTATTGACTGTTGAGTTTCTCAATACCAATAATACAGATAGATATATAGATATATAGATAGATAGATATATAGATATATAGATAGATAGATAGATAGATAGATAGATAGATAGATAGATAGATAGATAGATAGATAGATAGATAGATAGATAGATAGATAGATAGATAGATAGATAGATAGATAGATAGATAGATAGATAGATAGATAGATAGATAGATAGATAGATAATATTAACAATGTTGCACATGTTAATAACAGTTTAACTTAACTCTAACAAACACAAGGCATCGTGTTAAATATGTGGCATGTGCACAAAAGGCAAATATGATAATTCTTAATTAGTGAGTAAAGTTATTTCAACACCATGATACATGTGGTGTCTGCTACTCTGAAACAAAGGAGAAGCCTGTGCTGCGTTCACGTAACGCTGGGAAGAACTGAGACACGAGAGCTCAGTTTTCAGTTGGTATTTCTGCAAAGCTCATTTTCAACAGCATTCCCCTCAGGTTTTTGTTCTGAATTACATCTCATTTGTTCCTCTTGCTGAATACTTAACTTCATGAAATGATTAGCATGTACGCGGCGAGACCATTTTAGTGGTCTCGTATATGTTTACTTTCTGCTGGCAAGAAGAAAAAAAAGATCAACGAATCGATTTTTCCTCTATGGTTTGCGTAAGTGCGTATGTGACCGGACGTAGTCCCACGGAGTCCTGGGGGTCACAGTGGGGCTCATAATGTCGGTAAAATGCACACTTTCAGCTCATTTTCTTTTTTAAGCTCAGCAGGTTGGCTGTGCCGCTCCGTCTATATCACTTTTTCCCATACGGTTTGAATGCAACATCAGATAAACCCGCAGACCATGTTCTCGGGAAGTTGCCATAACGTCGTCCACCAATGGGAAGCACCCATAACACCCACAACGGCGGTCCGTGCGGCTCCATATTGGATCTGCCTTTTCTTAGAAATACATTGCGCTGGAGGTCTTTCTGCGCATATTGTCAAATATACAAGCCAGGCAGCCGGCTCTGCTTCCCGGGGTCTCAGGTATGAGGGATGTGGACGACAATAGGAGCTGTCACGGACAAATGTTCTCCAGTGCTTTGTTTTACCCACAGTTTATAACGGCTGAGAAATTAGGTTAGAGGCGCACCTGACGACCGGAGCGAAAAGTGGCATGCAGGCTGAGGAAGAAATAATTGGATTGAGATAAGCCGCACAGGCAGTAAGTATAGTTACCTTAACTATGTTGTGAATGTTTACTTTAAACCAACGCATTTCCTCTTTTCTTTGAATTAATAATCAATAACCTGACTGATACTGTTTCTCCCCGCGTGGCCGAGTAGATAATGGTTTCCAGATAAGAAACTGGTTACCTGGTGTGAATGTTTAACGCCTGCGGAGACATGATTATTTTCAATTTCACATGTTTCAACAAGTCACCTGACCCGCTACACCCGCGAACTTACTGCCCGAGAACTCCTCACGTGAGCGTTTCATCACCCAAACACAGAGTCTTATTTCCTCTTGGAAGTGGAAAACACAAGGGCCAGTACTTCCCTTATTCACATGTCAGCATCAGCAGTATCTTGCTGCTTATTCCTGTCTATTTATTATTTCGTTGAGCATGTTATACTGTGCCTGTCATAATTTGTTGTGATTTTATGGTTATTATTATACTTGGGCTTTGCATCTTTAATGGTCGGTCTATAATACTCTTATAATAATCCAGTTTAAACGTTATATGGTTATGGTGGTGTATTTGTATGTTTACCCAATGTGTTAATACTCCTATATTATAGGATGTGTATACTGCCTGGAATCAACTTCAGCCTGCCAGACAGACAGGTATGCATGCACAGCTGAGTTTTAGGAGCAGGTTCAATTCAGGATGATCGCACATATGATGCAGCAGGATAAAGGGATACATTCTGAATTTCTATAGTAAATAAAAGACACTAGATATTGTTTTTGGGGGTCCTCCCCCAAGAAGATTTGAAGGTTTTTGACTTAAAACAATGCAATTGTACATAATTGTGAACCAGTATCATTACCATATATAACAATCCAAAAGCAAACAAACAGTTAAATAGTGTTGTTATTATTTACACATGTCACAGTCTTTGTCTGAACATTTAACATTGAATTTTTCTGGAAATATTTGCCCTGTAAAACTAGATTATGTAAATCAAAAGAACAGTTCCAGAAAACTTATAATATAATTATATTTGTTCACAAATTATAAACAAAGACGAAAAGATCACGTCAACATTATATCGATAAATTACAGCACACGTGTTTTACCCAGAGAACCTGATATGAAGAGGGCAGAAAACAGTACCGGCAGCTTGAGATAAATGGCGGTGCACAAGAAAAAGTCACGGTGCGCCAAAGAGTGAAATGTTGAAGTGCCGGCCTACCTCGAGCACTGCCTCTTGTGGGGGAATAGTCTACCCCACAGTGAATGAATAACAAATAAGCGATATAGCCTGTTTCCCACATGGCCAATGTATGACCAATTTCCTTGCTGTCTGGAGCCCAAACTTGGCTTTAACTTAGTTTACACTAAAGTGTTGCCATCCTTAAACTCATAATTAGGGCTGGGCGGTATGACCAAAAATGCATATCACGGTATTTTGTAAGATTCTGGCGGTTTCACGGTATATCACAGTATTTTTTTTTCATGTTAAAACATTAAGTAATCAACGCAGAAAAGAACCGGCCGGCCAACTGGCCAGCAAGCGGTGAACAGCTGTTTGTGTGGTGTGTCTTCTGTTCCGTCACTTCCTGTTTCCTTCACCTACATTCCCCTGGGTCCTAAGCCCCTCCAAGTACAGCTTCTTATCATCCTGTATGTACCAACGTACATTTATGACAAATACCACACAAATTACAGTAATCAGCGCTGCATATGTGAAACCAAAATACCCTTTGTTGTTCAGTCTTTGTTCATCCTGCATCGCTCTTTTCTGTTCTTGAATGTAACGTTACTGGAGCGACAAAGCCTCTCCCAGCTGTTAGCAGACTGTTGTTAGCGAGCGAGGGAAATGTTATAAATGTACAATTATTGGTGTTACAATACTGGTTGAACCGGTTGAATCGGTATACCGCCCAGCCCTACTCATAATCTATCGCAATGAAAGAACACTTAACAGGGCAGTACAGTGGCTACTATCACATGGTGAGGTCATTTGTATGCAGGCTGTACAGGGCAGCATTGTCAGAGGAGGGGGACTGTTCTGCCCCTGGGCCCCCCCCCCCCCCCCCCCCCCACACACTAAGCCCTTTTTTCAGCTTTTTTCATGTTTAGATGCGTTGCCTCTGCTAAGTGAGAAGAGACTGGGGTTGATCATTATAAACCACTGTGGAGCCTCTATCAACTTTGTCACTGTTGCGATACACAAACATCACCTGTGCTGCTGCATTCTCCAGACAGATCATTAAGCGTGTAAAATATCATTCAGGCATCATTCATTTAATTATTTACTCCCCTGACATGTCAAGATGCCTTCCGTGAAAAAGCCCATCATTGAATATCAGAGCACTAAAAGAAAACACCAACATAACCCCATCTTTACAGTGACAACCATGTGTGCTGCTCTATAGGTGTGACCATAACAGATTGCTTTTCACGTCACAGTGAGAGAAGACATGACTTTTAAGTTCCCCAAAACAAGAAGTTAACTCACTGGGTGTAGCCCAGCAGTAATCAGATGGGACAATAAATGTGAAGACTATACCCTGACAGACACTTTATTGTTTCAGGCTTATGCTGATATTTGAGAATTAATAAATCATACATATATTTTTTTTTAAATACATACATTTTTTTTTATCAGGGTCTGGTCAATGTGGTCAAAAACAATGAACAATTTAGTTCTCAGTGCTTTTAAATGACATCAGACATTTTTGTTTTTTTGGTACTGCGATTTCTTACATATCTGCTGATACAAAATATATGTAATAAACGTATGTCAGCTGTTAATATCAGCCCGCTGATTTATCAGTCAGGCTGTAGTGAAGACCCACTGGAACACATTGCACCACACCACTACTTCACACGCAACACAGTCTGTCAACCAATAGCAAAGCTGCTCTGACTTTGTGAACAAAGTAGAAAAAAAATATTCTTAAATTCTTCATTTGCAGAATAACAATTGTATTGCAAGACCTTTGTGACCTTTCGTTCATGCTTGAGACATCCATGATTAATATGCAGGAGCGGCTGCATATTATATGCTTGTTTGGAGGCTGATGGATCTCAGTGATCAACTGAAACTTAACTGATCTGAAATAAAATAATTTTTTAGCTGTGAGAAAGAATTTCAAGATATTAACATATTATGATTAATACACAGGAAACGTATTAGCCATACTTTTTTAATCTCTTACTGCTGGCTTTTAAAGATAACGCCACCGGGAGTCAACAACTGTTAGCCCGTCACATAACATGTAAGGGTGTCACCCTCAAAGTAGAAACTCATTTCTGCATTTTATATAGTGACTTTGTGTATTTTTGCTTTATCAAAACACACTACGTTTACACTACAGTTGAAGCCTCAAAAAGATTTGATTAAAAGAAAGATGGAGTTTGAAGTATTATCTTATTTGAAAAAACGAAACATTTATATAAAGTTAAATGTAGATTTTCTTGCAAGCAACGTTCAGAACTACCTCCTTTTTGGAGTGCAGTTCAACGGGTCATCTGCCTCAGCGCATAGTGCAGTATGAAATATTGAACATGTGTTGCAGAACTACCGGTATTGCTCTTCAGTGCAGGTCCCGGGGTTTAAAGAAACAGCAAACTATCATGATGGATTATTCCGAGAATCGCATGAATCATTTTGATTGTGTTTGTGTGGATTAGAAGCAGTAAATGGATGAAAGATGATACAAGCAAACGCCACGTCCACTAAATTGGAAAACAGTGATCCATGAGTGCCCAATATATTCGTGAGTCAGAACAGTTGGTAGACCTCTGCCCACATCAAAGGACTCTGCACTGTTCCAGTGACAGCATATTAAAATAAGTCTGAATTGAGCACAATCTGGACTCCGTGCTTAAACATCATGAAAACATTACTGAATGAAACTTCCCTGCCACGTGAGAGCTGAATGTAGCACACCAAGATGAAATGATGGAGAACACGAGCAATCAGCGGTGCATTCACAGTTACACATTCACACCTTGTACAGCTGGGGGGTTAAATGTGTTTCTAGCCTTCCACTTTTGACAACCTGCTGTGGATTTGACCCAGAAAGCTTCAACTTCCTGTGTAGGTTTGGGCTCTAGAAACTCGCGTTATTTCTGAATTTGTCGGTGTTGTTTTCGGTGTTGTTTCCGAGAAGATGACTGAAAGTAAAGGGTCTCAGTGTTCAACGGAATGTTTATGTTCACACTTTGTAATCAGAGGGTGGAGGTCTGCAATTTCGGTTTACAATGATAGAAAAGCCGCAATTTCACCTCACATTGCAGAAACTGGGACAAGAGCATGCTTGGAATTTCAAAATAGTCGCCACTTCATTTTCTGTTGATCAACTTATTGATGAATCAAATATTGGTTTCATCTCTAATTTGGTGGACGTTTTCTTACATGCTAACATTTAAACAAGCAGAGTATATTAACAGACTCTCCTCTATTCGTTGCAGTGATGTTCTCACTCACTGAGGTTGCATCCTTGAATGACATCCAGCCGACGTACCGCATCCTGAAGCCATGGTGGGACGTCTTCATGGACTACCTGGGGCTGGTCATGCTCATGCTGGCCATATTCGCCATGACCATGCAGATCACCAAGGACCAGGTGGCCTGCCTTCCGTGTCTGGAGGACCCGGAGGACCCCTCGGGAGCTACGCCTAACTCCTTCACGCAGCAGAGCGCACAGAAAGCAGCCTCAACAGCAACCACCGTGGCAACCCCCCTCCCCCTCGTCACTAAGGACTTACCAGACGAAGTTGCCCATGAAATCCACGTCACACACCAACACGCAGAGAGATATGCCAATCAACCTCAACCGACAGGGGTCAGGACCAACCTGGACTATCAACAATATATCTTCATCAACCAAATATGTTACCATGTTGCCTTGCCCTGGTATTCCAAGTACTTTCCTTACCTCACACTCATCCACACCATTATTCTCATGGTCAGTAGCAATTTCTGGTTCAAATACCCCAAAACGAGCTCAAAGATTGAGCATTTTGTTTCGATTCTAGGTAGATGCTTTGAGTCTCCCTGGACCACGAAGGCTTTGTCTGAAACGGCTTGTGAGGACTCTGAGGAGAACAAACAACGGTTGACCGGCACCTCCAGTGCACCAAAGCAGGTGTCTTTAGAGGGGAAGGACGACGGAACAAATGTCAACTCGTCCACACCCATGCTCGGGGTGAAGTTCTCTGCAGATAAGCCCATCGCAGAGGTACCAAGTAGTATGACAATCCTGGACAAGAAAGACGGGGAGCAGGCCAAAGCCTTGTTTGAGAAAGTAAGAAAATTCAGAGCTCATGTGGAGGACAGTGATTTCATCTACAAGCTTTATGTAGCACAGACCGTTGTCAAAACCGTCAAGTTTATTTTGATACTATCCTACACTTCAACCTTTTTGGCTAAAATAAATTTCAAGCACGATTGTGAACCCGATATCAAACAGCTAACGGGGTACTCAAAGTTCTTCTGTACGCACAACATGGCTTTCATGCTGAACAAGCTGCTTATTAGCTACATGGCTTTGATTTTGATCTACGGGATGGCTTGCTTGTACTCTCTCTTCTGGGTGTTTCGACGGCCTCTGAAAGAGTACTCATTCGAGAAAGTCCGGGAGGAGAGCAGCTTTAGTGACATTCCTGATGTCAAAAATGACTTTGCATTCCTCTTACACATGGTTGACCAGTATGACCAACTCTACTCCAAACGCTTTGGTGTCTTCTTGTCTGAGGTCAGTGAAAACAAGCTTAGGGAGATCAGCCTCAATCACGAGTGGACCTTTGAAAAACTCAGGCAGCTTGTGACCCGTAACGCACTGGACCAGCAGGAGCTGCACCTCTTCATGCTCTCTGGACTTCCGAATGCAGTGTTTGACCTGACGGACTTGGAAGTGCTGAAACTGGAGCTGATTCCGGAGGTGAGGTTTTCGGCAAAGGTCTCCCAAATGACCAGCCTGCTGGAGTTGCATCTCTGCCACTGTCCGGCCAAAGTAGAGCAAACAGGGTTTGCTTTCCTCCGTGACCATCTTCGCTGCCTTCATGTCAAGTTCACTGACGTTGCTGAGATCCCAGGATGGGTGTACTTGCTGAGGAGTTTAAGGGAACTTAACCTAATCGGCAACTTGAGCTCAGAAAATAACAAAATGATTGGTCTGGAGTCCATGCGAGATTTGAGGAATTTAAAGACATTGTGCTTGAAGAGCAACCTCACAAAAATGCCTACAAACATCACAGAGCTGTCGCCACATTTGATTAAGCTCGTAGTGCACAATGATGGTACAAAGCTGGTGGTACTAAATAGTCTCAAAAAAATGACAAATCTTATTGAACTGGAGCTGCACACCTGCGAACTGGAGAGGATTCCCCACGCTATTTTCAGCTTGACCAACTTGCAGGAACTCGACCTGAAATCTAACAACATCCGAACTATCGAGGAGATCATCAGCTTCCAGCATCTCAAGAGGCTGACGTGTCTTAAACTGTGGCACAACAAAATTATCACCATCCCATCCTCCATTGGCCAGGTCAAGTCTCTGGAGTCTCTCCACCTCTCTCACAATAAACTGGAGACCCTGCCTCCGGCCCTGTTCACTCTCCCTAAACTGCGGTACTTGGACGTGGGCCACAACTCTATCTCAGTGCTCCCTCCAGATGTGGGTCTCCTCCACAATCTGCAGCACTTTGCCATCAACTCCAACAAGCTGGAGGCGCTGCCCAAGTCTCTGTTCAGATGCACCAAGCTCAAGGCGCTGTGTCTGGGGAACAATGCGCTCACCGTGCTGCCGGAGACTGTGGGTCAACTGCTCCAGCTCACTCAGCTGGAGCTGAGAGGAAACTGTCTGGACAGACTGCCCGTCCAGCTGGGAAACTGCCACCTGCTGCGCAAAAGCGGCCTGGTTGTGGAGGACCATCTCTTTGACGCACTGCCTGTGGAAGTGAAGGAGAACTTCAGCCGAGAGACTAACGCGTCCTTTACGAGCGGCTTATAGCACAAAAAGCACGACTCATGATTCACGGGGTCATGACAGGCCTGCATAACGGATGTAATGCTGCGTTCACAGCAAACGCGTCGCAAATTCATTGCGCGGCATATTCGCGTCCATCGCGACGCCGGTCAAAAAGGCCGTGGACCATTTGTGTGTGTGTGAATCGCGCTAGACACGCCGTAGAGGGGGCGGGGCTTATCGCCCTGAAAGCCGTTCAACTGTCCGCCATTAACCATGAAAAAAATAACCTATATTTCTCCTTAGTACGTGTTGTAGAAGTCACAGATATCCCGGGGTTTGTTGTGAACGCAGCATAAGAGGAGACTCTTTATTATTATTATATCCACAAAAATGAATGCATTTTCTTGATTATTTGAATGAGTTGTCTAAGTTGCTTGTGTATTAAAAATGGTACAGATAGTTTTACTTGTTGCTGAGTATGTCATTCAGCAACTCTTTGGCATTTAGGCTTTTCATAGCTTTGAGGAATAAAACATTAGAAATCTAGCTTCTCTATGTAATACTCTATAGACCAAAACTGTTTGCTCCAATGACACAGTATGTAGATTTTCCATTGTTGTTTGTACTCAGGTATAATTGTAACCATGGGGAACAATCTTTTTTGCCTTAACTGCTGCTTTTTTTTGTTTTTCTTTTTTTTTACAGGGGGCTTTCACAAACACAAGGCCAAAAATGAATTTTTAATGTTTTCGTGTCCGGTTTTCATACATACACTATCCACAGAGCAATTTCTACATGTTATAGAAGAGGACACAATGCAACACTTCTTTCTCAGTAGCTTTAACTTTAATTTCAATCGTGTAACCTTTATTTTTCTCAATATCTTGTAGCCAAAGGAATGAGTTTAGAGTTGAAAACTCAGGTGGAGACGAAGCACCAGAAATGAACCTTTACCTTCCTGTTGTAGAGATTGTATACTAAGGCCTTTAGTAATTCATTTGCACATTGAAAACATATTGATTTAAAGAACGGTGAATGTCCTTTGTGATAACATGTCCCCAGACCAACGTGAGCTGATAAAAGGGAACTCTTTTTAATCATGCTTTGAAGTTTGAAATGTGTAATAAAACCGGTAGGACTGATTATTTAACATGTCAGAACTGAACAATGACGACACATCTGCCTTCATTCTTTTCAATGTATTTCTATGTCGGCCTATATATACAGTTTGTGTTCTTCAGAGCTGCTGTACCACCTTTGTGATCCTATGCTTAAAGTTCACAGCTTTATGGCACAATAAAACACGATTTTAGATGAATGTCTAATCATTATTCGTGTACTTCAGATGCACTCCACAAAACACTTGAGCTGCGTTAAGAATCGCATACTTTACTTCAGTACATACTGCAGAAGCCCTTACACAGTACGCACGGTTGCATGCAGTATGCATTCAATTGGGACATTCTACTTCATTATAACATGACACCCTTTCACCCTCTTGCTCATGTATCTGCTGCATGCTGGCTTGCAAACTGCAAAATGTGGATGCAGAAGGAAATCCTGTTATTTTTGGAAAACTGCATTTGAAATACGATGTATTGGGACAATACAGACTAATGCAGGGCCACTTTAAAGCTGTGATCATGTCATATGATATTGTACTTTAGTGGTACATATTTTCAAACACATAATTAAACAATTTAACCAACACGTACACTCTGGGGCCTTTGAGTCCTCCTTCAGGAACCTGAGAGGCCTCCAACTTGTCAACTGGTTTGTGCTATTTTAATTATTGTGTGCGTATATGTAGGCCTTTCGTACAAAAAAACTGTACCTAATGCAGAAAGACTCATTTAAATCTGGTTCAATAGCGGCCCTGCAGCTAATTTAGCTGTTCAGGACACTTACATACGTACAGGTGTTCGTCTGTGTCCGGATCAGTTTAAAAAGTACAGAGGCAGGTCCGCCATGTATTGCAGTGTGCTGCCATCTGTCGGGAGTATGAAGGTGATGCCATTTGTTTGTTAACCAGCAGTTTGTAGGTGAACGCGCCTCACATCTTGCATGTTATATCTGCTCCTATAAAGCAACCAAATAATGAATCGTCAGACGAACTTTACGTTAAACCCTTTAGCAATACCTAAAGGAGGAGCTCCAGTATGCACACAACAGCCGCTCGGAAGGTAACGTTAACGTTAGCGAATGTGTTGAACGTTCATTTATTTGAGAAAGTTTCACATTATAAACGTCGAGCAAAGCGCCTGTTGTGTTAGTTTCAAAGTCGGACAATGTGTTTTTGTTACTGCCTCACGTTATTTTCAATAAACTGTTCTGTGTGAGGCTACTAACGTTAGCTAGTTAGCTAACGTTATATGTAGCTAAAGCTAACAGCACAACATGCTAAACGAGCTAACTTTGCTCGCCTGGTTTCTTGATGTTAGCATTCATGTTCAGTTCAATGGTTTCAGCTGTTTTTTCTGTGATGAACAGAATACCCCGGGACTTCAAAGAGGCAATGCTACACATCCCAGTGAAGCTAGCGAAACACACACACAAAAGTCTGGCTGCCATGGCTGCTAAGACACAACCAGCCCAGAAACGTGCAGGTAACTCCAGTGGACATTGATTAACACCGTATGAGGCCATACCAGTGGTTTAGCATGTCTAATCTCATTCACTTCAAATTACTTTGATTTAACAGCACAACTAACAATTTAACGAATGATGCTGCAGTGTTGTTTACTGTTATTACCGGATTTGATTAATTTCTGGATGATGTATAAATTCTTACACAGACAGGAATTTATCACAATGAATTGATCTTTTGTTCATATTTTCATGTCTGCTGATCGATTTTGATTCCATACAGAAATCCATAGAAACCAATCTCTGCCTGAAACTGTCAGAAAAGATGTCTTTAGATTCCCTTTCCAAGTCATCATTTGTGATTGTTGTGTTAATTCGTGTCCCAGGAACGAATAAAAGTCATCGGAAATGAACCAAACACAGCTGGCTTTAGTTCATTGTTGTTTAGCTGTACGTATGGCTGTACGTATGGCTAACTGTAATCCTTCTGATCTGACCAGTCTGTCAACATATATTTAGTTGTCTCCATTGTTATTTACAGTGATACGTTCTGAGGACAAATGGAAGTCTTCATTCAAACCATTAGGACAACAAGATGACTCTCTGGACAAAAACACTGACAGTCCACAAAGGTAAGCCAGTCCGTGATGTCTACAGTATACTGACATGGGGCCTTTCTCATTTCTCGATTACGTGCCGCCTCGTTCCTCGATCCTTCGGTTTGTGACCTGGAAAACAATCTCTGTGCTACATCTTGAAGGATGTCCCAATTCCTAAAATACGTCTTGAGGAGCGAGGAGGCATGTCTGAAGAGCCATAAGCGAGGAAACACCTTTGCAGAAGTCTTTTTGGCACTCGTGGCGAATGAAAGAGGCATGACGCACAGCTGGAATGATCTCAAACCAAGCCGGGACTCAAATTACTATATCAATAACAACATTCTCTTGCATTCAGCACTAATTTGCTCTATTTAATATTGTCATATAGATAGACAGGACTGTGTTTATGTGTATATCATATATGTTACTCTTAATTGTTGTAAATGACAGACATACATTCTGGTTATTGGTATCATCCCCGTTTATAAATGATCTATGTAATAGTAAATTGCATAACACACACATACACACACTAATCCCTCATTTGTCTCCCTCAGGGTTGAAATGTATGATCCTTACGACCCTCCCTCGTCAGACTCTGAGCACGAGATGCTACAAAACGACAACAAATCCCCTCATGATGAGGATTGCGACCTGGGACGCCAGTGTTCGTCTCCAAGTAGTGGCTTCCCTAAAAAGCGCCGCTGGGGGTCATGCTACTCTGAGTCAGTGAGCCACCCCCTCGACAGACGTGACTTTAGCCCTGAAACCGGACCCACCCAGAGTGAAGGTCTCAGTCCAGGTCAGAGACTGCCTGAACAACAGGCCTATAGCCTCAACACGGAATCTCTTGATCAAACGGGTTATGACTCCATAAGCAGCCCTCTGGACCACAGGGTGTGCAGCCCTGACAGGCTTAATCACGCCTCCTCCGCCCAACAGTTTCCTGCATGTTATGGAGGAGAGAGGATCGACGGGGAGGAGAGGATAATAATCCCAGAATACGAGAGAGAGGTATCAATAATAAGACTGAAAATACCACAGTTGTCATGTTTGTTTTCTGAATTAGCATATTTATACAGTTTGCGTTCTGCGGTGATATTCAATTTTGAGATGTAGACTAATACAGCATACTGGCTCTGTTTGTTGTACTCTGTTATTAATTTGAACTAATACTAATTAAAGCCTGTTCCCGCCTTTGTAGATGCACACTGCTGTTAGATTATCCCCTCCCAGGTTGCAGCAGGACTATCTAGGGGAGGAGAGGATAATAATCCCAGAATACGAGAGAGAGGTATCACTAATAAGGCTGAAAATACCACAGTTGTCATGTTTGTTTTCTGAATTAACATATTTATACAGTTTGCGTTCTGCGGTGATATTCAATTTTGAGATGTAGACTAATACAGCATACTGGCTCTGTTTGTTGTACTCTGTTATTAATTTGAACTAATACTAATTAAAGCCTGTTCTCTACTTTGTAGATGCACACTGCTGTTAGATTATCCCCTCCCAGGTTGCAGCAGGACTATCTAGGGGAGGAGAGGATAATAATCCCAGAATACGAGAGAGAGGTATCACTAATAAGGCTGAAAATACCACAGTTGTCATGTTTGTTTTCTGAATTAACATATTTATACAGTTTGCGTTCTTTGGTGATATTCAATTTTGAGATGTAGACTAATACAGCATACTGGCTCTGTTTGTTGTACTCTGTTATTAATTTGAACTAATACTAATTAAAGCCTGTTCTCTCCTTTGTAGATGCACACTGCTGTTCGATTATCCCCTCCCAGGTTGCAGCAGGACTATCTAGGGGAGGAGAGGATAATAATCCCAGAATACGAGAGAGAGGTATCACTAATAAGACTGAAAATACCACAGTTGTCATGTTTGTTTTCTGAATTAACATATTTATACAGTTTGCGTTCTTTGTTGATATTCAATTTTGAGATGTAGACTAATACAGCACACTGGCTCTGTTTGTTGTACTCTGTTATTAATTTGAACTAATACTAATTAAAGCCTGTTCTCGCCTTTGTAGATGCACACTGCTGTTAGATTATCCCCTCCCAGGTTGCAGCAGGACTATCTAGGGGAGGAGAGGATAATAATCCCAGAATACGAGAGAGAGGTATCACTAATAAGACTGAAAATACCACAGTTGTCATGTTTGTTTTCTGAATTAACATATTTATACAGTTTGCGTTCTTTGGTGATATTCAATTTTGAGATGTAGACTAATACAGCATACTGGCTCTGTTTGTTGTACTCTGTTATTAATTTGAACTAATACTAATTAAAGCCTGTTCTCTCCTTTGTAGAAGCACACTGCTGTTCGATTATCCCCGCCCAGGTTGCAGCAGGACTATCTAGGGGAGGAGAGGATAATAATCCCAGAATACGAGAGAGAGGTATCACTAATAAGACTGAAAATACCACAGTTGTCATGTTTGTTTTCTGAATTAGCATATTTATACAGTTTGCGTTCTTTGGTGATATTCAATTTTGAGATGTAGACTAATACAGCATACTGGCTCTGTTTGTTGTACTCTGTTATTAATTTGAACTAATACTAATTAAAGCCTGTTCTCTCCTTTGTAGATGCACACTGCTGTTAGATTATCCCCTCCCAGGTTGCAGCAGGACTATCAACCGTTGAAATACTTGGGCACAGGTAAATTGGTGTTATGTCTCACCATTTCAAATTAAATATAGTAGAAGTTAATATAAATATAGGAGAAACCGTTCTTAATATTTGTCATGTGTACATGTAGTGTATTTCCTCTGTGAGCCGAATAATAATTCTGTGTATAATATTGTTCTACAGGACAGAACCGAGTCTCACCTTTCACAGAGGATCCAAGAAACGGGAACGTGAATATAATAATGGACAAGTAAGAACCAAAGACACGTGATTGTCTAAAGATGTTACGTGTAGAGTATTCGCATCACGCTCACTGGCCATAGAGACAACAAGGACAACCATGTTCATCATGTTTCATATTGTCCTCTGATACAGTCGGGCTACAATCGTGCAGGACTAACTTGAAACGTAGAGCCTCAACCATTATAGATGGACGACGCACTTCACTGCCTGTTTGCACAGAAGCCAAAGTCGGTCCCAACAGCTTGGTGTGCAGCATCAGCTGTCGCTGTGGTTGCAGTCCTGAGATTATCAGGATTTATCACTCGTATGTTGTCAAGAAGAAGGAATCCACACAGCTGTGTTCCTATGCTGGGCCAGTTGTTAGCTGTCATCAGCTAAAATGTTAATCGTATTGCCAGATTGAATGAACTACGGTAGTTGTAAATCAAATGTCAGTCACTGGACTTAAGAACACCTTGTGGTACAGTGTAAAGACCACGGTGAGAGAGAGAACATAGTCAGCATCGTGCAAACTAATAGGATTTCACACCAATATCTTTACAACTCTGCTAGCTTTGTTCACCACTGTAGTTGCATAGCTTCAACTTGCTCTGCAGCTAAACGTCACTTCTGATCAATTCCTGTTTGGTCAGTGTGAGTTTGTTTAAATACAGCTTTATAACCTGATATGGATGTTTTAACTGAACTCATTTAGGAATCTTTTGGCTGTTTGTCTTACAAACTGTCACTTTAGACTTGTATGGTGACTTCAGGCTGTTTAAAAGTCTGCTTTCTGGTTGTTGAATAGTTTAAGGAGATATATCATGCTTATTTTCAGGTTCATACCAATTTGGGGTTTCTTCTTGAACATGTTGAACAAGCCAGAGACTCACTAGTGAGTTTATCAGCACTTCTACCAGTGACTGTATAGCATAGACATCACAACCTTATGGAAGTCCTGACTGCTCGTTTACAGGCACCGTTTCAGAGTACACGCTGTGTGCATTTCTCCGTGGATTGAGCATTTTTCAGACATTCACAGTATTTATATAGCACCAAGACCTGCTTTATAATCAAGAAGATAATATGGGACCTTTTTAATGTTCTGCAACACTTTTTCTTTAAGGAGACTCGTCTCTTGTGACCTTTGTGAAGTTGACTTAGCCAATGGTGGGGAGCTGGAGGATCACTTGGAGAGCAAGAGTCACTGGGACACCCTGGAGCACATCCAGCAGCAGAATAACTATGATGATCTGGCTATAGCCTTCCTGCAGGTAAGATGATACATAATGTGGTTAAATACTGAACATCCTGTTGACGATTCCTGGGTTGAATCCCCAATCTGTGCAGTATTGTCCTACTTCTTCCAAATGGTTGTTATATATAAATAATATATAACATAGAAACATGAACAAATGTTGGTGCATTGGTGCTCCTTGGTTGGTGATGGAACTCTTTTTTTTATGTTTATATAGGAAGTCATGCAGTATAAAAGCCATCAGTGCAGCCGAGCCATAGAGGATGGTTCTCTTCAAGGTAAATATCTTTTAAAAACTGGGAGAGATGCTCACTTGTCTTGTTACTGTATTTTCTATTTGAGACAAGCACAGCCTGAATACAGCCTGAACTTTTGTTTTGTCAGCTCTGGAGGAAATTGACCACATGACAAAGATTGAAATGTTCCGCTGTGCAGCTTGCAGTGCCTTCGTATCCACGTCTGCATCCTCAGTGCACACCCACATTGCCTCTCAGGAACACCTCACCAACATAAAGGTAACACTGCTGTAAAGTAGCATAATGCATCATTCTTTTTTCATTATTTGTTGATTAAACATTGGCCCGAGAAGGGAGGAGTTGAAGAGATGATGATCGTGATGCCGATTGATTTCCTGAAGGAGTTTCAAGTGCAGCAGAGACGTGCTTGCCTCGACAAAGCAGAAACCATGATGAAGGAGCTGAAACCTCAGTTTGAACACTTCCTGAAGGTATTTAGCAAAACGCAGTACAACTAATGTCGTCATGGAAAAATTAACAGAAAGAACAGAGCCTAGAAAAACAGGGAGGAACTCTCTTGGTAAATTCAGAATTTGCACACGCAGGAATACGTATTTAATTTAGTAGAGCATTCTCTTTAATATATTACTTGATTCATTTCCTGAAGTAAATAGCAGCATTGTCACTTTCATTCCATGTGTGTACATGGCACTTGAACGAGGGACTGCTTGGATACACTTTATATGATTACCGTAGTAGGACTAGCAAATAGTACCCACCAAAGGTTACTAGTGTTTATTTTTAAAATGGAGTGCATTTGGACTACATCACACTCCTCAGATGCAGCGATCAGATTCCTGAACGGTTTCCTTTCTTTCAGGGTGGCAGCCCATTTGAATGATGGAAATCGTTGGAAGACTCCAAAATAGTGTTTACACCGAGAGGCCGATTCAAACTTCAGTCACAACCACACATAAATGCTGAAGCACCACTAAAGTACAGTAGATTGCGAACAAAGTACGTTGATTGTGTCATTCAGGATTTGTCCAAATAAAATGGAGGCATATTGTTCTCACAATATGGATTTTCTTGCATCTTTGTACAGTCTAGTGCTCCCAGGTCGTCAGTGTGTCTAAATGTTCTAAATGTACAGATTCAATGTTTTTATAATTTGTGAAAAAATGATTGAAAAAAACTTGTTTCTTTTTGTTTTTATTCAGAACACAAATGTTTTAAGCATTGTATCTTTGTGATATAGTACATTTAAAATAAAATTATTTGAAAACAGTATATTTAAACATTAAATATAGGTGACATGTATGAAGGGCTTTGTCAGCACTGGCTGTGTCGAGTGTCTTTTTCTTAACCATCAGTTTTCATTTTGTATTAAACAATGCAGTTATTGAAATACTATAAAACACTTTCTATGCATAACACGTTTTCAGACATTTTTCTTGTACAGTAGCTCACCTTTCCACTCACAATTCCTGTAACTGTTAATTGTGAGCTTTCAGGTGCCGTCATTTTCAGTCGAATTTGTCTCACCAACTCTGGCTTGGATTTAAACGTGGTTTCAATACAAAAGAAATGATTCTATGTATCTTTAAAATGTGAATAGTGATACAGAAGAGAGGTGCTCCCAAATGTTGACAAAAACGGACTCAAACCATGAGAAATCTGAGGTAAAAGTTGTCTTCATTAGAAATGGATTCCACACTACATGACTGCATCAAACAAGAAAACAGTCCGTCCATTTGGAATTGTATTTCCAAAAAGAATGGACCATGTAAAAACAGAAAAAAGGAATAATATCCAAAATAATTCACTTTTTTCATCTGTCCAAACATGCACAATATCTCTCATTGAGCAATATTGTACTTTTGGGTCAGTGATTGTAAGAAAAAAAAAGTGAAAGAACATCCAATGTACATACAGGTCAGTGAACTCTAAAAAGGTCCCCGTTGGCTTCATGAAGCAGCATGTGTGGCTGTCAGAGAGCTGTCTTGGTCAGTCTTGAGGGTCGGGGAGTCCGCGGGCAGCAAGGCGACCTCTACCATGCTTAGCCCAGTGTGAGGGACACTAGTGTTCATAATGTGTCTCTGTAAATGTTTGATCCAGTCCTCCTGGACCGACAAGGGACCCTGGAAGACGAGGTCACAGAACCTGTCGAGAGAAGAAGAGATTGAACATAACAGATCAACACGCAGTGGTTTTGAGCCACGCTTAGCAGCATGTCTAGGGATAGGAGCACCGGTCTGAGGCCGGCAGCACCACTTTGATCCAGACTAAAGTGATTGGAAGCCATGAAAAGCTGTACTGTCAGCCATGTCCCCCTCAGCATGAATTGCAATAACTTTAGTTATCAATTAATGTTTCATCTGGTGCCACCAAGAGGTCTAAATTACATTTTTAATAATAATTTGGTTTACGATCAAATACCTGCATATTGTTATGATTCCAATGCTTCTATTGGCGCACATGAACAGGAGAGGCCAGCCAAAATCAGAACTTCACTTAATACATTGCTTAGGTTTAGATTAAATTTATAACTCATTTTAAAGACAACTACTACTAGTGTCATCTGCAGTGTTCATTGTGCAAAATTTGGTGTTTATTGTCAACTTACTATAAAAGTCTGTGCAACCAATTTGTTTTTACCAGGCCTCTGCGGTTTTGCGGCCTTTCTTTAGATTTAGTTGTTCCAGTTTTGGTTCAGCTGTTATTTTACAATGCACGATCATCACAATGATTGTTTGAGACATAATTTCACTCTCAGTGTCACCATTTTTGGGCTACATCCATGACAATAGGCCTCTCAGTCATCTAGGCAGTTTTAGTTTTACAAATAAAGTAGATTGGCAACAGAAGCAAATAGACCACAATTACCCAGGGCAACAATCACTGTTGAAGTCTGTTAGACTGCAGATGCAATATTATCCACCATTTAAAAAGACTGAGTATTATAAACAAAATACAAGCACTACCTGCAGGTGAGCCTGTACATTTCCTCTGGAGTTTGTGGTAAGGGCAGTGTCTTCTTCTTTGAGCCAGGCCTTGAGCGTTGCCTCCTTGCTTTACAGTCGAATGCTGAAAGACAGAATTCACTGCATTACTTTACAGCCCTACCTTTGAGATCACAGCACAGCCTTGATAATTTAACATTTAAGAAATGGACACAAAGTGTATGATAACCACTAAAACGTTAGGATGTTCAGTGACAGTTTGGATGACTGGATCTTAGCAGCCTTCACTTTATTCATACTCATGTTTTCGCCTTGTGACAGTGAGGTGAATGGTCTGGCTTTGTGTCTCTTCTGTATTGGCCCAATCAAGAGTAGTTATGACACAAGGCCCCAGATATAAGTGTGATGATCGGTGACCGAAGGAAAAGTAGGTCCTGAAAGCTTTCTGCCATGAAGAGGTCGCTCCTCCCACCAAGCTCCACAATTAAATTCTGTGCAATATCTTACTTGCTGACGCCCTTCTGGGTCCTTACCTTGGGGAGGACACAAATAACCACTGGTACACTAATTATAACATCACAACCCCTCTTGTGGTATCTGGCCCCACAGACAGCTTTGGCTAAAGCTTTCTTGAGGTATCGGTCTGAGAGTTCTGCTGACATACCCACACAGTGGAGGTGAATGGATTTCATTTGTCAAAAACCAAACCAGTGATCAGGTTACTCAGGTACAACTGGGTAGGCAGAATTTATCTCCAGCATGTCTGATCACATCAACATTTTTTGGTCGGAAGATTGAGTGAAGGAAGTAATGGCTGAAAAGTCTTGTCTGTTTCTTGAGATTGTAATGAACAGCGATGAAGCGTTATGAAAACTGTCCTGAGTAACTGGGACATTATTTCTGTAAAGACACACTGCTGTTTACCCTTTCCTATAAATAAATAGAATTGTTTAATGCTTTGGGCAGGACATACAAGTTAAACTAGCAGTAGGATGAACTGACTCTTCATATGTGAATGTGCCTTTGCTACAGTAATAATTTAAATACTGCTGTTGGACGACTCTCATGGAATGTGTTTATTTGTTCTTGGATCAATGACACAATGCCAAGTGTTCCTGTCTCTTTAAAAACAAAATCTGTATCCTGAGTTAAAGGTACCCTGTGGAGGTTTTGACCACTAGTAACGTTGTTGAGCAATGTTTTGTTTGAGCACACAAGTGATGTGGCACATCATATTCCTGCCAATGGTTTCATGCTCATCCACTGATTGACAGGAAGTGGTGCTGGAGGAGGAAAAAGACTGCTGGCTAGACAGTATGAATAGAAACAACGCAGGTTTTGACATATTCAAAAAATACTGATTTATGAGTAAGGAAATCTATTCAATACGTATTTAGGCCTCAAGGTTACACAAGACGTGCTTTGATGAGAAACTGTGAATGTAAACACAACTGTGGTTGTTTACATAAAAACATCAGGGTATCCTTTAGGTAAGTTGATATCAACTCATATCATTTATTTCTGTGCCTAAAGGTTGGTCCATGCGTGTGTGAAATTTTGGGGCCAGTTTTGACAAATTTCCCAGTCTGAGATTTTGAAGAACTCCGGTACGTTCTGTCTGTTCTGAAAACTCTATTGCTACTAGGGGTGGGGAAAAAAATCGACACAGCATAGTATCGCGATGTTTTGCGTGGCGATATTGTATCGATACACGAACGCCAAGTATCGATATTTTATTTTATAAACTATTAAAAATAAATAAATTACTAGAAAAATCAAATCAATTGCTTTTTCAGTCCACTAGATGGTGCTGAGTTGTTTTCTGGTGAGGTCAGCAAAGGTCCTGGGTCAGCGTGATTGGTCGGAAGTTGGTCAAAACAAAGAGAGACATCTGGCCTCACAACGGGGTTAAATCTGCCAACAGTAGCCGCCTCATGGGGAGAGTGCAGCGCATAACTGTCTCTCTGCCCTCGACGTCCACGCGTCGCAAGTTATACTGAGTTATATAACTCTTATATAAGTTATAGTTCATATACTGAGTCCACACGTTTGCATTTAGTTAAGTTGGACTATGTAGTAATACAAACAGTTCAGTTTGTCAGGTTCATGCAACATTTATGACATTGTTTGTCAGTCTGTCTGCTTGACAATCCTATTCTGCTGCAGTAAAAATGATTGAAGTGAGATGAACAGACTGAAAACTTTATCATATTAGATAAAACATGTTGACACAGTTTTCTTTTGGGGACATCGTTTGAAGTTGAAAAAAGTAATAAATCGCAATATAGGCCTATGTTATCGCAATACTCAGAATATCGCAGTATCGTGATAATATCGTATCGTGACCTAAGTATCGTGATAATATCGTATCGTGACCTAAGTATCGTGATAATATCGTATCGCGGGATCTCTGGTGATTCCCACCCCTAATTGCTAGAGCATTCAGGTTGCTGAATAGAAGTTTTAATTGGTATGAGTCGCTGGTGCAGCAACAAGGATGAGAACCTTCACTGGTTTTCCCACCTTCCAAACATTAACAATTGTGTTAATTGGAACACATAACCAACCCAGAGACACCACTATCAGGATTGGATCCTCAGGATCGAAGATGGAGGGAACATTTACTTCTGCACAAGACCAAAGTTTTGATTTGCTGAGCAATGGCACATCCCATTTTATAAATGAATGTGATTTAACTCACTACAACCAATGTATTCATCAAAACACTGCTTGTGGATAATTATGCCACAGATTGCTTCTACGCTCTTAAAGTGGATGTTTTCATTGTCTTCAACTTAAACTGTTGCTGATGACACTTACTGTTTCCGTCAAGTAAGGCATTCCTTTTTCGTTTTGTGTATGCCCGGAGGTGATTAGACAAGCTAACTCCACTGTGGAAAGTTGCATTGCAGTGGACGCAAACCTTCCTGTTGAATTCACCTTTCTCTGTAAAAAAAAAACACAAAATACAAAGAAAAACAAATAAGTGAAATCCTAAATAACATCGTGCTTATTTGTTCCCTTTGTTTGGCAAGTTTATAATTCATAAAAGTCCCACAGTGTAAGATAAAAAAAATATCTTTGTTCAATATAACAAACTATGAATGTATAATTGCTGCTATTCCGCTATTAAGGTTAGTGCAATATGTTCATCAGTTTCGGCCACATAATCAGAAGGTATTTTGATAATGTCATTCTATGCCTTCATGCTGATGACACCTTACTTTAACAACACATAAGATCTGATGATCGGTACTCAGATATCTGCTAGAAACAGCTGCTGCAGATGTTAATGTCTCAGTGTGGTTTTAGAGTAAAGGTTTTAATTACCTCCTCCGAGCCTTTAAAAGCTGATGCAGGATATTAGTAGTAGATGGTTGGCTTTTTTATGTACTCGTCTTATCTTTATTTTTTACTTTTTATAACCTCGTCTCCACACAAACATGAAAATAGAGCCAGACCCTTGGCAAGCCAATATTACAAAAATCGAAGTACACAAAAATTAAAAAACACTTCCCATTAACTGCATTCTTTATGTATCATGTAAGTTTTCTTGTTTCAAGTTAAATACATGTTTGTGTAGTAAGTTGCTATTAGATTGACTATTATCATAATGGAGATATTCAACACAGTTTTTGACAATAAATAATATGAAAAGGATAACAGGATTGTTATAGACTGTACAAAATTAATCAAGTGTCTAAGTGGAGAATTCCACTTCTAGTCTTACCTTCTGGTTACTAGAGGAAGTTACTTACCGCATAGCAAATTTGGCAGTGAAGATGCAAGTCTTGATCCTGAACTGTGCTCATTGTTTGAAGAAACTGCCAACATGTTTCTTGACATGTGAGAAGACCCCTTTATTCTGCCGTCTTCCTGACACTTCCTCTTCTTCAGAATTCCTATCAAGGCAGTCGTCCCCGAGAGTGAATTTTTAACATCCAACTTAGTGTCTAGTTGCTTTTTTTCAGATTCTATTTCCACTAAAGAAAACGTGGGCATCACTGCTCTGGCATCAGCGCAAACGCTTGGAAAATAATTACTTTTTGAGATTCCAATGGGTGACGGCGTGAAACGATCAACATTGGACACCTTTGGTGAAGCACCATATTGGAAATGGTTCCGTCTCTTTCCCAGGATTTGAATTGCCCGCTGGAACTCCTTCTTGTCGCGCATCAACTCCCGGAGTAAACATAATGGGGATTTGTTTTTTGTTGCAAAACTTCTACCAAGCTTTTTGAGGTGGCCTCGTATGTGGTTGGACTGTCCAGTCCTGTTATCAAATGAGTCCCCACATAACGGACAGGAGTGAATGGTCTTAACAGTCTCAGATTCTGACTCCAGCTGTAACGCTGAAAAAAAACAAAGAAAACGTAAACTTAAACAAGTACAATCTTAAACACAGCTTAACTTTTTTTAAGTACATATAGCAGAAAACTACAGTTCAAAGCTTGGGTTTTATTTTCGCTGCCTTGTCCATTGGTGGAATTGGTAGTGAGAACATTGAACTCCCCAAATGATTATGAATAGATTGCTAAAAAGAGGTTCAATGGGGCAACATACAATCATGTAGGTTTATAACAAGCCGAGTTTGTCCAGAATAGTTACAATTTCATTTGGGAGGTAGAACCGAAAGTTAGCACACCAAGAATGTCTCCAATAATCTTTCATTTCATAGCAAAAACAAAGTGTGCACGCCTATGTTCAGTACCTTAGGTAATAGTTGACTTAAGATGTCAGTCTGTAAACTCATTTTACTGTTAGCTCTTATCTTTTTATCAAAGAACTGACCAATCTGGAGTTTGTTTACAACCTGTATGATTGTTTGACCCCTTGTTGTTTGTTGCCCTAGTGGACCTATTTTTAGAGCTGATGCCACGTTCCAAAATCAGAGGAATTACTTGTTGCTCAGAAATAACATATGGCACGGATGGCCAGAGTCATAAAATTAAAAGCCAAGTTGTAATAAAGCATAGATTCCCTTTAATAGAAGAGCATGCAATAAGTACGCAATTACCTTTTTTCAATCTCCGGAAGGCTGAAATCTTTCGTCGAATTCGTGGCCTTCTGTCTTGAGATGCCACCTGCTCAGCAGACACTACATGGCGTGCATTGTAGCTCAGTCCGACCCTATGAAGATGCCCTCGGACATGATTGGACAATCCAACACCCGATTCAAAGACTGCAGGACAGTATGGACAGTTCTTGCTGCCCGGTTCCAACTCCAAATCAAAATCCTCTGTGAAGTCTCCACTCAGTGGTATTTGGTGGGAGTCAATGGTTTCTTGGAAGACTTCCGTTTCTATGCACTCTTCTTTGATTTCAGGGTCGGTTTGGTCTTGCTCGTCAGTCTTTATTTTCTCAAATAGCCTTTTAGACGCCTGCAGGGCACCCCGCATGGACATTCTTCTGCTATAGGTATAAATTATGTTTTGTTTTCCTTTCTTGATACCGTTGTCAAAAAGGTCAGTGTCCGTATCTGTATCGTTAAACTGGAAAATGTCTTTGTCTTGATAGTCGGACAATTCTTCTTCTTCTTCTTCTTCTTCTTCTTCTTCCTCTTCTTCCTCTTCTTGGTTCATTTTATTGGGACTTGGCAGATGTTTTGGTAAGATGAAGCATGAAGCTTGGTCAGAGGTGTTGCGATATGGGATGGACATCTTCCTTTTAGACGGTGACTTTCTGACTGTTGACTGATCTATTTCGGCAGCATTGGATGACATCCTATGGCCATTTGGAGATGAAGCTGAATCTTCAACCTTAATAGTCAATGTTCCTGGCAGCTGATCAGAGTCATCGTTGTCACCTTTGGAATCCTGAACAGATGTAATGAGATTATTGCTTTCCTTCCTCTGTTCTGGAGTTTTCTTTCCATGTCTTTGTCGGGACAGGAGAACATTTATGGATTTGTCCAGCTTTGACTCTGTTAGTTGAGACTTGAGACCTCTCTTAATCTTGCTATTTTTGAATAAGTCTGAAATGTCATTGGAGTCGCTTGGTGAACAAGCTCTTTTGGAGGGGATCTGGTTTTTTATAGAGATTTTAGATGTAATCTCTGCATCTTCTACAGAAGTTGTAGTAGTAGGCACGTGTTGCTCCTTAGATGGTTGTGCGTTTTTCTCACTATGCTGTTCGGCTTCATTTTCCTCTAAAGTTTGTTGATGACGGCGCAGAAGGTGATTCTGAAAAACACCTTTGCTAAAAGCTCTATAAGAACAAATGTTACAGGAGAAGATTTCAGAGTCATCATCAGCCTTCTGGATTTGCTTTCTAACAGTAATATGCGGCATAAGGCTATGTCTACTAAGATCCGTCTCACTCAGTGTCCTGAAGCTACATTTGTCACATCTAAACTTTCTCTTGTCCTTCTCATGTGTTTTCGCATGTTGCACAAATGTGTTTGGGCAGTTTGTAACAAACGTGCACTGAGGGCAGAACAGCTTCTTTTTTTCCTCTTTCTTCTTTTCATTCCCGCCTTTAATCTCAGTAAATGTTGCCGTTTTGTCTTTGTGGATGGACATGTGCTCGATAAGTGAAACACTTTGTCTGAAGGACTGTCCACATTCTCGGCATATAAAAGGCTTTGGCGAGATATTTGGAGAGTCAACATGAGACTTCATATGACGATGCAAATGATGCTCTTTCTTGAAAATTAGCTTACATTTTGAGCAAGGATAACATGATGGCTTCTCCTCTGAACGAGAGTTTATGGTGAGCCTCCCCTTCAGTGGTGAAAGCCCATGACCTATACTGTTCTCATGAGAATTTCTTGCAGGTGCATTGTAAAGAATTTCCTTGATGGCCTTTACAGTTCCATTGGGATACGTGGAAACTTTCCCTGTTGGTGACGACTGTGACTGGGAGAAGTTTCTTGAATTTCTGACAGGAATGGAGTCTACTTGGTCTTCAGCATCAGACAATTCCTCAGATGACTTGTGGCTCAGTTCAGGATAAAGGTCTTCTGAGGGATCCACCATGACAACCATGTCCATTTTCCGCTTCCTTCTCCTTTGGCTGTTGGCAGAAGAGACTTCATCTTTAGGCTCCTCACCAGGTGAATCGCCATGGTTCTCCCACAGAAACTGCATAAACTCTCTGTGAGGGTCCCAATGAAGGTCACTGGTGCTACTAAAATTATCCAATGAGTTCTCAGGTGAGTCTACATCAAAACCCCAAATTCCTGCAGTATCAATTTCCTGCACAGTTTTTAGTGGGGTGATGCTCTTTGCCTCCTCTTTCTCTGTGGAGATGTTGTTGAGTTCATGGGCTTGTGTAGCCTGATGCGAAGACGGTCCATTTCCCAGGCCAACCGGGGACAACATGTCTGTGTTTGACAGAACATCTAGAACACTGTTTTGTTTCAGAGGTTTGCCGAAAGAATTGGTGCAACAGGCTGAATCTTGTGCCATTCTCACTGGCTCTTGCAGGAGTGTGAGGGCATTGATCTCAGGATCTGCATCTTTGTCGTCTTCATCAACACCTGTCAGACATGACATTTCAGCTGCCATGGCCTGAAAAACAAAAGTAGATCCTTCTTAGATAATCCCTAACCCAAACGTGTTTGACTACAAAACCAACAGTTATCACTGTATCCCAAGAGTTAAACGTAAACCTTTATAATTTAAGGCATAGCCGATCAGAGATAGGTGATCTCTGCGCAATAACAGATCTGGGTAAGGTTGTTGCTTTTCCATGTTCAAATTATAAAAGTCAAATTATCGCCTTTGTAATATTCTTGTGCCTTTGGAATTTTGCCTTGATAGTTTCAGGGTTGTACAACTCAAAAAAATGTGTCATGAAGGCACAAATGATTGTGAGACAAACAGTAGACAAACAGTGTTTGTGTTACAAAGTAATCTAGCAGGTATGTGTACTTGCATGCATTTGATTGGTTACCACAGAGGCTTGTTGCATAACCCTGCGTTGTTTTGCTGGAACCCTCTATGTCAACGGACTGGCTCCATTCAAAGGAATGAATTGGCCCTCAAGTCGATCTCAATGGGGCCTTTAAGAAAATCTCAAAATATTTGACACTCCATGACCCTATATCGCCACCCGGAAATGTCAACTTTGGACACACGATATCTTATAATCGAATGGGTACATTGCCGTGGCTTTTTCTTTGTTGTTGGACCTGGAAATTGTAATTTTAACGTTTGTCCACCATGCGGAATTAGCTTCAAAGCCTGGCGCTCTTCCTGGGGGCTTGGTCAGGCCATGTGTGTGCATGCACGTCCTAGAGTGTGTGCCCCACTGGATAGCTAAAACAGCGGCAACCCCTAAATAATGCAGTCCCAACCCATGGTGGGACTCACTGTTCAGTATGAAAGGTACGAAAGCAGATTGAGGGGACGGAGTTGTTCTGCCGATGAGCCAGCAGCGGGGGTAGTCACAGAGCTGAGCCGACATCTGTGTGAAAAGGGACAGCAGGTGCGCGGAGTGCTGACACTGTTGTGTTAAACGTTGCGCCTCTTTTGCTCCCGCGATGCCAGGGTGCATCATCCACTGAGGTGGCATTGTGCCGCCGTTGTTTGGTCCAATGTGAAAAAGCAAACCCGGATTAACGGCGGACGTTCTTTACAGCAGTGTTGCAGAATCTCAGTGTGAAAGGGGCTACTGCTAGCTCTGTCAGCACTGTTGCTGTTGCTTAGAGTGTTTGGGCGGTTAGCACTGTTAGCTGCTAGCGCTGGCTCAGCTGCCACCATGTTGAGAGCCGTGTGGAGGCAATCCCTCAATCATAGATATGCTCATAATTTGGAATTTAGCACATTCAAGGAAATTACAAGGGATATATTTCACTGTTCTCTGATATTTCATAACAAAACAATTGGCAGATTAATCAACCATCAACCATCTGATTAGATTATAATTAAAACTTTTAGCATGCTTTAGCATATGTCACAGGCATACCATTTATAGTTGGGCTTTCATAAGTCCAATATAGAATGTTACCTACGAGCTACAGTTCCCAATAGGTAGTTCTTAGTTGTTATAATGTGCTTTTATAATGTAAAACTAAATTGTCTAGTCACTTGCAATGTCTCCAGCGTTATCTTCCGGACTCATACAGCATTCATTGAATACTAAATAAATATGGCTAAATATAATACACACTTGACACTTTGCTAAGATAATTAATTGTGGCCATTTACAACACTACAAGGTCGCAAGTGTGAGAGGTCTGGGATTTGAAGGGCAATAAAAGTGTCATACCAAGTGAATGCTCCCGTGGCAGAGAGAGGTGTTTATAGCATTTACACAGCAGCAACAACAACTGCAAAGAAATAGACCTCGTCAATGGTTTTTGATGAGCGGTGGTGGATTTTGTACAGAGTTACAACTTTCAACACAGTAGTTCAGTTATATACCAACCCACAGCAGTTGGGATGCGTTTCAAAACGTGCCTACATACAGAGCATATTCGATCATTTATACCATGTCCTGTAACGGTACCATTGCATATCTTCGGGGTTCATGTCACGCTGTGTTGTTGGATGCTGCTTGCAGATCATTCCATAAGACTGTTCCATAGCAAAACCTATTCGTGAGGCTAAACTATAGCTCATGACAATCGTCCCTCGCTACTCACTACACAGACATCAATAACATGATGAAAAACCAACAAATGTTACCTCTGAGCGGTGCGGATGAAGACAGGGCACAATTTAAACGCTGCATTGAATAATTTCTTACTTTCGTCTTCCATCTATTTCACAGTCGCCATTTTCCGTGGTGGTCTGGTGTGGGACAGATCATTTATTTAGTAAGGGTAACCGTACATACAACTGGCTATACCGTAACAAAACAAAGACTTCCGCCAATGATTGCGTTTGATTGTGAAATGTTTTTATAAAATATATAGTTGAAAGGTTACGCAAATTACTGACTCGTATGATATCGTCGCGTAATGTTACGAGTCGGCTCCATGTCCCCCCTGAAAGATTTGAAATGGTTCATTCCAGATAGGAGGCATAAAAAAACTGAGTTAATGACCATCTCCTTTGAGTAGCAGATTGTATTTAGGTAGATGGCGGGTTATCGCCGTTTTAATTGATACAGATACATTGAAACTTCAGTTACTATTTGTGTTTTATAGAAAACATTTAGTTTTTACTCTGTAAACCTGTCATTGACGCGCAGAGATGAATTGTCTGCCAACACAGCAGAGATGTTACCACTATGCCCCCATGGCAGTTGACAGTCTTGTCACAGGTCTTTGTTGTTCCGTTACTCACATCCTCCCGTGTTTCAAACACAAAACACTCAACGAATAATGAAAATAATTCACAGTAAACATCTGTCATAGTTGGCCTGCTTACATTTTTACATTGCAAACATTTAGCTACAAACACTATTTTTTATAAAAAGTATAGCTACCGTACTGTTACTGTTACTTTAAATATGCTAATAAATAAAGTTGTTACTAATGAGTGGTTCAATCTCGCGCAAACACGTCAAAGAGGTAACGTTACTTACTGAAATGTCAACTAGCTGGGGTCAAGCTACAGAGTTTTAATATTCATGTCAATTTATTCATTTCAACAGGTAAGTTAGGTACACCGGGAGGAAACGGAACAGATAACTTAAATGCAGGTCTTAAACTATGGAGCTAACTGTTCGTTAAAATGTCTTCATATTTTAAAGTTGCTAACGTTAGCTAGCTGTTCACTAACTTAAGCTAGCAAAGCTAGTTTCCTCCACTGTTTCAGAAATGTAGTTGGATAAATAAGTATTTCACTGTGAGATAATGTTAGTAATCTACATCACTCATGACGCAAAATACATGTTTCGTGTAATGTTTCGTGTAACTTATAGAGCATTCAGTTATATTGTAATTACAAGTAACGTCAGCTAGCAGCTAGTAGCGTTAAGTTAAATCAGCAGGAATATTGCTAATTATGGTTATATGAAAGCCACATGAACGTTTACATTTTTGTGTGTCCAAAAATGTAATTTAATTTAGTGACGATTTAATTTCTTAAATAGTTTGAATCCACACACTACCTAATTAATGCTAATTATAATGTAACTGACAAATCACTTGGAGGCTTGATTTTTTGCATCCTAGCATTTGTCATGAGAGAAAAAGATGATAAACTATCTTTTGTTGCAGCAGACCAAAACAAACCTTGAAAAAAGCCTCTAAGCTTGCAGCAACAACAGCCTTTCCCTCTCATTTAACTCATTAAGTATCTCTGGTTTGTTTTCTTCTTCAAGCCAGATTTCCCAAACCAAGATCCATGGTGATCGATTGACATTTCCCCACTTTGCATTCAAATGTTCGAGCGCCTACTTGACCTGATGAGATGTTGGACACCGATGACTGCACCGTGTCCCTGGACAATCTGTTTTTTGAGAAACCCATTGTCCACAGAGTGTGAGTACAAGAGATGACCCACATCATCCCTCTCTCTTCTTCCCGCTCACATTTGAATTAATGTTTTTTTCCTGTGGATTGTATTTGGCAGAAAGCCACTGCACCAGGAGGTCAGCCCATGGCATCTGGAAGTGCCTCCATCCCTTTCTCAGGTTCCAGCCACTCAGGATGCACAGAAGGAGGCAGAGTCTTTCCCTGCCCCATACAGTATGTTGTGCTCTGGATTAGGGTGAATTCCTTTCACTTGATTTGAGTAAACTGCGCAGTATCTGAGCATCACATGAAACTGTGTGACTCACTGACACGCTAGTTTGAACAGGCTTGAAAGCTTTCCCAATTTTCCTTGGCTTGCTTAAACACACCAGGATCTGGGTATTATAATATAGCCTAATAATCATGAGTATAACTGGAATGGTAGATTCCCTGCTGTAAATTATTTTCACAAGCAAGAAAAATAGCAGAATAGTCTACCTTAGTTTGGAAAGTCACACGTAAAAGGCACCAAATTACAGCTATCAATAACTTTGTTTGATGAAACGCTCTCCCCCTCTTTATTGTTGCTCCCAGGTTTCTCAAAGAGACTCAATAGATTCCTGCCTCCTTCAAAAGGATCAGCTGGCCTTAAGGTTTTACCATCAAAAATCAACAGTCCTTACACTCATAACAACGATAAGAAAGTGATCGACCAAACTCAGGATGGCAGCAACAGCACCAGCACCAGCCTTTGGGGAGGTGACGGGTTTAGGGATTACTGTCAGAGTGACAGAAGTGGAGATACAACCCCTCAGCACTCTGGTCATGCCGCCATCAGCCGGAGGTGTTTGTCTCTGGAGCAAAGCAGAAGCCCACCTCTACGGAGAAGGCAAGTGTCTGTTATTTGTCAAGACGACATATATATATATATATATATATATATATATATATATATATATGATTGTGAACAGTGTGTGCACATTGTTTTAAGATAGTCTCACTCTAGTATATATTTTGAATGATGAGAACAAATATCCACTTGTTGGCAGTTACAGGTTTCTTATTTACAAAAGCCAAAGATTAGTATGTGGCCTTGAGGCTGTAAATAGCAGGCCAACAATGGTCTTTCTCTCCTTGGAGGCAGATACATCATTTTAAAAGTGCTTACATTTGCAGGATTAATGTTATTCTCAGTATAAAAGCCATGTTTCCAGTTTTTGGCTGTCTAGCAATTTCACTCAAATTGTTGGAATCTATTACATGTGTAGTTAAGATGGAACTGCAGTATATCATGAAGAGGCTTGGTTTTTACACATGTGGACGGTTCATAAGAATAACATAAAAATATGCTAAACCATCCCCCATAGGCTGGTTCTACAAAAACGCCAAAAACATCGTGTTTTTCCCCTCTCTCATTATACCTCATTCTACCTCCTTCTACCTCATTGTGCCTCATTCTACCTCCTTCTACATCATTCTACCTCCTTCTACATCGTTCTACCTCCTTCTACCTGATTTCAACTCCTTATTCCCTCTGTATCCTCCCCTCCCTCAACAGCTTGTTCAAGGTTCAGGTGTCGAACAGTGGAGGTGACTCGTCAAACATAGATGACCTCATCAGAAGCAGCAGCAGCAGCAGAAGCCAGACAGCATCCAGACCTCAAACTTTTCTCAGTGCGGTTGCCATGGTGACAGTGCCTCCTCCTCTTCAGCCGCCACGGGCGACAGTTAGCCAGGCAGCTTCTCCTCGCTCCCCCGAGCCCCCCTCCCCACCCCCTCCTCCTCTGGGCTCATCTGCAGCCAGCGGCCGACCCCCGCAGAAGGCGGCACGCGCTGAGATGCAGGACAAGGGCACAAAGAGAGCCTTCGTTCCCCCCATGACGCCTCAGCCTCTCTGCATACAAGGTGCTGCACTGCACTGCACTGCACTGACACAGTCACAGACAGGCGCTGCGCTCGCAGCCTTTGACTGGTTTACCAAATAACACTCGTGTAGCTTCTGTAAAGCGGTGCGGCTAATGAGCATGCCCGTGTCTAGCCATGGCAGCAGCTGCCACATTGTGTTTGGGTGATGAGGTGAAATGAGGTGAGCTCTCCTCGTTGACCGTTTCCATTGCAATGCAGCATGCCGGTCACTAGGTGGTGGATTGTAAAACAGTAAAGGCGGTGCAGGAACAGTAGAAAGCCTTGTCATGTGGCCATGTGGTCTAACGTAATTTCTGACGTTTAGTTAACATTCACTATGAAATATTATCCCTTGATTTTATACCCTACAAAAATGTCAAACATTTCATGTAATCCTCAAGGTGGAATGAGTGAAAGTGTGACTCTGAATTTATTTAATGTTTTGATTGTGCATATTTTAGGGTCCTCGGCGTCTGGAGTTTTGAGACCAGTTTCTGAAATCCGTATCCTTTTTGCTGTTGCATAAGTCAATGTTTGAACTGTAGAGTGCCTGGAATGCAATTTCACAAGTAATGTGGTTTGAGTTCCTGATCCATGCTTTCACAGCAGCTAAGTTCAGATCCGTCTTCAACGAGTTCCCCTTTTTCAACTACGTTCAGTCCAAAGCACTCGATGATGTAAGCATTATTTGAAAGCCTTTATAAACAGACACGTTGAGGATTATGACTAACATGATCGTTTTCATTGCCTTGTTATAACCTGTTACCAGTGACTGTATTCATGTTTGGTTCATTCACAGGTTCTCTACACGGGTAAGAACTTTGTGGCTTGTGCTCCTACTGGATCTGGTAAAACAGTGCTGTTTGAGCTGGCCATCATTCGTCTGTTAATGGAGACCTCAGAGCCCTGGAGAGATGTCAAAGCTGTCTATAGTGAGCATAATAATATGCAGACCCTATTAATGCACAGATCAAGCTAATCATGCACTGGGGCTTTGAACGGGTTTCTTCTGACTTGCCAAGTGTATCGTTTCCAGATTAGATTTTTGATGACATTAAAGATGTCTGACCCCATCACTGTCTGCTCTTGCCAGTGGCCCCTATTAAAGCTCTCTGCAGTCAGTGTTTCGAGAGCTGGAAGAAGAAGTTTGGTCCTCTGGGGCTGACCTGTAAGGAGCTGACGGGCGACACAGAGATCGACGACTTCTTTGAGATTCAGGACTCCCACATCATCCTGACCACGCCTGTGTGTGACAATATACTGCATCTTAATTAAACAAATGCAGCAACAATTAAGGAAGAGGAAAGAAATTGTGATCCGAATGTATTCATTTTTTGACAGGAAAAATGGGACAGCATGACAAGAAAATGGAAGGACAATTGTCTGTTGCAGCTAGTCAGACTCTTCCTTATTGATGAGGTCAGATATTTTGTTCAGAGACACTTTTAGAAGTATTTATAGTGTCTCATAACCTGCCTTCACAGGGGTGGATGCTCACTGTGTGCTCATGTGCCAGTAGATGTTCTGTCTACAGTAAACTTCATTATGCCATGCTGGCTGATGCCACATAATTAGCCTCTGCCCTCAGCACTTTTTTTCACTTGAGGTTAGCCATTACATCATGTGGCCCACACATACAACTAGTCTCTGTAGTTCTTCCAGACTGAGATGCACCTCCTCACATTAATCAAGTCTTACCTACATATCAACATCTCTTTGGCCTTAAATATGTTTGTAAAGCGATCTGTAACATGGCACATTTTGTTGTTCCAGGTGCATGTGGTGAAGGATAAGACCCGCGGTGCCACGCTGGAGGTTGTTGTGAGCAGGATGAAGGCTGTACACGCCTACAGAACGGCACAGAATCCAGAGGCAGGCCTCTCCATGAGGTTTGTGGCTGTATCAGCCACCATACCCAACACCTCTGATGTACGAGGCTGAGAAAGAGCACAGCAGGAGTTTGTGAAAATAATTCAAAATGTAGTGTGGGCAAATCTCTGAATGATATGATTCATAGATAAATTGGTTAATTTGAGTCCTCTGTTATGTGATGTCTGTAATGCATAGACACAATTCTGTGTTTGCACCGTATCTCTTGTGTAAATGAGTAATCAGATCATTGTTTTATCTGCTATGCTGTCAGATAGCAGACTGGCTGTCTGATGAGAGTGGTCCTGCCACATATCTGGACTTGGACGAGAGCCACCGACCCGTGAAACTGAGGAAGGTGGTGCTGGGATTCCCCCGCACCCCGAACCAAACGGAGTTCAAGTTTGACCTTTCGCTCAACTACAAGATGGCCAACATCATACAAACGTACTCTGACCAGAAGCCTGCACTGGTGGTGGGTTTTTTCTGCTTTCTGGCTTTCATTTAACAAAATTTTTTAAATTTCATTTAACTTATTAAAAGTTAAACAGGATGGTATTTTTGTTTTATATATTAAGATATATGTACAGTATATGTGATAAACATTAAGTTTATTATTTATGTTATAGAAAGGAGTCAGTCCTTTACGAACTTGTGTTATTTACTTCGATTATTTGGAATTTGCTGTATATGTTCAGGAACAATAATTATGTTATTCTGTAGTTCTGCTCTACAAGGAAAGGAGTCCAGCAGTCAGCTGCAGTTCTGGCCAAGGATGCTCGGTTCATTATGAGCATGGAGCACAAGCAGAGGTATGTTTCTTACTCATCCGTAACATGTTGTCATATGTGCAACTGTCCATGGTGTTGTTCTTTAGCGTAGCTAATTTCATTGAAAGCTTGATCTTGACTTTTTGTTACTTGTAATATTTTTAAGGCTGACGAAATATGCAAACTCTATTCTGGATTCAAAACTGAGAGGTGAGTCCCCTTTTGAAACCTAAATGTCAAAACCCACCAGATACAGATTTGAAACCTGTTTCAGTCCAGAGTTCCAGCCCCAGTAAGAAAGTACATGTTCATTTGATTATCCACTGTATTGACATTATTTGGTGTTGTGTTTGTGGTCTAGATCTGGTGATGTTGGGAGTTGGCTACCACCATGCAGGAGTTGACTTGTCTGACAGGAAGTTGATAGAAGAGGCCTTCACTGTGGGAGACCTGCCTGTCCTCTGTGAGACTTTGTCACTAGTACAGTTGTGTCCTGTGCTATAAATGTGACTATGAAAGTGTGCAACACGATTCCGTATTGTTTTCGGAATGCTGCAGACGTAAAACAGGAAAGCCAAGTATCGCAGGTTACATCAAGCAAGCCGTTCAGTATCACACGTATCATGTTGAAACATGGCAGGACCTCAGCCCGAGCTTTGGAACTACGCGGTGAAAAAAATGCAGAGAAATGCCTGTTCAATGGAAATACAGATTCCAGAGAGTACGACTTCAAATTACTTATTCTGGTATGTTCCTATGCCAGTAGCAATGGTCATGATTGTCCTACTCATATTGACTGATGTGCACCAGTTGTAAATGTCTGAGTGAAAAAACGTAACAAATAAGACGAAACCTTCATTCTGTTGGAATAATTAAAAATAAGATCACAAAATAGCGTTAAAGATAATATAACAATAATATTACTTTATAAAGCTGACATCCACTAATACTGATTTTTTGGTCTTACTTATTGGTCCATCTCTAATTTAAAGTAAACCAGAACATTTACCACACTCTTGTGCGAAACAATCACAAACTTTTACTGCTAGCTGGTACAGTGAGAAAGTTAGTTTTTACCGCATGTCATGGGCACTGAATTTGTGCTTGTGGTCTGATTTGTAATTCCCTAGTTACCACCAGGACTCTGGCCATGGGGGTGAACCTGCCAGCTCATCTGGTGGTGATCAAGTCGACCATGCAGTATGTGGCAGGCTCCTGTGAGGAGTACAGCGAGGCCGACTTGCTACAGATGATAGGCCGAGCTGGAAGACCACAAGTAATGGCAGAATAACAATGAAATGCTTTTTTATTTTTCTTACCGGCCTTAGCACAAGGAGGTATGGGGTTGGTGGGGTTGGGTTTGTTTTGCTGGCGCTGTACCATTTTAACACAAGGTACATTGCCCTTCAACTTGCAGGAATCTGAAGGTATCTGTTGTGGAAAAATAATCTTTTAAAATACAGTAAATTGAGTAAGAAAGATAGCAACGAGTAGTTCTAGTGTGATGCACAAACTAAATACTAACTTCAGTTTTTTCTTCCTCTAGTTTGACACATCAGCGACTGCAGTGATCATGACCAAGATCCAAACCAAAGACAAGTACATGAATCTTATGAATGGGGTGGAAATCATTGAGAGCAGGTGTGAATACTCAGTCCCTTGACATTCTTCTTCTTCTCTCCCTCAGCTTGTCTTTCTGTGACTCTGAGCTCTCTCATAGACCTTATTACCGTAGTGCATGAGGTAACAGTATACTTCTGTCCCCCAGCTTACACAGTCACCTGGTGGAGCACCTGAATGCTGAGATTGTTCTCCAAACCATCAGCGATGTCAACATGGCTTTGGACTGGATACGCTCCACCTTCCTCTACATCCGAGCCCTCAAGAACCCCGCACACTATGGTCAGAGCTCCAAACACACAGAAGATTATCTGTTTCACAATTAGTGTCCAGCTTCTTTTTATGACTGTATGTAAGAACCCGTCATCGCAATGTGCCTCAACTCCAACTTCAGGTTTCTCCGCCAACTTGGACAGATTTGGAATCGAAGCTAAATTGCAAGGTGGGCCACAACTGTTTTGACTCGATTTGAAGCACAGACAGTATATAAGAAGTCGTAGTCTGCTTGGTTTTTTGCAACCATGAGTGACACGATCGAGTGGAGGCAAGTACAACCGAAGGCTGACTAGGACATTTTTAGGCCAAAAGGTTACATTAACTTTCATGACCTGAAAACACAAAGTGACCTGTCAATCACAGGGTAGCCCCGCCCTAATGCATACCCTGTTCTATTGTCTATTTTACTCGAAATGGGACCTTCAACATCATGCTGTATTGAAGCGATTGAGACTATAAACTCATGTTAAGAATATATACTGACAAAATACATGAAGGAAGTAGGGTCATTTTCTCATAGACTTCACATTGGCACTTACACATTGTCTTCACTTTTCAGACCCGGAGATTGGCACCTGATTTGAAGTCATTTCTGTTTTTCCTCTCATAGAATTGTGTCTGAAGAACCTCAACTCTCTGTCCTCCATTGGTCTGATTGACATGGATGAGGACATCAACATCAAACCAACAGGTAGAGAGGAGGAATTAGAATAAATGATTTGTTTACTTTCTTAACTTATGTTCAGTGGAGTGGATGACATCTGCACCTTTATCTACACTTCCTGGTTAACTGAGCCTTCAAACTGTTGAATAGTTTGTGTTTGTTCCCTGCAGAGGGAGGCCGATTGATGGCCAGGTACTATGTTGCCTTTGACACCATGAAACAGTTCAGCAACGTGGCCGGCACTGAGAGCCTGTCTGACCTGGTAGGTTTCCTCATAAAACTGCACAGCAATGCCAATATCGTGACATTTTGTATTGTCAGGCTGGTTTCCTTCAAACGGAACTTATTTGTATTATTATTATGATAAGGCATTATTCAGATGAAAAGTGTCTGTATGTACAGATTGAGCTCGTGTCGAAGAGCAGAGAGTTCAGCGACATTCAGTTGAGAATGAATGAGAAGAGGTCCCTGAACACCCTCAACAAGGACAAGAACAGGCTCACCATCAGGTCACACACATTTATAGGATTGACATGTACATGTACAGCATATACAGGATCATAACCCCTGTTTTTAAATGCATAATGGTCGAAGTAGACAGGAGCCATTGTGAATAAGATGTTTCTGTATTCTTCCAGGTTTCCCATCGGGGGAAAGATCAAAACCAGTCAGATGAAAGTGAACTGGTAGGTTTATTCATTCAGGGCTTTCTCTGTGTTTATTATTTATATAAAAATATATATTATGGAGTTCTTATGGACTGTGCACTGTAGATATTATGTGTTTGTTACCTTGTCTATAGCTTGATTCAGGCTCAGTTGGGATCCATCTCAATTCAAGAGTTTGGACTGACACAGGACACAGCAAGGATCTTCAGGAATGGGATGCGCATCACCAAATGTACGTTGGGTAAATCCGGAACAACAAATAAACAAAGTGGTCTCTGTTCTATTTTGACTTTTTTTTTAACTTTAAATTGATTTTTGATCCCAATTAGGCTTGTCAGAGTTTCTGACTCACCGATCTCAGATTGGTTTCTCCGCTCTGCTGAACTCCCTGATGCTGGCTAAGTGCTTCAGAGCCAAGCTTTGGGAAAACTCCTTCTATGTTTCCAAACAGCTGGAAAAGATAGGTAGATAAACATCATCATAGCGTGGCATCTTTTATCCACGCAGTGTAAATACAGTATTAAAATGACAAATCTCCAGATGTACATGCAGTCTCAAGCTAAATATCATAATAATACTAATAATTTTTCAGGCCAGACTCTGTCAACTGCCATGGTGAACGCTGGACTCACCACTTTCAGCAAAATACAGCAAACCAACCCCAGAGAGCTTGAGCTGGTCAGTCTGTGTCATATTTCAGATATGAAAACACTTTTTAATAACCCAAATCATTTGATTAACCGCTGTTTGAGCTGAATGTAGACTGTGATCACAGTATGGCTCAGCTTATGTTGAGCAAAATCTTGTTTATACCTTAAATGTTTTCAAATACTTATTGTATAAAGTACTTGGATATTATTTCTAACTTCATTTTATTCAGATTCTCAACAGACATCCACCATTTGGGAACCAAATCAAAGAATCTGTCATGAATCTCCCGAAGTATGAAGTTACTTTGGAGCAGGTAAAAGATGTAGCAGAGTTTTATTATCAAAGGGACAAGAACGTTCATATTATTGAGCTTTTCACTTTTTGTTGGTCAGACTTTTGAGCGATTATTGCCAGGTTGCATCTGATAGCTCTGTTATTCTTAATAGCTTTTCTTTAAAGTTGTCTTTGTATTTCGCAGCTTCCGAGGTACAGCTGTGCTGCGGCAGAGATTGTGGTGAAAGTGAACCTTAAAAACCAAGCACAGCTGCTGTCCAGGAGAACAGCTCCAGACAACCACTACATCTCTCTGATTATCGGAAACTCTGACAACGCTGTGGTCTTCCGACAGAAACTCACGTGAGGGAACAGTCCCCAGGCCGGCCTCACCAATTTATTGTTGTCCTTCTCTCACTCGTCCTCTCTTTCTGTATAGCTCTGTCACCATTATGTACAAGAAGACAGAACCTGGTTTGACAATATAGAGCATATTGATTCTCAGCAGGCAACCTGTTGTTTGTTTCCAGGGACGTGGTCCTGCTGAAGTCTGGGAGCTGGTCAAAGAAGATTGAGGTGGCAAAGGCCTCGAGAGGAGAGGAGATCAGTGTCAACCTCATCAGCTCACAATATGGTACGCCGTGAAAACACCTTAATATTGAACATGGGAATGTATCCACAATGTGTATCACCTATATCATAGAAGGGAATAAAGGTATGTTGGGTTGTTCGGTTACACGGTTCTTTATTTATATGTTGAACAATTCACCATTCCCTTTGCACAACAATCTCACTGTCATTGTTACTTGTGTATCACTGAGAAAGAAGTGTGTCAAATAAGGCATTTATTGTATTATTGTATTTGTAGAAAGCTGAATATTGCTATAAATTTAAAGTTGATGAAAAAGAATGTCTCTATTTTCAGGCATTTGTCATTTTTTGTCAAATTCATCAAATCAAACCATAGATTCTATATATAATGCACATCTTGTTTTTGCACATGCTGGCTTCAGACTGCCTATCAATGCCATGTAGGGTATGTAGTGTACTTACTGAATGCTTTTGGCCTTTTCCTCTCCCATAGTGGGCCTGGACATCCAACACAAGTTCAACATCTACTACTCTGGAGCCCGGAGGTTGGGAAATGATAATCTTTACAACACACCGTTTGATCCGACTGGACAGAGACCACAGCACTCTGCACTGAAACCACAGTCTGCAGACCAGGCTGCAGCTCAGAGGGAAAATGCCACATCAGCTACAGACCAAGGCACTGCACTGCACACTGATGGTTCTGTTGATGCTGAAATATGAAATGGTGTATATCGGTTTAGTATGTTTTCAGAGGCAGGTGGTGATTTGAGATGTGTTTTATTTTCTCGAATCAGATTTAGGCAATAAAAGACAATGCAACCACTTCTGCAAGAATAAGGATCTGTGTGGCCACGACTGCTGTGAGTACAATCACTCGTCTTTCACCGTGTACGTCTCTTTTTGTGCACTTATGTGCACCTGTGCTTTAATTTGTGCGGCTGTCAAGAGTATAGAAGTCTTCTCTCCGCCCTCAAGGTAAAGTAGGAGTAGCCGTGGCACGGAAGAGGTCAGCGAATCAAGAGCACAGTTTCTCTTCCTATTTGAAAGACCTGAGGAGCAGGTGTGACACACTTCCACAGACTCCCGTCAAACGACTTAAGGTGCGGAAGAACACAAACGCACACAAACAACAGTTGAATTAAAACAAATAAACACGATTATTGTGAGACTGCTATACCAAACCTAATCCAGGATAGAATGCAAAGTGCACTGATGCAAGACACACTTCATGTTGACTTGTCTGCAGAAGACGCTGATGAGCCTCTGCCAAGTCGCCACTGGTGAAGATATGATTGAAAAGAATGTCAATGATTCTAGAGAGGAAGTTGATTTTTTGCAAAGAAATACCGGCAGCCACAATGGAACAGCACAATATATGCAACATGTAACATAATTGTTATACATGAACAGCTATTACACTGTATATATGAGAACACTCTTAAAATGTATAACAAATACCCAAGTCTAGACATGCACTTTAGAAATTAAATATTTTGTTTAAAGGTGTAGACTATGCAGATTAAATACAATTAATAATAACTATGCTGACAACAACATAAAATTGTCGTTCTTATTTGTTTATAAATCCATGAAAAGTCTATTTCTCTGTGTTACTAAACTGAATAAGTCTGTGTTTGGGGTTTTATTTCCTCAGATTAAAATGAGCGAGGAGTCTGTCAACATGCAGGAGTTTGCTTACAAACCCAAAGAGAGGCTACCTACAGTTTCCTGGTATTCACAGTTACACTGACATCTTAGACTTTGATCATAAGTGTAAATATTAGAATAAGTCTCTTAACAACTGCTGCAAAAAAGTGTGACAACAAAATACGTTTAGTGTCAATGAAATCATAAGTCCTGACACTGGATTGTATTCATGTATTTGATGAAGGTACGGAGGAAGTCACTGTGACGCTTCAGTCAGACCACACGCTGAGACTGTGGATCTGACCGGAGAAGACGGCCTCCAACTGCCACACATAGTTCATCTGAGTGATGTTGACAGAAGTAAACAGATTAAAGACTCTGAACTGAACACATTCCCCAACGCAGTAGGATTCAACGATCACAGGATCTGATGTTTCGGTATCTCATCCTCAGATTATGAAGACTACGTGGAGGACATGCACATGATGATGAAGGAGCCCGTCCAGACACCTGCTGCATCTCGTGCTCAACATCAAAGTATCGTTAAAAAACGTAACGCAAACTCATTACGAGACGCACCTCATTAGTGGTTTGGCATGTTTTAGCACATTAACTCCAAATCTCATATTAATAAGTTCAGTGCATATTATATCGATTTCAATGTCTTCGCCATTGTCGTCAGTTCATGTCAGTAAATCATCTTAGAGTTTTCATTGACAGCACAGTGCATTGCATTCATAAGCAGCTTTATGAGGATAATGTTAACTTGGTTTATGAAAAAGGTTAAGATTAGAAAGTTAAGATTATAAATAATTTAATACACCAAATTTAATCAGCACTTTTTTAAGACATGATTAAGTAGACAATATTAAATAGAGGATTTAAAGGACCTGCTGCCTCATGGACCCGGCCCCAGATAAGCATTTAGTAAATGGATGGATGGAAAATGTAACTTTATATAAGGCAGATTAAGCAAAATTAACTTGGCGGAGACAGAAGAATTTATGTTTCAAAACAGTTTGTTTATGTAATTCCAACAATTATAAACAATATATAGTAATATCCTTTGGCCAAATGATCATCTGTATCATCTGCTTTGAAGCACGCGTCTGCTCAAGTTTGTAGTGAAAGGTAGAAAACATGCAAAGCCAACAATTACTTTAAAAACTCTGGAGTTCTTATTGAGATATTGTTTTCAAATCAAAACCAGGAATGACCAAAGTGCAGCACCACTTGATGGTGTATTCATTATTTTTCTTCAACTCATTTGTGTTTAGGTTCCTCAGTGTGGTTGAACTCAGGACTCAGTGTTGGTGCGAGTCAGAACCATAAACCGCTTCTAAACCAGAGCAGAAGAACCGGCTCGGCTGTCGTGTCAAACCAGAGCGCTCACTGCGTAAATGCTTCGTCATCACAAATACCGACGGTCAGCTTCGACCTCGGAAACGAGTGGGACGACTTTGATGACGAGAACTTGGTGCATGCCAGCGAGACGTCATTGGCCCCGCGTCTAACCGGTGCTGAACCTGAAGTCCAGCAGCGTGTCAACTACAACATGCCAGGTCGAGTGAAGTCTCAGTTACTTTTACTTCAGAGGAGGGAAGTCATATATGCTCTACTTCAGGCATGATTATGAGGGATTAAGCCTCAATCATTGTTATGATGTTGATTCTCTTACCTTTGTTTTATGTGTAGGCTTTGCTGCTACATCTGCACCAGTGCTCCTCAGTCACTCACAAGTCCAACCCTGTGTAACCACAGCCAGAGCACCACTGAGGTAAGGACAGAAATCAAGGAATGAAATTAAATATTTAAAATCTCCTCTCAAAAAACATTTGACATTGTAGTTAAGACAGTAAAAACATTCGTCATATATTTGTTTTTAGGTCGATTTTACCTGGAATCAGAGAACAAGGACCCTCACTGGTTACAGTCAGACCACTCAACAGAGTCACACTCGACTGGAGTAACAAGGTGTGTGTGTGCGTGTGTGTGTGGCTACATGCACATACAAAGAGAATATATTGTTTACATAGTTGACATGTAAACTTCTTTAGCTCTGCCATTTTGAACATCTTACTCTTTTCATTGTTTTCCAATGCCAGCATGCATGATGCCAGGGCCGTGGCCAACCTAAATGAAACAGGGCTGCAATTAATGTTATTAATTTAGTTACACCGGTGATTACCTTGCAATGACATTTTAAAATGGCTGCTGTGAAAAGGGCCTATTGAGTTTAAAATGCAGCTTTCATCTCCAGGGAGTCATTTAGATGTCGATAAAAACATGGAAGCATCAAGGAATATTCTGTTGATGTATTCATAGCAAAATGGTTACTGACTCCCAGGTTAAGCTAAATCAAAGGTGCTTTTAAACACCTTAACTTGGCTTATCTGACATCTGCTTCCCTTCCTCCTCTTGCAGAGTTCAAGCACTTTCAAAGAGGAACTCACCGTTAAAACACCAGAATGCCTCCAAAAGCAGACGGAGACCCACGTGGCCCCCCTCACCAGAAGGTTTGATTTCTTCTCAACAATGAGCGTCCCATCCAACACCAGCTCATCTGTCAACAGAAGGTAGAAACAATTATAATGGAAATGCTTTAATTTTGACTCATTATCATATTATTTCCTGAAGTACGTAATGCAAATAATCACATATATATTGAATATACTTTAAAGTACATGCTTTCTCCTGATTAACCCTTTCCCTCTTTTTTTACACACTGTAGCAGCACTAAATGCAAAGAAGAGGAAGCTTTCCTTGGGATATTTGATGGTATATTTTAGAAGTACTGCTTGTCTATGAATATGTCATTAACGTAAAGTGTTTTATGTCATTGTTCATATTTTGTTACCCGGTGAGCTTTACATGAAGAGTTGTAGACTGTTTTAAAGTCATGTTATTATACGTTCATATTGTAAATGAAACAGATCATTTCTAATGTTAGTTCTAATTGTTACTCATGTAATTTATGCATGTATTTATTTAATAAAGTCTGTGTTTATTGAATGCTTCAGTGTGGTCTTTGGGTGGAAGTATCAGCTTGTAGTTTAATGAGATATAGCTTTGTGAAGTATTTTAGGTTTGTAAATTGTTGAGTGAACAAATCTTCATCCTTTGATGAGGAAGTTCAACATTTAGCACATATTTTATAGGTAGTTTGTTGACCATGAAATCAGCTTTATTTATTTATTTATTTCGTTTGGTGATTATTTAATGTACATTTAGTGATCTGTCAAATAAATGTGGCAGTTTTTTGTATATTTTAAGCAGGTTTGGACCACCGTCTTTACACTGTTGTTACTAAACCTGACAAGGTCTCAGAGTTTGGTTTAATTATCACCTGGATTATCACTTTCATTCGTCAACAGACTTTATTAAAATATTTGAATGGAACGGGTTTAATATCCAGAATCTCACTTCTAAATGAAGATTTTTTTTTAATAAAAATGTTTTAATTTATAATATTACTGTGGTTTATGACAAATGTCATAAAGTCATGATGTTACACACTCCGGTACAGTAGGCAGCGGCATGCCTTAACCGTTGGTTTGTAGTCCGCCAACAAACTGAAAAGAAGAAGAAGAAGAACACTTCTTCCTGTAGACTTTGATCTCACGTGACTTGTGCTGATGTAACGCGATATTTCAGGGACGTCACTTTTAGCGCGGAGTTTGTTGGCGGAAAAGTCTAAAAAGCTCAATAAACTCTTATATTTAGCCGCAGCCCGAGTTATATTTACATATATTAGTTTTCGTCGATGCCACATTATCTCAGGACTGTATGCTGTGCTCATGAAATTGTCGTTTGAAGAAACTGTTGCACTTTACAGCAGCAACTAAAGCGGTGAGTTTCTCTTTGTTTTGGGTCTTTTTGTTCTGACGTTAGCTGGACAGACAGCAACGAACAGCTAGTTTTCTTGTTATGTGGATGACAAACGACAACATTTCTTATCTATCTGTCAATAACCAGTCACTTTATCAAGTGAATACGACTCTCAATACAGTATCCAACTTAACGCCACATCCCTAAGTTAAGGACATTTACAGTGAACATGTTTCAGTTAAGTTGCCACCCTCATAACTCTCTGTATCAATGTCTGTCTGTCTTAGATGGAGCTGTTTCCTGTCTGCACTGAAGGCGTCAGCACAGACGGATGTGTCATTAAATCAGACAGCGGTCAGAAGAAAAGCAAAGTCTCGAGTAAGTTGGACCTAAAGAAAATAATCATCTTAACGACTTCACATAGTAACATGCCTGTAAAGGTTTGGCATTCTTTCACCTTTTGTTGCTCAACAACCTGAAACACAAAGTATGGTACTGGATTCAAAATGTGTGTTGTGCATCTATGACGTGTATATATATATATATTTCATTTTTCCTGTTTTGTTCCAGGGGATGTGGAAATAGACATTGAAATCCTCTCCAAAGCCGTCCCTCAGCTGGCCAAGGTTTTCCGCATAACAGACAAAATTGGAGAAGGTACTTCATACACAGCTTTTTGGAGTTTGCAAGTATATGCTTCAGAGACATTATTGTTGAAGATGAATACGGTGGGGACTCGACTTGAAGTGTTCATGACGTGTATCTGTGAACAAGGTACGTTCAGCTCGGTGTATCTGGGTGAGGCTCAGATGCTGGATGGGAGGAGAGAGATGTTCGCCCTGAAGCACCTCATCCCAACCAGCCATCCCACACGCATCGCTGCTGAGCTTCAGTGTCTCACTGTTGCTGGGTGAGTCCAACACTGATGTGTGTTTATACAGAGATTTAAGACCCCCAGACTGTCAGACTCCCTTTTTAAAGAACTGAGCAGCTAATTCAAACTCTTTTAAATCAGGTCTTTAATTACATTCATATGCTTTGCTTCATGCATTGTTTATGTTGTTGATTTCTTACAGTGTTGACTCATCGTATATGTGAGAGTTGTGTTCTCACAAATTCCAAAGTAGCGCATTAAGGAACTGTTGCATCACAACTGTTTCATCTATTTTGTTAAAGGTTATTTTTATGCTGTAGCAGATTAGTGTGGGCTCCTTGTTGTGTGATTCAGCTAAACCTACGCCCCTCAATACATTGATGGCTGGTTTGGCAAGACATTCGTTTGATGATATGAATGTGCATTTATGTTTGATCTGTGTTTTTCATATGATTGTCGGAAATGACCGACCAAGATTGACATCGTCGCAGAGGAGTCACACATTCAACGCATTTAATGTTTCTCACTGTGTCATTTTTTTCTTTTATTCTCTCACTTTTCAGAGGCAGAGAGAACGTGATAGGCGTGACGTATTGCTTCAGGAAGGATGACCATGTAGTGATCGTCATGCCCTATATGGAGCATCAAGCTATTGTTGTAAGTACAATTAGTTTCTTTCAAGCATGTGGCTCCCGCTAAAACAGATTTATGCAACGATACAATCTGTAATGTAATCCCCCAGAACTTAAATCATTTAGTAGCTTTCTTCATGTGGTTATTGTTTGCTAACATGTAATTTAAATCTTCTGATCCAATCAAAATGCATTCATCAGGACATTATTGGCTCATTAAGCTTTGAAGAAGTCCGTCTGTACATCTTTCACCTGTTGACGGCCCTGAGACACATCCACCAGTTTGGAATCATTCAGAGACATCAAACCAAACAATTTCCTCTACAACAGGAACAGCACAATGTGAGTAGTCCCATTCCTCCTTTTCTTTGATCACTTCTCTGTGTAGTTTGGGTGCGGATGTGGTGTCTGGGGTCAGAATGAAGTGTAAAGTATTTCTTAATTTATTTAAATGTGTGTGTAGGTACGCGCTGGTGGACTTCGGCCTGGCTCAGGGTACAGCGGACACCCACATTGAGCAGCTGAAGGTAGTGAGGCAGAGGGCATCGCAAAAAGGTGGAGGGTCCACGGGGAAACCAGACACTACACAGCGGACCAAAGCACCACCAAGACTCCTTCCCAGAACCACCACCACAGCCACACCCTCACTGCCTCTGCCTGCACAGCAGTCCACGAACTTACCAGCTTCCTGCTCTTCTTCCTCCACCTCCCCCTCCCCCTCTCAGAAAGCACTGGTTAAAAAAGCTCGCTCTGTCACCCCCACCGTCACCGCCTCTCGCACAAAGCACACCAAGGTGTCTGATCACATTTCACCTTTATTGGTGTTTCTGGGGCTTTTCTTTGTCCAGTGAAAGCTACATTGTATTTGGGTATAACTCCTGTCTGGGTATTTTAAACTATGTGTTTATCTTCTCACTCAACTACTCTGTTGGCTTCAGCTAAATTTTGCAATCCATGTTTTTTGTTTTCTCTAGGATTTGACAAGACTGCGCAAAATGCCCCGTCCTGTGTTTGGAGAGAGGAACCTGAACAGCTGCACTCGCGCTTCATCCACCACCAAGCAAGCTGCCATAAAGACAGAGGTAGGCACGGTCTATTTTTTGGAAGAATACAGGGTTTCTCAAAACCAGTGAAATGACGAATAAACATTTGCTTTAGAGAGAGACCCTTTTAAATGTTATTATGTCTTTGTATCTCAGTTAAGTCATTGTCATGAAGTACTTTTTTTTTTATTCAGTTGGTAAAACCCAGCAAAACAGAGGACCCAGCCAGTCGAAAGTGCTCTTCCGTCAGCCGGGGCCCGCTGCCTGTGAGGACCCAGAGCAGCAGTCAGAGGCCCCAGAGGACGGTGCAGCAGGGCCTCACCTGTAACTGCTACCTGACTGACCGAGTCTGCAACATCTGCATGTCCAGGTAACAGGGAAGAAAGAGGGAGGAACTACTCATATGTAACATATTTCTTCATTCTTCAACTTATTTACTTTCTTTGTTTTTGCTGTTCTCGCACTGACTTGTGTTCAAACCTCTGCTTTGTGTTTGTATTAATAAAGGAAGCCGCAGGTGGCTCCCAGAGCTGGAACCCCGGGCTTCAGAGCACCAGAAGTCCTCACAAAGTGTCCCAACCAAGGAACAGGTGTGTACCTCAAACCACGACTATTATGATTTATTATCACACAAATGCAATGACCGCTGTGCAAAAGCTTGCTGTTAAACTCAAACATGGACTCTTTTTTTTCTCCTTCTCTAATTGTGTGACTGCTGATTCAACATTCACAATATTATGATCCACATCTTTAATCTTCAACTTTCAATTCGTCCGTGTGTTTTGGACTCTAACTTCAACAACTTCTCAAACACATTGAATACATTAAAACATAGATGTTGTTTTATTTCAGACGAAGTGCCCGTTTAAGATAAAGGACTTACAGTTTGGAAATGTTCTGCTTCACTCTCTCTCATCCTCTGTAATGTTGTTTCACCTCCGAAAGTCTTGAGCAAAAACACAAAAGTGGAGACTGCCAGTTCTCAGTCATTGTTAACTTGATCCTCACTGTTTTTAACTGTGAGTGTCTCTTTCATAGCGACGCACCCATTGGCCAATTTTGATTCAGGTCTGACCTGTCGATTCTTTCTAAGAACTATTATTGACCGCAAAGCACCAGAATAACTTCTTTCACCACATTCCCGGAAAATAGTTTCAACCCTCCTGAAGTCAGTGTAAACCGTCACAAATTCTAAATGTTGTCCTTTGACTTTGTTTTTGTCATAAAAAACAATTGAAACGATGCAGGGAATGCATGTTGTAGTCGTTACTGATGTTGCACCCCTTCCTGTCTTCTCCTCCTGTGCTGCAGCCATAGACGTGTGGTCGGCTGGTGTGATCCTGCTCTCGCTGCTCAGTGGCCGCTACCCGTTCTTCAAAGCCAGCGACGACCTGATCGCCCTCACTCAGATCATGAGCATACGAGGCTCCAGAGAGACCATCCAGGCTGCCAAGGCCTTTGGTGTGTATTCACATTTTAAACTGACCCCTCTGCTGCTGTATTATGATGAATCCAGCAACACACTCAGTGTATCAGCAGACAGTCGGCGTAACAATGTAGGAGAACTGAACTCAACCTCCCGGTGATAGTCTGAAGGCTCTGTGTAGACAATGAACCCGTTTTTTTGGGGCTGATCTCCATTCAGGTAAAGCAGTGGCGTGCAGCCGGGTGCTGCCTCGGCAGGATCTCAGAACGCTGTGTGAGACGCTGAGAAGACGGAGGCCGTCACCGGTTGATGAAGTCACACCGCTTCCCGAAGCCAACGAAGACTCCGCGGCCACCCGTCACCACCGGGTCCAAGAGGATACGCCCACACACCGTCCCACCGAAGGATCATTAAAGCAGCACAAAGGTGGAGCAGGTGAAAGTGCTGAGAGGGAACACTCGGGGAACACGGAAACCACTCGCCTTAAGCAGAGCTCAGAGACAGGCTGCAAGGTGAAGGAGGACGAGCAGGGCTGGGACAGAGTCCCCGATGAGGCCTACAACCTGCTGGACCGGCTGCTGGACCTGAACCCTGCCACCAGGATCACAGCTGCTCAGGCCCTGCAGCACCCGCTGTTCAAAGACCTGTGAAACGGGACCAGGAGTCTCACATCAACAGAACTGCCAGCGTCCTAGTCTCCGGTTCACGTACTAAGTCTGAGTACTAAGTCTGTCCACTAAAGAGAAATAATGCTGCAAAGTGGAGAGAAAATGTGTGCGTGCGCGTGAATAGAGTTCTGAGGGATGGCGAGAAAGAGTTCACCATTTTCCCTCTCATCCACCCGTTAAATGCTTTATAGATAATATAAATATTCATTCAAGACGGGTTTGACTTGCTGGTTCACACGTCAGCAGTTCATGGCAGCTATGGTGCAGAGTACTTTGAGGATGGACGTGTTAAAGGGCTCTGATGTGCACCGTTGGCTAAGACCTGGACAGGACGAGTACTGACTTGAGTCAGACAGTTTGCTAACAGAAGGTACCTGATCTCTGTGAAGACATTGATCAGCTAGTTACAGCTGCACGCTGTCTGATTATTTATTTTTTAATTTTTACGCTCTACTTTTATACCTCAGGAACCAGAAGAGACAGATACAAGCCTTCAGAAGTCGTGTTATTACTGTGGGCTAGTGTGATGCCGCGGGTCAAGTTTGGCCTTTTTATGTTCTGGACAGGTTCTTGTCAAGAGGGGAAAGTACGTATGTTGTTCACTATTGTCAACGCTGCCTTAACACCATATCAGCGCTGTATGAAGCGACTATTTCTAAAGTATGAACGGGCTTTTGATTTAAAAGTGCATTTTAATTTGAATTAATTGTAGTATGAATGCTGCTGTAAGAGTGTCTGTTTTAGCAGTTATAATTTATAACACGGTAAATGTAAAGTCTGCCGCTCTCTCGTTTGGATGTTTTAATAAAGGAGAGGAAAAAACAGCACGTGGCTGCTATTATCAGAATGTAACATCTTACATTTATGGAGCATTAAGTTCTGACTTATTCATTTTTCTTGCTAATAGCCTTGTAATTATTAGGTAGGTGTGAATTTCATAAATTGCTTCAGACTGATTTTAAGTCTAACTACTCTGCAGGCACCTTAGAGGCCTTATCCATAATTAACGTGACCACAAATTCATTGTTTTTACCACAGAAAGTATCACTTAATAGAACAGCACCTTATTTAACGTGTGTGTACAAGAGTTTGAAAGTTTATTACAGAAGCAATACAAACTTTGCAGCCATTATTTGGATGTTTTAGAGATATTGAAACATTTTAAACTAACCAGCAAACAAAACAACTTGAAAAGTAAAAAACACACCAGAACTGTATGATTTAACTGTTTAAAATAATATATTCAGGACTCAATTTCTTCCTGTTTTTTTTTACAAAATACATCAACAGAACAGTTGAAGGCTTTTTTGTTAGCTCGGCCCTGAGAAGAAGAAGAATAAGAAGAAGAAGACCTCTGGTAGTAACTGTTGTGGGCTCAGTCTACAGATTCTCCTTCACCTCGGTGAGTTCCTCTATTCGCACCAACACACTCTCGATCATGTCGAAGGTGTGCAGGGCTGAGTGCAGAGCCTGAATGGACGCATTAGAAATCAATCAGGTCAGCGCTGCATGAACACACAATCCAGACCGTTATGAACAAGAACGGTCACTGACCTGAATCTGGGACTCTGACGTCATGTTCGGCAGCTTCTCGTTGCCAACAGACACAGACAGCACAGACTCCTCTGCTGAAAACACACATTCATGTTTTATTCTTAAACTTCCATGGACTCTTCACAGGCTTTGGTAGTAACGCTTTTATTCCCAGGGTATGCGAGTGCTTTGATGAAGGTGGAACTGAAATAGACACAAGTGTCGGTCTGACCTTTGACTTTGCCCCTCTTGGTCTGCATGGTGTCGTGGAGCTCCCTCTCGTAGTGAGCTCTCGACATGTTCACTCCGACACGTAGCGGCTTCAGGAACGTGTCTTCTATTTTGTACAGTTCTGTCCAGATCCCCGTCTGCAAGATCAAAACAGCAGCAGAGACTCCTGATGAGTGCAGTTAAATGACCGCTATGGGAATCAGAAACATGTGGGTGGATGTTTAGTTGTCCTTCTGACCCTCTGAGATAACGGCAGGTAACTTGACTGCGGGAAATGAATCAAACGATTATTCACTGTGGCTGATTTTGGTCTTTTACTGGATCACTCACCTGGTTCTCCGTCACTTTGTCTCTGATGACGAGGTAACGCAGCAGGTTCAGAGACTCCATGACTCTGTTTTAAACAACACAAAACAGTACTTTGACTAAATAGTCCTGACTCAAGGTTCACTTGCTCACATTTGCTGAATAAGATCGTGTAATACAGTTCAAGCTCCAGAAAAAGATAGTACGTGCACCTTGAGTTGGGCTCATTAAGTCAAACACAGAAAGTCATTTATGTGATGGAAAAACTAGTTCCATCATTTAAAGTTTCATAATTTACTATTAGCTTCATCATGTTTTCATACATCTTCATTATAAGGCACAGCAATGCTTCATAATACGACAATTTTGTTAATATTTTCGCCTATTTATTTAATTAAGCCTACACTAGTTCACACTTTGGTGATTAATTAAAGGTACAGTGTGCAGCATTTAGGGGGATCTATTGGCAGAAATGGAATACAATATTAAGTACGTTTTCTTTAGTTAGTTAGTTTAAAATCACCTGAAAATAAGAGTCCTGTTTCCATTACCCTAAAATGAACCGTTTACATCTACATAAAGCGGCTCCTCTTCATGGAGCAGGCCACCATGTTCCTACAGCAGTCCAGAAAGGACAAACTAAACACTGGCTCCACAAAAGGGCCTGTTGTGTTTTTCTACACACTGCACCTTTAAGCAATGCACATTAACACCAGTTCATGCTGTCAAGAGAAGGAAGCTCACTTTGGTGTGTTTGGTGTCAGTACCCTGACACAGACTGGTAACATGCACCCTGCCTCTTGTCCTAATGCATGCTGGGATAGGTGCCAGTGAGCTAGATAAGGGGCACAGAAAGTAGATGGATGTGGTGTTCTGTGTGTACTGACCGGTCCAGGTACTGCAGGAGGTCGGTCTCTGGGCCGTCTGGCAGACTGAGAACTTTACGCAGCAAAGGCAGCAGTTGAGATCCCTCAAACCAAGTGTTACCGTTACCTGGCTGAGGACAGACAGGCAGACCTTTACCGTACAAGACACTCATTAAGCTCTTAATTAATGAATCAAAACAGATAAACGAACAGAGCAAACAGCCCGCAAGAAGTTTAAAAAGGCATCTCACCTGCAGGGCACTACCTATCTGGATCTTGATGTTTTTGATGACGTAGCCTTCGACTCCTGAGTGATGACTGGTGTTCAGCATGTACCTGAAACAAGACGGCCGGTAAAAGTCAATACGCTGGAGGGTGGAAGAGAAAGAGACATTTTCTGGAGGAAAGGTGGAACTCACTGGAAAAAATTGTACTTCGCTTCAGTGTCAAACTTATCGATGCTCAGCTGCAACACCTTTAGACCTCTGGTTCTCTGTTGATGAAGAAGCAAATATGTTAACATATCTCCTTTCAGAAAGCTGTCATTTAGCGATTATTAGATGCTAATAAAATGTGACTTCATTTCAACACAAAAGTAGAAGCTAATGTTACTTTTTGCGCCTTCTACTAAGTGCAAAAACGACCTACTAATGTGAGCACTTACCAAATCATGCCGCGGACACATCGTCATGACCTTCACCAAGTTCTGAAAAACAAAACGGTGAAATCAATAACTTGGCATCAGAAGAGCGCCACACTGTGAGAATCCCAACAGAGTAAGAGCTGAGCTACGTATGAGTCACTGTGCTCACCTGAGGGACTGTGAGGAAGGTTTTGATCTCCAGCAGATCAGCAGACAGACTGCCGTCCTCCAAGCGCACCAGACTCTTCTCATACAGCTCCTGTGTGACGGTACACACACACACACACACTACATCAGACTGCAGAAGCTCTAAAATAAACGGGTAAAAGTCTTGTAGGTTACAAGAAATTGTTATTTGTGCTTTTTTCACTTGTGACTATATCAGCTGAGGAATATTTGGAAACCACAATACAAATCTACGACATGTTGCAACTCTTTATTTAAATGTTTCACATTGACTCACCAGTCCTTTCTGAATCCTGGACTCCTCCGTTCTGTCAATAAAATATACTTTAAAGTAAGTTGTGAGGGGTTCAGCTCAAATACACGACACATGCAAACCGGTAGATCCAAGTCTGGATTTATTCAGTAGGGCAGTTGTGCATATGTGTGAGTAGATGGTGTGTGAGCAGTGGCTACATCAACAAACTTAATTAGATTTTTGATGAAGTAAGAAAAAAATGCTTTTGTCCCCAATTCATGTCAGTGAGGTGTTTTTAATTTATAAATTATACAAGGTTTCAATTTACAATATGTCATTTAAACTTTAAATGTAAAAAAGGTTTGAGTTTTTATAACTTTCATCAAACATCAGTGACATACGCTACATCTACAGATATCAGCAGCTGCTCTGTTTGACTGATGAACTGCCAAACTAATGTGTGCCATTATGGGTGTTATATTAAAGTCAACTGACATCAACACCGCCGACAGAACAGATAAAACATTGTTGTGTATTCACCTGGACAAGAGGAGGCAAATGTGCTCCATATTACACCGAAGACTGAACACAGAACTGTAAACACAGAGAGAGTCAACGATGACTTTCCATTCTGAATAATATTGAAACAAGTGTTCAAACAGTATGAATCATCATCAGTATTGTCCGATGTTAATCTCTAGCAACGTTTGAATTGTGTCTATCTTACCTGAAAACACTGGGGAATGTATCTGCGGCCAGGTGATGGACAAACACCAGGTGAGCCAGGCTTGCCAAAGACTCTTTAGGATATCGCACCTCCTCCTCTAGAAAGCCCGGAACCTGTTTTCTCTTCAACAGAGGCTGGAACACAAGACTGGGGACGGACTCTCCGATAGCACTGAGGGTGTTCTGTACAGAACACACACACACTCACTCACTTATGGATATCATATCTGACAGGGCCACAACATCTAAAGTTACAGGGAAGCATCATCACTTCCCAGAATATTATGGAGAATGGATTTACCGTACCAAAATCTCTGTGGCAAAATTCCTGAGGGGAGACACGGCCAGAGTGTCCTGATCCTTGAGTTGTAACTCCAGCAAAGGGTGACTCAGAGTCTTCATAGCGCTGCAGAACATAAACATACAGAGAGTCAACCGTGGCATCAGTGCTTGGGGTTATATATGCAAGTCTCAGCTGTGAATATCCAATTTCTCACTCACAACTTCAGCAGTTCTGTCCGCAGCTCGTCCTCTTCATGCCTGCCCTGCTCCCCCGCCATCTTCTTCGTGTTCTCACTTTGTGCCTCGCGGTTCAGGAGGTGACGCTTGGCCTCGTGGACAAAAGGCTTGACAAAGTCTGTCAGATCGGTGCAGCAGCGACAAAGCGAGAAGACGTCATCCTCCTCTTGCTCCTTGGTGTGAGGTAGAGGCAGTTTGGCCACCTGGTCCAGCACAGACGACAGGGTCATGCCCAAAGACGACGCCTTACGGCTGCCCAGGCACAGCAACACTGAGAGGAAAGCACAGGTGAAACGGAAAAATGGCTCCACTTGAGTCGACATGTGATGGAACTATATTGGACTGCATATTCAGAGAAATGTTCTTTACCTTTCTGTAGAGGGTTCAACAGCAGGTGGAGGCTCTCTGCTATGGTGTCAGGGTCGTCCTGCTCCAGCTGCTCCAACAAGCCAATCAGTAGCTCTTTGGGTCTGCAGGTCTGGAAAACCACAACTCACCCGTAAAAGAACAATTTCATCCCAACAAACAAGACTAAGTGTCTACAAACTGCTCGGTCAGTGGATCATAACTGATGTTATATCTATATATTAACTGTTGAGCAGAAGAAGAAACCTGTAGCAGGTGCTTGAAAATGGCAAGGCATGGAGAAAGCTTCTCATTTTGTTTCTTCAGCAGAACCTGGATCAGGGGAGGCAGCAGATTCCAGCCCATACATCTCACAATGTCCTGCAGAAAGAGGGATGGAGGCGTGTTTATGCGGCGCAATGTGCAAAACACTTCCCAGTCTACGTGGCGAAGCAATGGTCAGCTGCGAGTACCTGATTCTTTTCATCCAGGACAATACTGAGGACCTGTACACTGTTTCCCTCCTCAATGCAGGTCCGCCCAGATATGGAGAATACGTCATGGTCCTCGGTGGTGTAGCTGTCATCAGAGAGAGCTTGCTGTGTGAAGAGGGACAAGAGGGGATTTAAAAGGGAGAGAAAACATTTTTACTGCAGCAAATTGATCGAGTAGTCGTTCTTAAGAGACTCACACATCTTTGGACCACATCACTGAGCTGCTCCAGAGACATCTCTGCTGTTTGTCAGGTTGGGGTTTATCTTCACACTGAAGTCCTCCAAAATAAACAGGACACATGTCAAAATAATGCACACCAGATTACTTGATAATCAGATGGTTAATTCATTACTTAACGTTATGTGCTCGTACATCTTGGTTGTGTTAAAGTTAAGGTCAGATAAGCTCTGTGTGGACAGTGCTATAAACGGAGTTTAAACGAATAAACGAATACTGATTATATTTCTAAATTAGCTTAGCCGTTGGTAGGTAAAAAAACAACTCGCTATTATAGCTATTCAAACGTAGTCACAGACAGTACACACTGCTGTTGAATACAGGTTAATAATAAGGTAAATAAATACCCACCTTAGCTCACTACATGTCCCAAAACAACCCGGTGAAAAATACCACGCTAACTCAGCGCGCTGCTAACGGCTGGATTGTCCCTTTGGGCTTGCCGTTGAGTGATACACGTCATAGGTCAAAGTTGAAACTGCTGCAAACAGAAACAACATGGAGACTGAGGAGAGAAGAAGGAGCGAAGGCTCCGGTAAAACCTCTAATAGAGGTCAGTTTATAATAAATACATGTTCTCTCTTATCGATATCAGGCTTTCTGAAAATGTTTACAGCCGAACAGACCTCCGTAAACAGTTAAAACGTGTTTCAGTGGTATTCACGGGTATCAGTGAAGTTGGTTTGCTGGTTTCCACAGCACAGGGACGTGCTGAATCTTATAATCTTATATGAGAAGCAGTTAACAGTCCTATTTCCATATTTAATTATGTTTATGTAACAGGTGGGAAACGCGTCCAATCAAAGACCGCTGAAGAAGAAGAAGCAAGAAGGTGTGAAATAATTTCATCGTACCAAAGATGTAGTTTGGTTCTAGAATATTCTGCTTACTCGACTTGAATAGAAATTATGATAATGAATGTTAACAAATAACAACACCAACACTTCCTCTAACGTGTGTGTGTGTGCGTGTGTGCGTGTGTGTGTGTGTTCGTGTCAGGAGGGAGGTCGTGAGGGAGACGTTAGGGGAGAAGTTTGATCTGGAGAGAAGAGCCATGAAGGTAGTGGAGCGTCTCCTGGAGGACCAGGTGTCTGAAGACTTCCTGGTTGACTGTGTATGTATCACCTGAGGTCATGTCTGCAGAACAACAGAAGCCTCAGCTCACAGCTCATATATATAAGTGAGACATCTGCTAAACGTGGCACAAAATCTCTCTAGAGTAAGGCCTACCTGCTCCTGTGTTATTTATTGTATCACGTCTTTTTTCAGATCAGATGTTAACAATTTAGCACCCAGTGCCAGGCTTGCATTTGTTTTGACATGGGGGAAGCAGTAATTTATCACATTGGCTTTGTTTTAATTGACCAAGTTTTCGAATAACATAGAAACGGATAAGCTAAGAATCTTACTTTCTCCTCTTATTGTCTCCTTTCTTCACAGGCATGGTTCATCACTCCTGCTAATTACAAAGATACTATCGAGGAGAGATCCATTGCTAAACTGTGTGGTTATCCCTTATGTTTGAATAAACTGGGCAAGGTAAGCGCCTTTTACATCAGTGCTTTACATCAGTGCTATTCAAGTAACACATGTCATTGTGTCGAATGCTTCTAATCTGACTCGGTGCTGCGGTTAATTTTACAGATCACAACTCAAAAGTATAACATTTCTACTAAGACCAACAAGGTGTACGACATCACAGAGCGCAAGGTAAGTAGTGCAACGTGTGGACTTAAAACAATACATATTATATGCGTTTATATTATATTAAACAGTCACATGTTTGCATCTCTCTCTTGTGATAAGTGTTTTTGTAGTAACTTCTGCTACAAAGCCTCCAAAGAGTTTGAGCTCCAAATCTCGACGACACCTCTTTGGCTCAGGCTGCATGAGAGGTATGTGTGCTGTACTGTGAACTGCTAATTAAATGTTATAATCTTCTGCATATTAAAACTGCATGTTTACCTTCTGTCTCACTGACAGTCCTCCAGAAATTATATTGATGAAGAAAGGAGATGGGTATGTATTCGCCGAAGTGTTTGTATGTGAATATTTTAAATACGAACATATCAGAGCTGACTCAACTAACTAATGGATACATCTTACAATGTTTGATGTTCTAAATGTAACCCATGTGTCTCCAGCGGGAATTCTGGTGAGGTTGTGATGCTGTTGGAGAGGGGTCTCCAAGAGGAGGACGTGGAGAACCCTCAACCCGTCGACCCTCACAGCTCTCTGCTGGGTTCTGCTGCAGACGGCCACAGTGAAAGCAGCGACATTGAACAGGATCAGGACTTTGTCTCCAGCGTGGTTTCCCAGCGGCAGGGACCCAGGGTGCACTGGGGCAACCTGCCGAAACGTACAGATGAAGACAAGAAGACGGAGAGGCGAAAGAAACAGAGGAGGGATGGCGATGAGAAGGAGATTGAGGGTCGTCGAAGTCGGGGAGCAGACGGGGAGGGAAAAAGGAGAGAAGATGAGGATCGACAGGAGTCATTTTCTTGTAAAACAGAAGTTGGAGCTGATGCTGAGAAACTTCATGGAGAGCAGGTGCCAGAGGAGAGAGGCCTGCCTGACGAACTCGGTGTGGAAGAGGCTACAGCTAAGATGAATTTGTCCAATTTATCTGAGACGGTCACTCACACTGCTCCCCTGCCGATTGACTTAACAGCCAAACAAACAGAACACACAAATCTACTCACTTCTCCACCGGGTGACGACCCAAACAGCTTAACAGAAAGCATAACTCTCCCTTCTTCAACTCTGATCAACACGAATCAAGACGGCCACGACGCGGCATTGACCAGCCAGCCGGACCTCAACATCACCCAGGTGGGTATGAGCAGGAGGGGGGCAGCAGGGCTACAAGAACTCCTCAAGAACCACACTACTGCTGCAGCCGAACCCGACTCCATCCGGCTGAATCTCCTCGAGTGTCTGAGAAGAACGTTGAAGGACTGGAGCACAGACGAGACCCTGAAGTTCCTGTACGGGGCTGAGCATTCGCTGTGCTCGCCTTTTGCGGATGTTAAAGAATTAAAAGAGGTGAGGGAGCAAGAGGAGGAGCTGGATGAAGACGACCTCGAGGATGAGGTGACCGATGAGGATGCAGAGGGGGTTGGTGCCGGGGAGCAGAAGAGACCGTCTGCCGCGGCTCCAGACTACCGTGTGCTGCAGCAAGAGACCCAGCAGCTGGAGCTACGAGTCAGGGAGTTTTATCAGGGGACCTGGATTCTACCTGAGGAGGACGAGGAGCCGCATGGAAGCAAGGTGAGTGAAGGGAAAAGAGGATGGGTGTCGATGAAGGGCCTCGTTGTAAGAATCAGTAAAACAGTAGAACATGTGTGTACTGAGGGCAAATACATCTTGTTTGTTCCCTCACCAGGTGACAGTCCAGGACCAGAACACAAAGGACCCGGCTCTGCTGCTGGTTGACTCTCATTCTCAGCACCTCATCCAGAAACGAATCGCAGTGGAGAAGCTCACCAGCTGGTGTGTGTTTATTATTATATACACATTAATTTGTCAAAAAGAGAGAAAACTCCCAGTAAACAAAGTTGAAGATGAATTTGACTGATTCAGTGTTGATTGTATCTGATACAGCCTTCTTGCTCCCCTTACAAGCTCAAGTTTACTGACAGTTAAAATGTTACATTTCTGTTGTATTTGTCTCTCTTTGTCGCTCATCTTTTTGTCTCTGTGTTGTGCTGCAGTCTCAGAAACATTGTCGGTCCTCTGGGTCTCACCATCAGAGACGTCTCCACCGACCTGAACAACCTGGTCAGGACATTCAGGTCAGTGCTGCACACACAAATACACACTCCGCTCTCTGCAGGTCTGCCTGCATAAGGCCACACCGTTAAACACACACACACACACACCCTTTCTTTTTGGTCTAATCATTTTAGCACACTGAGAAGCCTAAAATGTGTCACAAAATTGGCTGTAATTTTGAATGTCTTGAGAAGACAGACGAACACTCACTGTGGGTCACAATCCTCACAGTGAGTGTTCTTCTGTCTGTCATACATAATATATTTCATATGTAGGCTTTATTCTGTATTTAAATGGTTATAATAATGTTATTGTAACATTTTGCCCACTTAAACTCATTGAGATATGTTTATTTCTCTAGAGTGAGTAAACTCTCTGCTACCAGCAACAAAAACATCGATCTCTCGTCTTCCTCAGATCTGTAATATATACTAATTCGAGAAACTAGAACTTGTAGTTAACACATTGATTTCATTGAAAGTGACAGTTCACTCCAAAATCAAAGATACATACCGGTATTTTTCTTCTTCCCTGTAACTGTCTCTTTAAAATCCACAACGTTCTCGTTAGATTTGATGAAGAACTCTGCTTCCTCCTACTGGAAGACATGAAACATGACAAGAGTTTCATCACAGCAGACATCTTGATATGTTACAGCAGAACAAGCTCAGCTTATTAACATGAATTATGTCTATGTTGTGTTGAGGTGCTTTTCTTCCAGTACCTTCATATTGTGCATGCAGTGGATATTTAAATGTAACATAGTCAATAGATAGATAGATAGACTTTATTTCAGACTCGGGGTCCATACAGACAGATACATACAAAGACAGACACGAACAATAAAAGTACCTTGGCCTAGCAATGCCTTACAAAGAGACAGCTGTACCAATGTCGCCACAGCTGGGACTGGTAGCGTGTGGTGCTAAACCTTATGTTGGTTAAAACAAGTCTGATCCCATTTACAGAGTCATTCAGTCGACAGATGAATTTGTACATGAGATTTCTTAAAACTGTTTGGAAAGTGTTGACTCGTGCAGCCACAAACATTTCACTAGCACTACTCCATCTCGGTCTCTTTAAAAGTATTATCATGGCGTCATTGTACGCTACTTGAAGTCTCTGTAAACTCTTGTAGTTTGTTTGTAGTTTGACCACAAGTGTGCAGTGTAGAGTGGAGTACAATATGCTCTGAACAGAGACATCTTCACTCCATCTGTACACAGACCAAACTTGCGTGAGAGACTGTTTGCTTGTGCATACATCATACGACATTGCCTGGAAATGTCGTTATCATCAGACATGTGTTCTTAGTTTGTGTGATTCACAAAATTTTGGATTTTCATTGTTATGATGAAGTCAAAATGTCTGCTGTGAAAGAGGCTTATTGTTGCACCACATTTATTACACACATTCACACATGTGTTTATTTAATGGTGTATTGTACATGTAGCGTTTTGCCGAACTATTTTCCAGTGTCATCGTGACATTTTCTGGCCTGTCAAGAGTTTTAAAAAACACAATCTGCTGGAGACTGTTATGGATGCAGATGCAGGTAGAAAACACACACACTCTGTGTTCATCTGTTGTTGCATTGACTACAAACAGTAGTACATGTTTTTAAGGTGAAGTACACAAGTGTTGCCGCTTCAGGCTGTTTTTAGAAACTAAACTAAACTTCACAAATCAATAATAGTGCTTTTTCCACAGCAGGTAATAATTATGTTAACGAGGCTATTTATATACGCCGTGACAGTGAACCAGCATGCACAACACCAGGACGCTGAGACTGAAGCAGCTAAACAAATCGTTCATTTTATTATTTACACCTGTACACGTTCAAATGTCTTCAATGAAAAGTGCCTTTAAGAATAATTGTCCCACTCAAACAGGGAGATCAGCACAGTCTGTACACGCCTTCAAGGTCCTGAGATGGATTGCTGCCTTTTGTAATTGCATTTATTACATCATAGAAATGTAATGAGTATTTGTACTTACCCAGTAGTAGTCAGTATGGCGGTTTATTAAGAAATCTTTAAAACTTGAACCAGAATTGAACATTTCCTGCCATAGAAGTGCTCTGGGTTCCTATTGGCTGGTGAGGATGTTGTCAACCGGAGGTCTATTAAATCACTGTGTAGTGAGCAACACCTCCAGAGTCCTGCTTCCAGGAATTCTCTTTTCTGCAGTCGGAGGCCCCGCTGACAAGAGGCTGAAGCCAAAGAATACACGCAGCGCTGTCACAGAAACATACATCAGCGCTCTATTGCAGGCAGTGTTTGTGGTGGTCGCTCCGGCCTCGTGCACGTTCGGTTTCTCTAGTTTACTTATCACCAGAATCTTGTGATTTCTGACACCTGCCTTTGGAGAAGGTTGCTCCAACAGAGTTGTGTATGTTCTGTGTTTAGATAGATCTGCAACACGTCAAATGCCCTTACATGGCATAATCTTTTTTGGGACTGACCTGTTGTGTTTTTTTTCTTAACACCACAGGTTCACCAACACAAACATCATCCACAGAACTCCAGAGTGGACCCTCTTAACAGTCGTGCTTCTCCATCTGTAAGTTCACAAAGTGTGTGTGTGTGTGTGTGTGTGTGTGTGTGTGTGTGTGTGTGTGTGTGTGTGTGTGTGTGTGTGTGTGTGTGTGTGTGTGTGTGTGTGTGTGTGTGTGTGTGTGTGTGTGTGTGTGTGTGTGTGTGTGTGTGTGTGTGTGTGTGTGTGTGTGTGTGAGAGAAAGTGTTGCTTCCATCAGAAAAGGATGCACCGTGACAGCTGGGCAGTCTGCTGGTTAGTTGTGAGGGAGAGACAATAAAATATATGACGAGGAAATCAAGGGCCTCCCAGAAAATACACCCAGTCAGCAAACTCCAAAACCTCTGTTCTTCACTGCCTGTGTGTGTGTGTTTTACAGAAATAAACAAACAAACGAGCTCAGTGATCTAATCAAAGCTGACATGAACAGCGGTCAAATATCTATGCAATATGTATTTTCTTTTAACTTGTAAAGAAGCAAGACAATCCACATATTGGAACTAAAGCTGACATTAGTGTTGTGCTAAAATGTACCTTTGCATGAACAGATTGATGCTCAAATCAAAGCAACAAGTTCTGCTTCTGTTCTTCATTCAAAGGAGAAAATAAGTCCCACACTTTGCGGTTCAAAGCTTCATGGTGCTTTTGACAATATATGGTGTGGCATTGTTTTATCCCATGCCATATGGTGTGCGCGTGTGTGTGTGTGCGCGCGTGTGTGTGTGTTGCTGGCAGTTCAGGGACAGTTCCGTGCTGCTCCCGCCTAAGCACACACACGGACACCTCATGGCCTTATCTCCTGATTGCCCCTCTCCAGATCCGTGATCCAGGATAGAAGGCACACACAAGCAGCCCTGTACAAGTTAAATATACACACACACACACACACACACACACACATAGTTCCTCTGTATACATCCAAGCAAAATGAGCACTTTTTAAATTGCCCCGGCTGGGAAAACTTTCACCTGATGCTGGGCTGACTCTGATTTATGACTCCCTCGGTGGCCATAAGGTCAGTCAACACCACAATACTTGCATTGTGAGCTCTCTGGAACGTAACAAAAGAAAAGTGTTGTGCAGCTTGACGGGCAGGAGGGAACACAAATCTATCACTCTTAACTCAAGGGAGCCTCGTGACTGCAAACTCTTTCCTGAAACGCATCACATAGAAATGATTAAGTTGCAAAGCTGAGACACGAGGAGTGGATCTGTGGACAAACTGGAGCTTTCTGGATGAATTATGTTGTCTTTAAAAATCTGTAAAAACGTTGGGTTATATGGAATACCACTGGTTAGAATGAACTTAAATATCCTTTACAAATGCTCAGGAATCTTTTGGGGTTGTGATAAATTGTGTGATGTTGATTTTGAAATGTTTAAAGCCACTGATGAACCACTTAATAACCTGTTTAATACTTGTTTAGATAGCATGAATGGTTGCTGGACAAGCCACAAGATGCCTCATCGTCTCTTGAGTTGACTTTTATTTTATCTGTCTTTGATGAGCTAACCCTCCCAGAAACATTTAGTCACATCATGTCCCACTGCGACTCTATGATTTCATTCGTTCCAACTTAACTTCAAGCTTCTCCGTTCCATCCATTCCTCCATCATGAATAATTTCTTGTGCTGCCTTATCTGTCTGCTGCGTGGCAGCTGTGGAGCTGGTCTGGCTGCTATTGTTCAGGCCGGCTGAATAATGGATGCCCCCCCCTGCAACACTAGACCCTGGGGTGAACCGGAGATTAACCAGCAGTGCACCTCCACACAGGTAGAGGGGGAGGGACGGGGGTTAGAGAGGTGATGGAGATCAGGTGGAAGGTTGCAAACAGTGGAGGTAAACTCTTTACGTAGGGCTGCTGGTCTGTGCTGATTTGATAGATCATGGCACAGTTTCTGGACATGTGAAATTTCTTGTTATGGCATCAATAATGACACTCAGATGCCAGTTTAGTGGGTACACCTAGCCTAGTTTGAAATGTCTTACATCTGAGTCTGTCATGTGCATGTAAACACACTGATGTTAGCAGCGAGCAGAGATTCTTTGCTGAGTTAAAGCTAGAACCCCCTTAAATCTAGTGCATGGCCTAATTTATAAAACATGTGAACTGTGTTTTACTCACAAGTAGGGCTGTCCTGGACCAAAGAAATGTGGAGTCGATTAACACTCGTGCGATTTTGTCGATCTGTAAAACTGAAATAAATACACAGAAACCCCACTTCAAATCTTTAAAAACTTTAAAACGGAAGTCAGCGTGTGATTGTGTGTATTTTGTGTTTCAGGTTGTCGGAGGTGTCTCCGGCGCTACGAGAAGCCTTGGAGACGCCAACATCAGCAGAGTATTTGAACGCACTGATGGAGGAGCTCGGTCTGCAGGAGCAGGACCTTCTGAACATAGTCCAGCTGTTTAAAACCCCGGCATACTGACACAGCCAGACATGGACATATGAATAATAAATACACGCTCAAGATCACTGACTGAATGAAATAAATATTGTGGGTATCCGACATTTTCTATGTTTGTTTTGCCACAAATAAAGTTGGTTGTAATCCCTTTTGAAACAAAAGCTCTGGTGTTATTATCGTATGTGTTTACTCCTAATCTAGGATACAGGAGTGGAGTGTAACAAAGTACTTTACTAGAGTACTGTACTTAAGTACAAATGTGAGTCTCGTCATGCTTCACAACAATCCAGAGGGAAATATTGCACTCTTTACTTCACTACAATCATTTGACCGTTTCAATTTGCTGCTTTTCCTTTTAATCGTTTTTATTCACTCGTTATAATGTTGAGGTTTGGACAACAACAAAATCCTGCTTTTATAAGAGTGCGTGAGTAATAATCGAATGACATAATATATAACATGTAGGGGTGTAACGATACGCGTATTCGTATTGAACCGTTCGGTACGAGGCTCACGGTTCGGTACGCATGACGAACCGAACACCTTTGAATAATTTTTTTTTTTTAATTTTAAATTTTTTTTTACCTTTATTTAACCAGGTAGTCCCATTGAGATTAAAAATCTGTTTTGCAAGATGTAAGTAACAATACAAGATGTAAGCAAGATGTAAGTAACAATACTACATAACATTATGGAACAGTTTTTGTTTTGTATGCTTATGTGTTGCTAAGAAGACACCCCAGAAGACGGGTCACTCAGGTATAGTTCCATCATTGTTCAAAGTCAAAGAATAACTTCATGATGTTAGTTGTAATGAATAAATATATTTTAAAATCAAGTACATTTTCTGGCATTTATAGTTTTCTACTGTACCGAAACGTACCGAACCGTGGCTCCACTGTATCGTACCGAACCCAACCGTGAGTTTTGTGAACCGTTACACCCCTAATAACATGGGACATTTTTTACATTGAGTACCTTTTTTCTTGATTAATACTTTTACTTGAGTAAAGAATCTGACTACTTCTTCCTCTGCCGCTGGTCTGCAGGCTGTTTTACTGTTGCTATTGTGCAGCAGCATTACTATACACGGTATATGTACACAATCTGTGGTGAGATGTGTGCAAATCAGATCCTTGAAGGTTTAGAGCAGTGGATGTTTACCCTCTAAATAAATCACACCCAGCTTCTCCCAGTGAAAACGCCATGTGGGCACGCTGTTATTGCTGTTCTGGAGGAGCTGCTGTAATAAAAGTGATGCTATTTCTGCAGACGTCCTTCACATGGCGGTTTATGGCACCATAAGGTAATTTGTTATATGGGTATGTTAACAATGCGTGTGTCTGAAAATATTTGGTTTTGACCAGCTGGCGCACGCAGCAAAACGTTTTTCTATTTAATATTGGAGATATAACTTTGACAAGCAGATTGGGGACGTGATTGATGGCCTGCACGGCTGAACAGCTTCTCGTTTCTCACAACGCAACTACAATCAGTGGACTGAGGCAGAGAATGATTTTTAAAAACGTTTTTGAATGAATTATTGTGGATTAAAACCTAAAAAGATATTGTAAATTGTGAGAAATGTTTTCTTATCATTTAGAAAATAAATAATTAAATGTGGAGAGACTGAAATTGAAGGCTTGTCAATTCCTAACTGAAAACAACCGAGCTCCAAAAGTTAACGTAATCCCTGAATATATATAATTCACTAAATTGAAAGGAGTGGGAGCATTTCTTGAATTTGGTTATTTAAAATTGATAATTAATTTTAGAAATTATAAATAAACATTTCATTTCTGAAATCAATGTTTACAGTCTGAAGGCTTTGCGTTTATATTTTAATACAAATGTAAAAACACAATTAATAAATACACTTTTATTTCCATAAAATCACCCAAAATATCTCAGGCTAAATAATTAATATTCAACAATTAGGGGAAGAGTAGGCCAATACAACAAACATAATAAAATAAAACACGAGCATATGAATATCAGAGTACAATAAAAGTGCAAGATTTCATGCCAAAGCATCGAAGTCTGCTCATTTGAGTCCGTGCTGCGTCTCCTTGTGTCTCCTCAGGTCCACCTTCCTCTGGAAACCTTTCCCGCAAAGGTCGCAGCCGAAAGGCTTGAAGCCTGTGTGTTTCCTGCTGTGCGTGATGAGGTTGGAGCTCTGACTGAAGGCCTTCCCGCACACCTGACACTTGTGCGGCTTCTCACCTGCAGCGGTAACGAGATCACACAATATGTCAGAGCCATTTTTACGCATGACGCACGGTGAGGCATTTAGCAATATGGCTCGTGTTGTTTTGCATTTATCGATGACTTTTTAGTTCGGGCATTGTCTCACCTGTGTGAATGAAAGTGTGTTTTTTCATGTCTGACTTTTGGTGGAACCTCTTCCCGCAGTACTGGCACGGATAAGGGCGCGTGTCCGAGTGGATGAGCAGGTGCGTGGACAGCGTGGAGGAGCGCTTGAAGGTTTTGCCGCAGATTTTACAGCTGAAGCTCCTTTCCTGTAAAGCATGTAAAATATCAGTGTGGAAGGCCTTAACACTAGATTTAAGTGCAGGAAAACAGTAACTGGGTTGGGACGTTGTGGTGGCAAATAGCCAATCTGCGAACCGGGGCCTTTGCGTCCAGGATGTGGGCCTAATAACTGTTGCAATAGTCTATTTCCAGTGAGAGGCCTACCTGAGAGTGAACCGCTCTGTGCTGATCCAGGCTCACTGCGTGTCCGAAGGTTTTCCCACAAATCCCACACTCAAACGGCCGCGTCCCGCTGTGCGACCGCCGCACGTGAACCTCCAAACCATGAGGTGTGGAGAACGCCTATATGGAAAAGCACATTTTTACCTCCATGTCAAACTAAAATGGGAAAATATAGAGGCCTACTGGTCTCATTGCTGTTCACACAGTTTATGTTTTAAGTGGATTTTAGCTCATTGGACATAATGCCATATCCCTGATCACCAAAAAACATTACGATCATTTGTAACATCTCAGCAAACTCAAACAAAATCAGAACAATAGGACTATGATGGTTTCGACCATGTCACGCTTCAGTAAACATTGGTAAACGTACCTTGCAACATTTAATGCACTTATAGGATCCACTTGACTCGATGTTAGAGCAAATCAAATCATTTTCAGACTTGATCTCCGCAGCGCGGGACTTCTGATTTACATCCACATACAGCTTGTCTACATCCCGCATCCTGCAGATTTGGTGGGCCGTTGAAGAAAAGTCCTGGTAGCATCTGGCCACCGGGCCCCGCTGTGCGTATTGCGGCTCGGCGCCACTGTCCTCTGCAGCGTATACGCTGACGGGTGAGTGCGGCTCGCTGTGGCCCTGGAGGTGGCGGTGATATGGCCCCTGAACCAGATGCCTCAGCTCAGAGCCGGAGTACGCCGTCCAGGAGTAAGGAAAGATCGGGATGTTGAAATGGTGGCCGTCCTCTGCTGAGGGAGTGGAGCATTTCTCTGAATCTGGAAGTTGATTTGGATTCAGGGTGAGTGGATGTTCTTATTGATGTGCGATCTGCAGCTTAACGTTTTAAAATGTGATCGTTTTGAAATAGTGTAAATGGATACGCGACATGCGTAATAACTAACAATTGATTTTAATTAAATCAATTGTTAACTCAAAAGATCATAAAGTAGGCATATCAATAAAGATTATTTCCTATTCCTGGATGTCACTATTTTGACCCCTTGATAGATAATATGAATGTGCTCCATCTTTGTTCTTCTTCCTTATAATCAAAACTAACATCAGGATATAGGTCGTAACAGTTCTGCGAATGTTTAAAATATGTTACCCACTCAAAGCTGATATGAATATAGCAACTGTTGAAAACTAAACATGTAAATGTATAATCTTACTGGTTTAATAATAATGCCACCTTCATAATTTAAATAGGCCAAACGCACAACATACAAAGTGTTGCTGTATCTTATAATACTGCTCTGACACTTTTTAAAAACATAAATGAAAAAAAGACCTGGTGAGGAGGAGGGAGACGGGGGACGCCAGAAATCACAGTCGGGGGATCGGTCACACACGCTGCCTGTGCAGCTCAGCGGGGGGCTGGAGGAGAGCGACCCCGGGGACAGCAGCCTGGAACCGGGGGACAGTCTGTCAGCGCCGCCGCTCACATCCTCCTGCGGCTCCGAGTTGGACTCAAACTCCGCCTGAGGTTTTGTCTCTAATGACAGCAGAACACAGCAATTAAACTGACCGAATGTGCAACTGGTGTCTATTTGTGAGGGGAAACAATTCAATTTTGATGTGGAAAATAGGATGGGATAGGATAGGATCCACGCTCTTACTGGAGTTATCCAACAATTGTCGTGCGTAATTACGCACAAGAAAACCTACCTGCGCACACGTTAGCCAGAATAGTGTCCAGTCTGCTGTAGCCATCGTCCAGGTACCGGGGCTGGTGGTAGCTGTGGGCCCTTTTGCTCTTCACTAGGAAAGACCTCGGCATGTCTGTCTGCTGCTTCGGTGCTGCTTAAGTCTGAAATCCTCCACCTCACTTCTCTCCGCTCCGCGCTGCTCTGACTTTATCTCTGGACAGATTGGAACTCTATTGGTTGACAGTCGAGACGGTGTTGGGATTTTTGGCAGGCCATTACGCATGCGCAGAGAGACCGTATCGTTTACCAGGTGTCACTCGGCAGCGGGACTACCCCCCCCCCCCCCCCCCCCCCCCAGTAGATATGGGATAGTAGAGGTCGTATGTCTTTAATGGTATAGTTACATGTGACGGAGGCTGAATAAGAGGAAGTTCACATGGATGTTTTATAACCTAAAGAAGTCATAGAGATTGGATTTGTGCGTTTGCTAGTCTGTTACAATGGTTTGCATTCTTAACAAATGCCTAAACTCGAAATTAATTTGAAACAATATAAAAACTGCTAAATTGAGGTCTCATGAAGCCAGATGATGAAACAGAGCGTTAACGATATCATTCGAATGTGATCAGACAGAAACGTGTGTTTGGGTCCATGCAGGCTGATGGATAATGACCTGTTTGTTTGACTGGTTGTAATGTGATCCTGTTAATGAGACGCGCACGGCCGCTCTGCACAACAGCCTGCTGGTGGGGAGCCGACGTATCCCTTTACAGTTACACTGCTTCAGTTTACCCGCACTGACTCCAGCCTTATTGTTTTACATCATTAAAAACCCCTCCCGGCCAATACGCAGTCCCAATTAGGCTGTCCACTAAAATAAATACAGGAGACATAAGTGCCAAGTGGAATATTGAAAATAATACAAATTGAACCACCATGGAAAGGTTTTCAATCTGACAGGCTCAAATCATAGCGAAGATTTGCGCTCCGTTCAAGGTTGGACCAAAGCAAAGCGGCATCGATTTTTTTCTCCGATGTGGGAACGGAGTTTGTTTGATGCAGCTGCAACAAGTTAGTGACCTGCAAGCAAAGCAGATAGCCGAGGCATACAGCTGAAACACATGTCGCATACTCACACAGCACTGACACCGCAGGTACTATATCCCAGCTGTGAGGACACGCACACGGTCCCGCACTCTTTCCGCATTTGGTCTGAATGTTAAAAATACCAGTCACAAGCTGCAGAGAGACGCATCACAAAACCTTCAGCTCCGCATGAAAGACACACACGCACTCTCTTTCTTCCCCTTCCTCCCTTAGAAAATAATTAGCATGTTAATCAGTCATGACATTCAAACAAAAACACTGATTCATAACTATACTTTGGATATTTGCATTGTACAAAGATAAATCAGTTAAGTTGATTTTTAGAATTGATATACTTTCGTTATTACAAGCCAGTTTCTTTTTTTTAAAGATGACTATTCCTTTGTAGATTTATCAATACAAAATGTTAAATTTCTGTGTTCATTTAACTTTAGATTGCATTTCATGTCTGTGATTGGCATTTTTCTGATAACTCCCATGGCAGCACTTAACTTGCATTAGAAAGTCTGATTTGTAAATGTTTCATTGCTGAAAATGGTCGAAAAGAGAAATCATTGGACTACAGGAATATTTAAGATATGATTCTCACTTATCCTCCCACAAATGAGCAGACAACAAACAATTCAAAGACAAAACTCAACTTTTAATTCTCAGTTTTCCCTTTAGAATTTACAGGATTTTAGACTTGACTAAATCATTCCTACAGCACATCAACGCAACATTGATCAGGCCTTTGGACAGATAACAAATATAAAACCTTTTCCTGTAGCTTATGGTTGCTCAGGCACATCTCATGAAATACATTCAACCATATTCAAGTGCTTTCAGTTCAAATATCATAAACAAGCCCTGTTTGAAATTGACATTGACAGCATTCTGATAATTCTCAAAAAGTGAGAGAGACACAGAGACAGTATGTTCAAACTCAAAGTTACACACTGAGTCAGAACAGGAAACCAAATGCAGAGTCGAGAATACGCTATCGCTGTTGCCACAGCCTCTGGTCTCTAACCCCCCCCCCCCCATCACCTCTTCCCCCAGGCCTTGATTCTCGCTCTTGTAGTCTTACAGCAAGTATGTGATTGAAATAGAAGCCCAATCGCAGTGGTCACAACCAGGGGAGCGGAGGAGGAGGTTTCTTGTGTTGTTGCTTTGCTTTTCGCTGCACTTGTCTGCCTTGTCAAAGGTGCAGTTAAAGAAAGACTTTTGAGAATGGCTGTAGAGACATTAGGTTATTTTCTGAAGCTCAACCTTTGGCCCCTTTTGGCCCTCGCGAGCATCGACTGAGGGGACTCCTCGCAGTTTTAAATATACCTGAGGCTGCAGCTTTTATACCACATGCATGTGAATGTTGACAAGAGGAGCAGAGTGCACAGCAGCTTGTCAAAATGTTGTCTTGATTTTGACTCAATGCAATCCAGTTTAAAGCGAGAATATCTGCTAAACAGCTGCTGCTACATGTGACAATTAGGGGATAATGATGCCAACAGTAGCACCAGAAAAGCTAATTCACTGACTTGATCATTTTCTTTGCTTGTGCTACTGTGACAGTTCCACAACAATATCAAGTTAAAGTTTGCAAACATAAGTTACCAGACAAAGTTACGCTGCAGCAACAAAACTTCAGAGTGTGTTGAATTGAGCAAAAGTGTATTTTAACTCTCACGGATTCAACTTTTAATTCATAGGAGACATAAAGAGTTATTTCTTCCTTCAAAAGTTACATAGTCTCACATGAATTCAGATTGTTGACAAGTGAAACTAAAACAGATTTAGTTATTGTCGATAAAAAATAGAAATGTGTGTAAAAAGACATTCAGTCGACTTTTCTGCCGTTTTATATACTGATTAAGACTTAAGACAATAATTTAAACCAGTGATCTTTTGTATCGTACATAACAACAAAAATGCCGTGATATCTTATTGTGGCTAAACTGACTTTCCCTGGTTTATGTCTCTGTTTGGTCCCAGGCTCTCAGTCTGAGCGTTCACCTCTGCACCTCCACTCTGCTGTGGCACCTCAATGAAAACCACATCATGCTATCTCATCCCCTCACAGGTTCCTTTGGCTCCAAAACTCTAACCACAGTGTAACAACCCCCTCCCTCTCTCTTTTCAACTATCTCCATCCCTTTTCCTCCAGCAACAATCTGACTTTACTCCTTTTTCCTCAGGTTCAACTGCATGCAAGCCCAGTCCGAACCTCATGAGCTCTCAGCTGGCCGCAACTGCAGCCGTCAGATAGGGACCGAGTGTGAACACAATGAATGATTTACTGGACGCTGCTGACCGCAAGACAGTTCTTCTTTCACACAGGAGGTCCACAAATGTCTTGTTTTTCTCGCCGACTGCACTTCAAATCTTTTTGTCCTGCAGCAGTCGGGGAGCTTGCGTCTGTGTTAATTTTATTTGATTTATGTTAATAGTTTACTTGTTAGGATTATTATTCTGGTTTAACTGTGTATGATCATATCCTTTAAATATCCTTAAACCTCACCCAAAGTTCAGCATGGCTACAATGTCTAAGAAAGAAAATCTTGAAAGTGTGAAAAAAAAAAAAAACCCGGAAGAAGCAGTGAAAAGAAACTCTCACGTTACTCGAAACAGATGCTTGGATTTATGCTGTAAACACTCCACAAATCACCTTCCTCATCCATCACTGTGATCAGCAGCTCCCCTTGTTTGCAAGCAGCTCATTTCTGGTTGTAAATTTCCCTCTCAAATGATAAGAACCTCATCGGGGGACGTTGGTGTGTGGATGTGAAGAAACCTGCTTGGTGCTTCCTGGTCATTGTGTCTCTGTGGGGGGGGGGAGTGAAGCAGCCGTTTGAAAGGTCAGAGTTCAACAGCCAGTTCATGTGTATGTCTAAGCATTTATGTGTTGTTGTGCTGTGTTGGATGTTTTAATAACTTTTTATAGTTTCAACTGGGGACATGTATAATCTTGGCTATTAAATAAGTGTTTTGCTTTAATATTCCCACCTTGAACCCAATTTCTTCACCATTTCTGCACTATTACAAGTGTTTCTTTTAGCTGATTCTCTTAAGTCTGTGGTCTGTGTCTTGGATGTATTTTCACACAGAAAACACCGCTCTTATCTATTTTTTGCATGTCGTGTAAAACACTGGTCACATGGTGGGTGGAGAAAAAAGGCTTGGCCTTTACACGGAATCTACGTCTCGCACCATCTATCTATCAACTGTTAAGTTAGCAGAACTCATTTTAATTTAAGCAGAACTGATTTGGTTTTTTGCTGTGCGTGCAGTGTGTGCCACAGTATGTGATCCAGGACAAAGAACTTTAACAGTGTTGTCTATCCCTGTCATTGAAACGCTGAAAACCATGGGGCAGGTTAATGAGGCATCTGCATGCTGCAGATGTAATTACACCTGTTTGTCTTTACTGTTATGGACTTCGGGGAAAATGGCTGCTGATCTTTACAATGTCTCAACATGCACATGAAAATAAATGCAATCAGCTGTGGGAAAGAGGCAGGAAAGACCACAGCGTGTCGCTTGTCAACTGTCAAGTGCAGTCGTCTTACCGGTGGGGTGCCTGTTAACACATTTATTGACGTGTGACTTTCTGCAAGTAATTTCTAGTCCACTGTAACGTCCAAGTCATTCTATTATTTTGTGTCTTATTAGGATGATAACACTGTGTCGGCAGCACACAAAACAAGGACTGATGGATCCCCCTTGTTGATATTACATCAGTACGAGAATCAGAAAGCAAGATGTTGAAATGTAGGATGAGAAAATCAAATTGAGATCGGTGGAATGACCATTCAAAGTGGACAAATGTACAACCAGTGTTACACTTATGTACGCCCACCACACCCTCTGCCCTCAGTGTGAATCTTTGTTACTGATCGCTGCTGCAGACGGATGACTGGACAGTTTCTTCTCTTCATTGTGAAATCAGTTCTGCAGAAACAGAGCTTGAGTGGCTACAAGAAAGCTGTCCACAAGAGTGACTTTGACATTTCTTATCTAACACTGAGAACATCTGCACCGAGAGTGACAGCGTGGGATATTATCGAGCTCCGCTCGAACGGAAAAGCAGAAGATTCTGGTTCCTTTTTTTCAGTAGCTGTCGACAGAGTGAACAGACTCACGTTGGTTCGTCATTTATTGTTTAAGAATTTTAAAACGGGTCAAATGGACAGTTGACCAGTTTATATGACTTAAGACAGTGAATTGTAATGTTTCAATGAAATTTTACCTGCTGCTCAGTCGGTCCTACACAAATAAAACACACTACAACCCAGTCATCCTGAAAGCCTAAGAAGCCTACATTTATTTGACTCAAGCACTTTTTATTTTTACATCCTTGCTCTTTACTTGAGTTATTCTACTTTAAAATACACTTATTTGCTTTTCTAATGAGAGTTAAATGAAAAGATTGATACCACTAGAATGCCTGTTCAATAGGAAGCTACATCCAGCAGTCAGTTAGCCTAGCTTAGCATAAAGATTTGAAACAGTTGGGGACAGTTAGCCTGAATCTGTCCAAACGTGTCCAAAGCGCCGCTTCTCCACTATTTCAAAAGAACATTTTGAGGAACACTCTTATTTCCTTTCTTGCCAAGATTAAGCTGAAAGATTGTCTCATGTTTGTGAGGTAAATATGAAGCTAGCAGCCGGTTAGCTTAGCTTAGCCACAGTGCTCGACCAAGACATTGTCCAGCACATAATCCTCTATAAAACCACAACTCGGGTTTTCGTACAAATGAAACAAACATTAATAAGTGAGCTTTAGATGATCTGTTTCCCCCTGTTCCACAGTTTTCTAGTGCAGAGGAGTCGAATCGTATCAGTCTTCTCATCTAACTCTTGAGCCAAAAAAACCCATATTTGTCAAAATGTCAAACTATTGCTCTTAGTAGGCCTGAAGGATCTCAATACTTTTCCACCACTGTTTAAATTAAAATAACACCAAGTTATTCACTACTGTATTAACAAAGAGTATCTTATTATCTTTCATCATGTAGTACTCTCTGAACAAAGTTACAGGGTGTTTTACAATGTAAGTAAAACAAAACATGCTCAGATAATGACACAGCGAGACCAGAAAATAACGGAGATGCAGCTTCATCATTTTTTCTCTACAGCAGAAATGAACAAGGCAGAAAATCCAGATGCTTTTATTTTGTTTCTTGTTGCTCCTGGTGTCCGGTGTTGAGTCTGTTCCTGCACTGTACATTCCATGTCCATGAACAGAGGGACCTGTGGAGCCCTTTGAATGACACCAACAGCATGATGCTCATCGCTCATATTAATCACAGCAGAGTTCAATGGGTGGATCAGCAGCAACCCCAGTCTGGTGTTTGGAAATAGGTGGACCAGCAGTGCGAGACACATGTTACCTTTACTGTTTTTATTACTCGTGTCACTCTTACTAACTGCTGCTGAATGTCAGCTCAGTTGGGATGTGCAGTCAGTGGATAAGTCATACTGGTGTGATATCATGGCAGTTTGTGCTAATGTAATATAGAAGTATAGATGTGTGACTGCATGTTGAAATAATAGCTGAAGAATTTTAGAAGAAGAAGAAACGTAATGGTCGTATCTAATTTGTAACACTGAAAGGCAATTCCCTAATGGATCCCAAATTATCTGGACATTTATTATCACTTAAAGTATATTTCCTTCCATATCTACAAGGTTTTGGAAGTCGAGTGTCCGTTAAACAACAATGAGGCATATATAGGTCTACCTCCAATACAACAACATCAGGACAAAGTGAGAGAATAATATTAATAAGTACTGATACTGAATCAAGCACTCACGTCCAGGAGGGCTTTACTGTGCCAGCAAAGTTCAGAGGAGCTTGAGTCCATTTTTTTTAATCCGGAGGGAGTTTTATAAACTCTGTTGGACTGTAAATCTGTACATTTTACAAACATACATACAGGGTTTCAATAAATGAACTGTAAATATCCTGAGTGATTTTATAGATATTGAGATAACATCTTGCGTAGGTGGGCGGCTACAGTTCAGACAAAAATCTGCCTCAGATTCTGATTCAAGAGTCAAATATTGTGACCTCTCTCTGTATTTAAAATCCACCCAAGCTTCAGCGATTTCATCATTTAGACCTTTCCGGCCCAAATCATCATCCGTTTTTTTGAATAGCTTGATTTCACAACACGGAGGGATGACACATCAGCAGAGCTGTCCTGCACAGTGTCAAATTGTCTGAAAGCAAATTGGCCTCATCATCGCTGAGTGTGATCAGGTGACATGTTTGGAATTGGAAATTTTTCATCAAACCATTTATTCTAATCTAATTTATTCTGACTTAAAGTCCCTGCATTAGCTTTCACATTAATTCATTTGAATTATTCATTCAGAATTCATGCATTCATGAACTCGCCCAAAACTGGATGAGACGATGCTCATGAGAGTTACTTTCTTTTAACTGTTCATAATTTTACCTCTATCCTTGTTTCAAATGTAATTCAATATAAACTGTTATTAAATTGTCTGCTCTTATCTGTTTTGTAAAACACTTTCGGTGGCATTTATTGTGTAAAATGTGCTATATATAAGTGTATTAGTATTGCTATCATTACTTAACTGGAAATACCTGATAAAAACTGGCTCAACGTATTAGCCTGACAGGGAATTCTGCTCTAGAAATACACAACTCCAAAGGCCAACACATATTTTTCTCTATTTGGTAGATTTCTGAATTTTTTTTTTAACCATGAACATTTCAAGAAGTTATATAACAATGTGCATTATATTGTATTGTATTACCATAACTTGATAATCACTAAATCACTGTGAGTGAACCCTGCTGTGTGTATGTGTCGCTGCTGCCCCCTGTCGGCTCCTGCGTGTGGTATTCCGGGGCAGCAGGGGGCGCTGTGTGCTCACGAGACATCCTACTGAAGATACGTTGCCAAGTCAACCTTCCGCTACTTAACAGACCCATCTGAATCGAGGAGGAAGAGCAGCAAAATCTGCTCAAAAATGGTGAGTTACATTTTTTAAATATACATCCATTGTACGCAGTCATGGTGTGTAGAGATGTGATGGATGGTAGAAAAGTGTTTTTAGTGGTCTGAGGGGTCAGATGTTTGTGGATGTTTTGTCGTACTCGACCGGTGAGCTGCAATGTTCCAGCGTGGCGCCTCCATGGCTGACGAAACCTCAGACTTACAATGCAGAGCACTCGCACCAAGCTCAAGAAAAATACTAGTATAAAGACACAGTGACGCTCAGAAGTGTTAACATTGTTTTCGTTCGCATGATACTTTTTTCCGGTTGTAGTTTGCACGGTACCATCTTGACTGTACTTTTCCTCGCAGGGTTTCGTCAAAGTGGTGAAGAACAAGTCCTACTTCAGGAGATATCAAGTCAAATTCAGGAGAAGAAGAGGTAAGACCATATTGTCTTCACTTCAGCTTCATTACCCTGATTGTGACCATGAAGCCATGCTCGTGTTTCAATCAATCTAAACGGAAGTCATTGACTCTTTGTAATTCTATAGAGGGGAAGACTGACTTCTTTGCCCGGAAGCGCCTTGTTGTGCAGGACAAAAACAAGTACAACACGCCCAAGTACCGAATGATCGTCCGGTTCTCCAACAGGAACATCTGCTGCCAGGTCAGTGACTTTGAGATGGTGGCTGAAACTCAAGTGGTCTCGTATTAAACATGACCTGACTAACCCAATGTGTCCGTCTCGTGCAGATTGCCTATGCAAAGATTGAAGGAGACCAGATTGTGTGCGCTGCATACTCTCACGAGCTGGCCAAATACGGCATCACAGTGGGCCTTACTAACTACGCTGCGGCCTACTGCACCGGGCTGCTGCTGGCTCGCCGGGTAAGCGTGTACACACACACACACACAGAAAGCTGCTGATGTCAGCACATGAATAGGATAGTGAGATTTGTGCTCTCACAGCAATTTCAAAGTTCAGATTTATTGTGTCATGTTTCGAAAGGGTGTGATCGTCACGTGTTTTTAACTGTTTTCTCTTATCCTCTCCCGTACCTCCCTCTTCTTAGCTGCTGCACAAGTTTGGCATGGACCAGGTGTACGAGGGCCAGGTGGAGGTGACGGGAGATGAGTTTAACGTGGAGAGCGTTGACGGACAGCCGGGCGCCTTCACCTGTTACTTGGACGCAGGCCTCGCCAGAACCACTACAGGGAACAAGGTGTTCGGCGCGATGAAGGGGGCCGTAGACGGAGGGCTGGCCATTCCCCACAGGTCAGCATGAGAACGTGAACAGCAGTTTATTTTAGGTTATATTTTACGTGTTTTGCAACTCCACCTCTCCACTAGTGGTGTGGTTTCACTTCGAGAAAGAGGACACAAGTTTTCTTTTTCCGTAAAGCCAGCATAGTTTTTGCACGGTTGGTCGATGACCAGTCGTGGTTTATTGGTTCTTCTCTGCTTCTTGATGATGATACAAATCCCGCTGAGCAAAATGTAGTTGGTCCTTCATTTGCATTCGCTGATGCTTACTGTCCTTTCAAGACGGGGCTGAGAGAAGCGAGACGAACCGAAGCAAGCGCCTCATTGTATCACAGTGTGATTGTTTTGTAGGAGGAGGAACATGATTAAAAGAAACCAGGAAGAAAAAAACATTCATAAGAAATGGTTACATTAATAAGAGAGCTGAATTCTCCGTCACCAAGCTTGATGGTATCGCTGCTCTGCCTTGTTTCTAGTATAAAACGTTTCCCCGGCTACGACACGGAGAGTAAAGAATTCAACGCAGACGTGCACCGGAAGCACATCATGGGCATGAACGTGGCTGACTACATGTCGTACCTGATGGAGGAGGACGAGGACGCCTACAAGAAACAGTTCTCGCGCTTCATCAAGAACGGAGTCTCACCAGACGCAGTAAGATGAAGGCTCCTCTCGCACAATATAGACTCAGTAAAGCATCTCGAGTCAGTTTCACAGGTGCAACCTAGTCGGCCAATCAGTCGGCCAGATTAGCGTAGAATGAAATGCTCTTAATTTATGTCTGGGCCAATATCATAAATGAAATTGCTGCACGGAAGTTCGTCCATCCTGTGAGACGCCTCCTATTTTCTAGCTCCATGAATTAGCCTACAAGTGTTAGGCTTGTGTTTTTAGTTTAAAAGAAAATTGCAATTGATGCACATCACTGCTCCTGAAGTAATTGATTAGATGTCAGTTATTGTTAGAGCCCAGCTAATACCTTTAGGGCTGACTGATATTAATTTATTGAAGGTGTATAGTTTGCCCAATAAGTGATACATTGCAATAGAGAGTCTTGCAATATGTTTGAAGTTGAGTAGGAACACTGCATCCATTACATAGTTTGTCCACCAGAGAGCAGTAATGCGTGTTTTAATAATGTAGAAAGTTGCCTTGATCACAATTGTTGTTACTGGATTTGTTTGTCAAATATTCGATGACTGTGTTTGCCGGTTCTCTGCTTCTTGATGATGATACAAATCCCGCTGAGCAAAATGTAGTTGGTCCTTCATTTGCATTAGCTGATGCTTACTGTCCTTTCAAGACGGGGCTGAGAGAAGCCAGACGAACCATTGGGCACAGTGAAATGCCGTAGACGTGGTGCATTAACATGTGGGCTGTGTTTGTCTTTTGTCAGGTTGAAGAAATGTACAAAAAAGCACACGCAGGCATTAGAGCGAACCCCGCCCACGTACAGAAACCCACAAAAGACGTCAAGAAGAAGAGGTGGGTTCTTATTTCCTTGATTGCACATTATAGATACCCTGGGAAAATAACGGTTTAAAGTCTAAGTGTTTAATATCGGCACTGGGAAGCTCCCAGTGCTGAGCGGACAAACCTCTCCTGTGCTGAATGTTAATGGAGCTGCTGTTGTGGTTCTTTCCGGCAGGTGGAATCGTGCCAAGTTATCGCTGGCTCAGAGGAAGGACCGCGTCGCCCAGAAGAAGGCCAGCTTCTTACGAGCGCAAGAACAAGAGGCAGAGGACGGTTAGGCGCTGTGCTGCGACAACACGCACATCACAGACAAATAAATTTATTTCAAACTCAAGTTTTTGTCTGTCAATAGTGTGTATAGTCAATAGTAGGTTGCATGTACTTATTTAAAGAACATTATTTACAGTAATTAACCTAAATGACTCAGTGTGATAAAAGCTCCCAGTGTGGTGTATTATAAATCAGACCTGAGCAGAGTTACAGTGATGTGGTGTGGCGTTTAATTGTGCAAAATCATGCTGGTCTCTTTATTAAGTAAACTACTTTTTTTTTTTTTTTTTTTCCTTTTTACATTTTGAAAGTAAAAACAAACACGGCAGCATTGAGCTCGACATGCTTTACAGGTCACGTCTGTTCTGAAATGCATTTAAAGTGGTAAATCAAGTCAGGTTGTCAACTCGGTCACAGCAACTTCGCAACAGGCAATGTCTGGAATGAATCATGGAAAATACTCTATACAGCATTAGAGTGTGACCACGGGTCGATCACAATCTCCACCGTCGACGGTGGTGAACATTCATAAATGACTTCAGCTGGATCTCTGGCACAGACAAAATCCAATAACTGTGATACAGCACACTACCACAAATGCTCGTGTCAGTGACAAATATACAAGATAACTTCACAAATTAAATACATCGATATTCCTCGTGTCGTTGATGCAGCATTGACGATGTCACTAGTGTTACAGCGGAGGGATACAGGAAGATCCCGGTGGAATACTGACAAATACCATCACGGCGTCTACTTTGACGCTGATGAACTCACTTTATTATGCAGATGAGTGACAAAGGGAACGCCTTTTTTCCATTTGATTTGTCACTTTTGTTTGCTACCTGTTCAAAGTGAAGTCTGGTGATAGTCTATATTTTAAATGGTCAAATATACCCCTAAAAAGGAGCAAATAAATGTATTCTCTTTGTACAGCCGGTGTAGCCGAAGCCCAAAATAGTTTGTCACATTGTTATGATGAACACTATGCCACAAACGGTGTCCTGTAAACAATGAGTGCCCCAAATGTGAATTAATTGCAGCAGAATTGTTTACACTATTCACTCCTGTTTGAGTAACTTTTGCTAAAAACAGCTCCCATGGACATTTCTTCACTTAAAAAAAAAAAAAAATTGGTGTTTGCTGGTTTTGGTCTTTTGCCTGAATTTTCTGGACACAAAAAAATACAGGAATATCAACTGGCGAATAATTTAACGGTACACGCCCTTATCATGCCATGATGCTCCGGAGCAACCGTAACGTAACAAAATATATGGGCCCATCTTAAAATAGTGCCAACTGGAGCTTTGTACAACTCTTTCAATCTCCAAAATATCTGAATGATTTTGTGGCAAAAAAAACAGCAACGTGGTCTCAGCTCTTGAGAGTAACAGTAAATCTGTTGACCGGGCCGTTATCAGCAGTGCCCTACGAAAACATCCCACTCCCGTGATGAATACATGACTAATGTGGCTGCATAAACTCTCTTGAACATGCAATCATTCAGTTTATTTAACCTCTGACACTGGAATGTAGACTCTCCATCAGCTCGATCATTCATAAGTGTTAGGAGCAGATAGAAACTACTTCATTAAATTTGCAATTCCTAAAATCACAGCATCTTTAATACTCAGCTCCACGTGTGGATATTTCCGAAGGACTTCCTCGTCACGAGTCTTTGGTGTGTGAGATCTGTTTCCACAGCAGAGCTTTCAGGTTGTTGAGAATGAGCGAGTGCTCCATGTTCATCTGTCCAGCATTTCCCTTAAGAGCCATGCAGACGTACAGCTGCCTCTCAAGCTCCTCCCTCAGCCCTGACGGCGCCCCGCGCAGGAGGTAGTCCTTCAGCGTGCCGCATGCCTTTGCCAGGTTTGGCTGAACCGGCTCCTCCCTGCACCGCTTTTCCGACGCGTCGCATGACGTCTGGCAGTCGACCCCGTACACGCAGTCGGCGTCAGTCTCGCACTTCAGCACCCGCATGGTGCGTCTGAACTCGTCCTCGGGAACCACCGCTTGGGTGTTGGTCAGGCGGAGCTCGTGGCGGTCGGTGTAACCGAAGTGCGCTGCGGCGACGTCGCAGATCAGGAAGCTACCGTAGGTGCCGTGGAAGATGTCCTCCACCAGCTCCAGGAGGCCCATGGAGATCTTTGCTTTGCGAGGCCACGAGGGGGTGAACCACTGGTCCATAGTGCGCTGCACGCTGCTGGGCACCCAGGACACCAGCGGCCAGGGCAGAGACAAACCATACAGGGGCCCGTAGGGGACTCGCTCCGTCATGTACAGGTCCCCGCAGTAGCCCAGCAGGCGAGGGGTGTGTCCACGGTCCTGGAGCAGCAGGCCCAGCAGCACCTCCAAAAGAAAAGAGAAAGCACAATTTAGTCTCCCCAAGCAGCTCGGAGTGATTTCATGTTTGCCGACACTTTTTCACAGAGACATCTTACACAAAAACAACATATTTTGTGCCACAGATAACAGCGGCTTGTTAATATACCTCATCCATCTGCAGTAGGGCCCATGTAGAACGCGCTTCTGGCAGTGACACCCGTCCATCTTTGTTTCCATCAGCGACAGAGAGGATCTGGCTGACGAGGCTGGCGAGATTAGCCTGCTCCCCGAGCTTGGACTGATGGATAAAGAGAGAGGGACAGAGACTTGAAGAGGGCTGTTCCAGGCTTTAGTCCATCATGCCACAGACTAAAATATGTGGTTCTGTATGAACCTCTCTGAGTCATTTACCTTGAGGTGATTGAAGACCATCTCTCTGAACTTCTCCACCGATGTGCCTCTGGTGGGCTTGTCGAACACGGGGGCTTCTCTCCGTGGCTCCGGCTCCTCACCCAGCTCGTAGTGCACGACCTCCCCCAACTTACAGCGGATGATCCCATCGTGGTCTCCCCAGCTTCCCGTGTACACCTGGCGAACAGAACGACAAAAAAACAAACTGTAAACATGCTGAAAACAGCCAGTGGTAGAATCACAACTCTAACGAAAAGTAAAAGTGTGTTTCCTACTTGGTTGTTTGGCAGCGTTGACAGACACCTGCTCATGTAGAGCGTGTCTTTGTCACACAGACTGCTGCAGGCTGAACCATCGATGATTCCCTTCCTGTATTCATCACACTTGGAGAAAGACAGAACATGTAGAGAAGTGTAATTCAATTTTAAGCCTCTTTATAATTGTATTCATCCATTATGTTAGACCCCGTGTGTTTGATAATCTGAGGGAATATTACTATTCTAGATGTTAAACAAAGAGCACAAGAGGTATTTACAACACGTTTTAGTCGCCACACAGAAATCTGATTATATCCTGAGGTTTACTGGTGTTCCTCATGCCGTGGTAGTTGCAAAATAAAAGACCATTACAAACAAAAATCATTAAAAAAAAAACAGGGTCCAAACAAACCGAGCCATTACTCACAATGGCGTTCTTGCACTCGTGTCCTCTGCACAGCTCTGTGTAGGCAGAGTATTGCACATAGAGCACCCAGCTCCCCACCAGCACAGTCAGCCATGTAAGGAACAGGTACTTCACCCGTACAAAGGAGATCCGAGCCTGTGGAGGGCGAGCAGAAACAGAAACTCTTGTGAATCGATCCAGAGCCTGAAAATAAACCAGGCTCACAGTTAAGAACAAGGAAGTAAAGTCCAACTTACACACACACACACATTGTTAAAATGTTCAAGTCGATGTACTGCCTGTATAACCACATTATGAACACATTATACAGGCACAGTATGCTGATTCAAGCCAGACGTGTACTCCCTAATCAAACCTGATCACATAATATGTCACCATGGTGACAGCATGGGGGGTGTCCCAAAAACAAAGAAGTGGCTGATTAGTCGCCATGTGCAACAATAGCTAATTAAGCTGTATATTGGTTTGGAGCTGCAGATCACAATGGTCCAGTGTCACATGCTATTCTGGCATGAAAATAATTGTTGTTATCCTGTTTCTTTATTGTTGGAATGCTGTTAACCGTTCAACGATTAAAATGTTCAGCTCTTTCACCAGAGGTCTGCTATGACTTTTTATATACCTTTAAACGTTTTGAATTATTAAGCTTTTTATTTTCAATGGGATCTCTATGGAGAATATTTTCAAATGGCTTCAGGCACACAGGTGTTCGCGATTGAGCCAATTAGTGATGTTGATAAACTCACAGACACACGCGCACACACACTCCTCTCCCTCTCTCTCTGTGTCTCTCATACAGTCATTCAGTCTTAGGGATCTTCAGAGATCTTTTCCCCCTCCTCCTCCACCCCATTTTAAAATAAAAGCCGCACACACATGATTTGTTGCAGCTGTTACGTGTTGCATCTCGGCCAATCAGACATGAGGATTCTGATAAGTTTCCTGATTCGAGTGACATTTACACACACCGCGACACAAGAGGGAGAGACGAGGAAAGACATGGCAGAGCAGGACAACAGTCATGTAAGCTGTAAAAGATAAAACATCAGACAATCTCCAAATGGGAAAGTTTGCCAGAGATATCAGAGGCTCTCTCTCTCTCTCACAAATTCTTTCTTCTCTCTCTCTCTGCCTCTCTCTCTCTCTCTCTCTCTCTCACAAATTCTTTCTTCTCTCTCTCTCTCACAAATTCTTTCTTCTCTCTCTCTCTCACAAATTCTTTCTTGCTATTCTTGCTATTCCTGCTACTACCAGTACTAATAACCAGTACTAATACTACTACAGCTATTAGTGTGACTGCTGATACTACTACTTCTACTACTTCTTCTAATTACAAATACTTCGACGACAACTTCTACTGCTACTACAAATATCACTACTGCTACAACTAGTACTTATTCAAATGCTACTCATACTTATACTGCGAATAATACTTCTACTACTACTACTATAAATATCACTACTGCTGGAATTCTTTTAAGCTACAGAAACCGTTCGAATATCAAAATGTTCAGCTCTTTCAGGAGAGGGGTGACATAACTTCATATTTGTAATCTTTCAACTTTTTGAATTATTCAGCTTTTTGCAATTTTTTTTAAATTGGATATCTATTTTCAGCAATGTTTTTGAGATTCATTTCAGCTTTCAGCATTCCAACGCATTTTCAGCAGGAAATGCATTTTCTAGTTAAAATTACTGCCCGTGTCACATGATGCACACATCACATGTCCCACAGTGTCTCTGTGGACAGAGCTGCTTCTGTGACACGGTGCAAGTTAATGCAGTCAGGGACTTATTTTACACGATATTAACACAGAATTCTTCATTCCTAAAAGAAAAAAAAATGTATAGGTGACATCCTAAGAGTTAAGTAAGTAAAACAAATCCCGAACAGCGGTTGGAGCATTGTGCGTTGGAGACTTCTACTAAAACAAAACGGCAGAGAGTTTTTCTTCCAAGGACTGAAACTGCACTTGGGAGGATAAAGAGATTTTGATTCTCACTCAGATCACATGGCGGGGACAGCTTTGTGTTGTGTGGGTTTGGGTTTTCTCTCAATTCAGCTTCGCAACTGTTTCAAAATCCCCCCAAAAATACGAACCTGATAAAAACCACAAATGAGGTTTTCATGAAATCTGTTCACACAAAATATGCAGCACTTTCCCACATTGAGCTACAGACTTCAAAGAAAAGCACAGGGAGGGTTCCAGGAAAACCAAAATAATTCCTGCCTCGCATTTCCCTTGGTGCATTTCACCAAATTGTCCAGCGGCAGCAGCAGGCCGTTAGAGCTTTAACAGCAGTTTGTTATTAGAGCTGTAGTCTCCTCTGCCCAGCTGCGTAGTTTTTTAAACACTCTGTGTCCTGAGGAGATGAACAAACAGATAGCGGGCCTCCGGGGAGGGAACTGGAGTTATCGGGGGAGTACAAATCTACTACACAGCACTATCTAAACCGACTCCTTTGCTTACGCCTGTACGTAGAACATCTTTGTGCATGAAACACACAGACAATATGACGGGGGGATAAAAAGCCATGTGTGCACGTCGTCCGTGTGGCGGTGTGTCTCAGTCTGTGCAGACACATGATGAAGCCTCCGAGTTAAAGAAGTGAAACCCGAGCAACAAAGAGCTTCATCCTTCACTTTTCAATTGAATACTATGTGTTGCACAAAGCATAATATAGCGGTACTAAATATATATATATTTACACAGTATATACTCTGTGGTAAGCGTACTGTAAAACTGCAAATGTAAACTGACAGAGTTTGAACTGAGTAAGAAAAGTTGAGGAAATAACAAAAAGGAATACAAATATTACACTTGAAGAGTGGAATAAAGTAAAATATAAAAACAGATTCTTCCTAAATGAAAAGGAAAACATCTTTAAAATGTACCAGTTAAGGTGGCAGCAGATGCAAGATACTGATGTTAATACTGATGTTAATCAGAGCTGGTTATGAGTAGTGCAGGCAGGAAGACTGAGCAAAGTCCACGTATGGAAAACTGTCGGGTGATCAGCTGTCAGCAGTTCGATTCAGTTACCGCACGTTAACCCTCATGAAGTATTGACTCCTTACAGTCGCGTGACTACAGCAGGGACATAAGACCTGCAGTATATCACATCTTCATATACTGTGGATGGAGCAGCCTGGAGCTGGTCTCAGGGATTCATGTAGGGATCGGGAGGTATTGCCCATCATCCTTCTCTCTTCTACGTCCTCTATGGAGTCCACAGAACTCCTCAGGACTGAGCTTTTCCTGTCTGCAGTCGAGACATCGAGCAGAACGACTGGATAGAAGATGGTCGATGCCATCCAAGAATGAAAAAACATCTTTACAGATGAAGTCCCAAAAACAGGGCAAAGCTCACAGCACTTGAGGTCTGCAATGTTAGTATCAAAGAGACTCAACAGGAAAGAAAGAAATTCACATAATCCGAAACTGAACTCGGGTTTGACAAAGCTTTGAAATTCAAAAGACATTTGTCGTACTTGAATGGTCGATGTTCAGAGATTATGAGGCTGCACTGTTTAGTCCAGTACAGTAGTTGTGTGATACATGTCGGGGAAATGGTTTACCGAGTTAACTAGATAACTTTAGTACAACTAAAACCTAGAACCCCTTCAAATCTGAAACATGGACTGATGAAGAAAAACAACATTGTTCTGGGTTTTCTCTGCAAAGGGATCCAGATAACCCTGTAGACTTGTTATTGGAGCCTCGATACAAACCAGACGCCAACACATGTTGGTATGTCGCCATAAACCAGCGAGTCCTCTAACAAGACTCCTTTTAAATTTGGTATCAGAGTTTGCATTATGTTGGTATGTTTACCTAAATATAGAGGCAAATTTGTAATTTAAAAAAAAAGTAAGCCAAATAGGCAACAAAATGCACAAATTTGCTCAAATATCAGACCAACACTGAATGTACTGAACCAAAACGGTTTCTATCTTTGAACAATCAAACTCTGCACCAAAACCACACAATAAACAAATACAAACTAATTACAGAACAAAATATAGAAACACAGGACCAGTGTGGCCAAAAACGTAGGTATACTGTACTTTCTTTTTCTATGTATAGAGATCACCTCAGGACTAAAAGAAACCCTTTCTGCACACGGTGTTTGGCATACAAACTATTCAAACAAGTACAGCATGAAATGTAGCCGAATTGAGGCTGATCTGGTTGAATTAACCAGCGCACGAGGCCGCAGGAAAACACTGGCTGTCTGAAGCCAGATTAAATGTTAACCTCCTGAACTCTACTGTAGTCCCCGGACTGTAGTTCATGGCCAAAGTTGTGATAAGCTGACTGTACTGTATATAATGAAGCAATATGCTTACTCTTCCCAGGAGCTTCCCTGTATTCTGGTCCTCTTTCGTAAGCTCCTTAGTGCTGGGAGTAGTTACTGGCAACAAGCCAGTGGTACCCCAATGAGAAGATTCAACCGTATTATCCAACCAAAGGGATTTACTGCTGCTCTGGCACTATCGGAGGTGATGAAATAAAGGTGAGTCTAGGCATCTTTCCAGTCAAATGTGAGGAGAAGATAACTTCAAATGAAATCCAAACAGAGATCCCTCCCTGGACTGGGTACAATAAAAAGTCCTCACATATTATCCACACTCTCAGTGGAAGGCCTGTGCTCTGCTCTGCTCTGGTTCTGGATCAGCAAAAAGAAGACGATTAACTTAATGTTTCATCAGCAGACTCATTCCTCAGGTAGATGGAAACAGCCCATAATATCCATCAGAAGAGCTCGGGGGCTGCTGCCAGCTGTCAGTCTGATGTGTCACCACGACGACCACGATACACACTAGGGTCCTCGGTCCAAGTCAAACACATCCCGCAGTGCACCACGACAATCCGATTAACAGAACAATTAACAGTGATATTACCTGGAAGTAGAAAGACTTTTTCACCCAGGCGCGTGGAAACAGACCCTTCGCCATCACAGAAATAGATCATCTCAATACGTGGACCTGGCTGTGGGAGATCATCCGAAACACAGCGGACAGCGTCTTCCACATAACACGACTTCGTTCACAGAAGAGACGGAAATTAACGCATTTTGTATCAGATTTGAGCCCCACTGTGATCCACGGCCCTTGGACCGTCGGGTTGTCTCGTCCTGGTGAGTCGCTCTGATGTTGCACTTTGCCTGCGCCTCTGCTCTTTGCAGCAGCTGCTAATTTTCAGGCAAAGCAACATACCTCAAGCTGGCCTTGGAAAAAAAAACGTAGGATCAACGGCGCACGCGCAACCTGTTCGTCTACAAAACGTTTTATTGTTTTTATTTTTCAGGTTGGCAACCAAATTGGCGAAATGTGCTTCATCATGGATTCACCGATACGCTAAAATTGAGTCATTATTAGGATTGGTTCTGTTGCTTAACTCTGAAGCTATGACCGGGTCAAGCTAGCAAGCATGATACTCGTTTTTACTTCTGCGACGTATTTCACAATTAAAGCCCATTGTTTAAATAGCAACCTCACTTCCGGTCATAACCAAAATAAAATAAATGACTCGTCAACACCACATAATCCGTGATTGGCACATGCTTTTCAAACAATGCCCAACTGGACGTTTTAAATAATTTATGTGTATGTGAAAATGTCTGGCCGTTTACAATTAATGCATATGGTGCTTTTGTTTGTATTTTAATCCAAACCTACAGAAGAAATTCCGCAGAAAAGATGCAGTGTTCGACCCCTAACAAGTATACATTTTTACTATACTTCTTTAAGGGGCGGATATGCTCTGTTTACTACATGCCCTGCCTACATTTTCAAATGTTTGAAAAAAAGAAAGGTGTACGTAGCAGCGGCAGCCTCCAGTAACAAGCAGCAGCCGTTTGAACGCTTCCCACAATGCACTCTCCGAGCATCAGCGGGAAACCAAAATGGCGAACGTGCTGGGGGAAAATGTACCGTTTGTTATCTTCTGACAAAGCAGTAGCCCCAGAAGTTTCCGCCACACACTTTTAAAACAAGTCAAAACCACAAAAGAAGCGGGATAACAGTGGTGTTTCATATTTATTTTTTTAGTTCGAGTCGTTGTAGAAGCTGAGGGGACCCAATGAGGTATTGTTGTCATTATGTTTTCTTCCTGTGGGGGGCTGGGTCCAACGGTCAGCGACCTCTCCGGAGTCGAAGCTTTGCATGTGGGTTGTTCATGCTAACAATGGAGCCTGGGCGCTAGCTATTTAATATTACAAGACATTTAGTATACAACGGTTTGTCAAACTGGTCCTTTGTCGTCTCTCGTAGCTCATGTGGATCATGTTCACTCAGTACCCGAACAAAGGGAATCCTGGACAGTGGCTAAATGGAAATGGAAAAAATTAAATATAAAATCTCTAACGTTAACTTAATTAATTAATCATGTTTTGCAGCAGACGATAACGATATCAAGTATTTAATTGTACAAATACAACTGTCAAATTTGACAAACATTCAATTGTGTTTTTATGTAATGTTTGCGTGTTAAAAAGAATAAACCTTTGCGTTTACTTAAGTTTTCAACGTTGGACAGGTTAAATAATTACTCAGCATTGCCCTGTAGCCATATTACTGACTGCATGTGGTTTGGGTTAATTACCAATTAGCACTAATTAAGAGTATAATCACCGGTTTGCATCCATTGGAGGGGGAATGGCATGTTTCATTTTCAGGCTTATCTCCTTGTATTCTCCATAACAATTACACATACAAGTCAGTACTTCAGTCGATTCTAAGTGTTGATTGTAGTATTAGTAAGCCATGCTGATGAATATGCAGAGATTGACATTTCATGTTAATCTCCCCGCTCCTCTTCCAGAGACTCCGGGGTTGTAGATCACCTGTCTGTCCATCACAGAGCTCTCCCCCAGAGGCAGCAGCAGGCTGTGTCCTTGTCCCCCACCAGCCTCTCTGCTCGGGGAGAGTATGGAGAGGACGACATGTCTGACAAGTTCACGGAAGGACAGGACGTCTTGGCCCGGTGGTCAGATGGCTTGTTCTACTTGGGGACAATCACCAAGGTTAGTGTGAGGGAAACACACCTTTTTGGTACTGAAATTGTTTTTATATCACAGTACCACCACATACGTTAAATGGAAAAAATATTCACATCTGAGGTTAACAAACCTCCAATCGTACGTTTTAGTTATCAGTTTTGGTCATAAGTACCTGGTAAAATCATCCAAATTCGGCGTATGTGACACAAAACATTTGATCTCATATCTCATATGAGCCTGGGTAGAATAGTTTGGTTTTAAAAATGTTTCGGAAGACATCTATCTATATATATTTTATTTTTTATTTTTTTCTCCTTCAGATAAATCAGGAAAAGCAGCGATGCTTTGTGGTTTTTGAGGATCGGTCAAAGTCTTGGGTTCTGTGGAAGGATATCCAGACAGGTAAATTATTCAACTTCAAGATTTACATGTTGCATGGATTTATATTTCGATCTTTGGATCGTTTATCATTTCCAGGTACTCTAAAAGACGTGTATACCATTTTATTGCCTGGCAGCATCTGCACTTTATATTCCGTACAGTTTTCATCTGGATTTTGCTCAGATTATTGGATGAGTATTGTTCTGTCCCCACCCTCGTCTGAACGTCTACTGCCTTACTTATCTCCCTTCTCTTGTGGCTGGCAGTTAACTGTCCAGTGTCTGGCATCAGTACAGCACAAGTTCCTCGCCCACATGTAAAGAACTGGTCCTCCATCTCAGTCAGTCAAAGTGCAAATGTGGCACAGAGATTATTTTATAATAAAGTGTAACATGATTTGTGATGGATTAAAAAAAAAAATCATATTTTGACAAATCTCCACCATTTGAATGGATATTATTTATTTTGGCTGATTCCCATGTTTCTGCACAACTCTATGCGCTCTGTTAGGGCTGGGCGATAAATCGATTTAATCGATTAATTCGAATGTGTGCTTTAAGGCGATGTGTTTTATTGAAAATCGAGAAAATCGCCCCCACCCCTTTTTCCCGTAGTAGAGTGCGCGCGCATTGTTTACAAACTAAAACAATGGCGGCCAGCAGCTTCACTGCTGGCCGCCGCCGCCGCCACCTCACAACAACAACCCAGCATTTTGGAGACATTCACCAACTGTACTCCGCATGAGAAGAAGAGTGCCCGGTGGAAAGCCATCACGGATGCAGTCGCGATGTATATCGCAAAAGATATGGTGCCCATATACACCGTGGAAAAGCCGGGGTTTATTCACCGTCTCAAAGCTTTGGACCCCAGGTACGTGCTACCAAGCCGTAAACATTTTTCTGACGTTGCCTTGCCTCGGCTGTACAATAGTACACGCCAAAGGATCTCTGCGGAGCTGGAGGGGATGTCATTCTACTCCGCAACAACTGACCTGTGGTCCAGCAGGTTGACCCAGACACCGATCCACTTGACTGGTGGAAGCGTCACCAACTTAACTTTCCAAGGCTAAGTACTTTAGCAAAGAAATACCTCTCTGTGCCAGCTACAAGTGCCCCCTCTGAGAGGCTTTTCAGTGTGTGGGGGGGGGCATTGTTGCATGCCACCGTGCATGCCTGAAGCCAGAGGTAGTAGACAGGCTTGTCTTCCTGGCAAAAAATATTTAGAAAAAACATGCACTACTGTTTAATACTGTTGGTTATGTTGTGAATGCACTTGATTTTGTTTACATGCACTTATTTACTGTGCAAAATATGTTATGTTGATGTTAGATCAGATGTTGCACTTTTGAAAATGTGAATGTTAAAGGGTCACATACATTTTATTTCATGCTGTGTTTGTATCAGTGTATTCAGTTAGAAAAGCTTACTGTAAAAAGTTACATTTGCACAGTTGTTTACAATGGAAGGCTACTATTTAATGCCATTTAATGTTATGTTTAATTTAATTTTATATTTAAATGATTCAGGCAAACAAAAGAGTGACCAAATACTTTTTGTATACTACAGGCACCTTTCTACAATGTTCAGGTTTTGTTTGCACTTTATTTTTATCAACCTACTTGGGAAAATCATCACAAAATAAAAGAAAAAATTGTTTTCAACAGCTTCTGTCATCTGCAAAAAATTTTGGGGGAAAAAAATCGATTTAAATCGTGAATCGGATTTTTTGTAAAAAAATCGGAGATTTTTTTTTTAGGCCATATCGCCCAGCCCTACGCTCTGTGATTAAAACTAAAAGCCTTGTTTTCTGCTGACCTCCAGTGGTTACGGTTCTCACGTTGCTGCAGTGATGGAGAGACGTACTTGTAGTGTATCACTACGCCCTCACGTCACTGTTGGTTGTAGTTACAGAGGTGACAGAACAACAGCACAGTATTAGGTTTCTTCTGAGACCTTCATCTTCCATTAACCCCCAATACTATGGCGGTTAATGGGTTGTGTTTAAATTCCATTAAAAAAAAATATATATATGTAAATGAAACGGTGTCCTGATCAATCAGGATAAATTACAGTTGGACCCTACTTCCAATCAAACAAGAAGTCCCTGTAGACTGAAAACACCACGAGGTGCTCGTTGCCTTTACTCTGTCACAACCAGCCGTTTGTCCATTTCAGGGGATGAAGAGGACGATGAGGACGACGACATTGTGTGCTCTATATGCCAGGATGAAACGTCAGATGAACCCAATGAAATAGTCATTTGTGACAAGTGTGGACAAGGTACCGTCCATTGTCTCTACAGCTCTTATATTGAACAAAGCAGTGCGTCCAGTTTGGTTTTTTTGTCAAGTTTTCTAACTTATTCGTTCTTTGTTCATCTACCTATTGAACTCTAATCTGTGGTCATCAAGCACATTTTGTACTTTTTAAAAGAGCGATCCAGTAAATGTGTTCAATATGTTTTAGGCTACCATCAGCTGTGCCACTCGCCCGTCATCGACGCCTCTGTCATTGACTCGGATGACAAGTGGCTCTGCTCAGACTGTGAGCTCACTTCTATACCGAAGGTACAGCTTTTGTTTTGAGTAAATTAAGCCTTTAGTTGAATGTGTGAGTTGTTTGATTAAATGAGCATGTATTTACATGACAGCTATTTTGTGAGGCGCATTATTTGCAGCACAATTGAAATATGAGACTTTAGAGTGCAAACTTAATCTATGGAGTAAATGCTGTATATATTTACCTGTGTGGTGTACAGAGGGATGCTGCACACATGAGGGGAGCGTCTGCTCAGGGCTTTCTGAAGCAGGAGGAGGAGGAGGACGTTACGAGGCAGCACCTGTCTCTCCAATACGCTCTGGACGAGCTGGTTTGGGACCAGGGCCACAAGACCAACATGCAGCACCGCTACTGCTACTGTGGAGGTCCAGGAGAGTGAGTCACACGCTGCATATGTTAGAACACACTACAGAATCAGGATAAACAACTTCCTACGCGCCCATGTTTTTATATACCTATCTATCCATATCTCTCTCCCGGTACAGCTAACGACTCTTTTCTCTGTCCTTGAAGTTGGTACCTGAAGATGCTGCAGTGTAACGGGTGTCTGCAGTGGTTCCATGAGACGTGTCTCCATTGCTTACAGATGCCCATGTTCTACGGAGACAGGTGCAAATAGCACTATGTTTATGTTTCATACTTCATGCTACCAGTTGTTACTGGTGAAACAAACCTTATTAAAGTTAAAATGACTCTGAACAATCTGAATAAAATATATCTGTATTCATGCTGAGCTGTCCTACCTAAAGAAATTAATTAATTGGAAATCACACTACCCTTGTTGTGTTTTTCACTTTTCATATATCAGGACACATTATCTTGTATTATTGATTGTGTAACGTTCCCTTTCATTTCCTCACATTTCCTTTAGCAGACCATAAAGCACCAGGCCATGAGACTGTCCTGTGGTCACCAAATCATTTCTGCAGCGTAATAAGCTGACGCGTTTTTGTGTTTGTGTAACTTTAGGTTTTATCTGTTTGTTTGTTCCGTTTGCAATGGTGGACCAGAGTACGTCAGCCGACTGCCTCTCACATGGTAAGTGAAGCTCAAGATGTATGTTCAGCTTTGACTCACAGTCTTCTTTAAAAACAGTATTATTTGATAAAATACACAAAGGATGGATTGCCCCCGCTTACATTAAATTCTAGATGTATAAGTAAGTTCCCACTGCATGCATCTTGTTTTTACTCTTCAGCTTTGCTACTGTGCCTTATTTCTCTTTTCATGATGGTTCTTTTGGAACCAGATTAAGTGAATAACACACAGCTGTTACTAAACCTTTTCAGGGAGAATGTCACACACCTGAGCCTGTACAACTTGAGTGTGATTCACAAGAAGACGTACTTTGATTCAGAGATGCACCTGATGTCTTACATCAGTGATAACTGGGAGCTGCTGCAGCTGGGGATGGTATGGACACAACTTATCAAGCTACATGTGGCTATTCACTAACTTTCATTTGCAACAAAGGCTAATCCAGGACACACACATGTTTTAATGTTTTATGGAAAGTTTCTTTTTGAGTTTTCTACTGAACATAAATACACATTTGTGTAGCTTAGTATTTAATATCAAAGAGTATATGTTTATAAGCTGCTTAACGTGTCGATACAGCTCAAGTTCAAATAAGAAACCATATGGTGTCGATTTATTTTTTGAATCCTAACCTTTTTTGTCTTTCACCCTGTATTTCCTGTTTGGCGATCTCCCCTCCTCTGCAGCTCGCGAACACTCCCAGATCAAAGCGATATGGACATGTTCTGGAGGCATTAAACAACAACAGTAGCGTGTAAGCTATTCCATTACTGGATTATCCTTTATGTTGATAGCCTGAAAGAACTTTTTTAAAAACCTTTTTCATATGCTCCTTCCAGTTTCAAGTCGGGGAAGGAGGTTAAGAAAAAGAAGCACTTGTTTGGGCTGAGGATCCGTTTCCCTCCGTCTCCCAACTCTGATGAGCCAACCGGCAGAGGGATGGAGACGGCTTCACATGAGATCACCATCAAGGGATGCAAGACCACCAAGGACCTATCTGGCATGAGGTAAGATGTGAAACGTACATCTCAAGTTCTGCAGTCAAATGTTTTTACATTTGTTGGGTATGACATCTCCCTCCTTCATTGTAAGCTCTTGAATTTGAATTGCTCATGTCGGACTGATGGCACTAAATGAGAAACGGTTATACAGCGTGCAAAAAAGCAGTGTTTTGATGCACCTTGTAATTTGTTTCACAATGTGTTACTACCCCTTAACAGTTATAGTGTTGTTAATGCACACCTGTCATTACTGTTGTGAAATGTTGTTGCTCTGGTGCTTGCAGGACGTTAACCAATGGCACAGAGAAGAAGAGAAAGAGGAAGCAAGAAGCCCGTTCTCTGGAGACTCTGGCTAAACCACAACGCGGTGAACTCTTATCCCAGGTGTGTGTGTGTTTGTGCGCATTCTCTTAGTGGACGTAAGCTGGGTGTGGGTGTTTTTTGCATTACTCTGTAAAGGTACGGTTATTAGGAAACCCAGTGAGAGATGATAACAATAGTTTTCTTGTCTTTGACAGGATATAAGAAAGCCTCTGCCACTAGAGCCCAACACATTGGATCACTTAACCTCCATCAAGTAAGTGAGCAATTGTAGTGTAGAACTTGTATTCCTAAACAATTATGACTTTTCACTTGTGTCGTGGTAAAGCTACGGTACTCTGAGAGCTGCAACCAACTGTTTTCATTTACAATTCACCCCACGAGTCCATGGTGACGTCTTCAAAGTGCTGGTTGTTTAATCTACTTTGATGTAATGAAGAGAAAAGAATCGAATCCTCACGTTGAAGATTTTTCCTTGACTGATTAATTAACTAGCTGTAAGTAACTTTCAGCGGCATTTCTTTGTATAATATTTGTTCTTTATCTGTCCCCATAACACCAGGACTGAGAGGTCTCTGCTGTCTTCAGATGTGGAATCCATCGGAGCCCCGAGCACCACAGAAACTACCTCAACTAGCATTTCAAGACAGTCCAGGTATGCCTGCTATTCAACGGCAACACTCGCACCTCACTTTGACCTCGATGGCGCTATGGAGGTTTGTTGGTTTGTTTGCCTGTCTGTTGATCTGCCACTTTGGTCCAGACTGAAATCTCAACAGCTATTGGAGGATAGATGGCTGACATTTTGTACAGACATTCATGGTCTCCAGATGAAGAACCCTAATGACTTTATGGATTACCTGACTTTTCTCTAGCGCCACGATGTTGATATTTGTGGTTTAGAGTGAAATGTCAAAAGACTTTGAAGGAATTAACATAAACTTTGTTCGAAGTTTCTGTTCCACCACCATCAAGTCATGATTTCAATTTGTCCAAGAATTTACGACTACATACCGTCGGAGCTATTTTCCCATCAGCCTCAGCTGCAGTTTGTGTTTAGTATGTTATGCATGCTAACATGGTGAACATTACCTGCGTGACATCAGGATGTTGCTATTGTCTCTGTGAGCATGTGAACGCGCATTTATCACAAAGCACTTCTGTGCTCTCGTACAGACGTTGTAGTCTCTCCATTTTGTTATTGCCCTTTTTGACTTCCTCTTTTCCTATCAAACCCACTCTAGCTGTAGTTCCAGCAAGATGCGAACGACGGCCTGCATCGTGCCCGTTTCCGCTCCACCCTTAAAGAGGAAACGTGGCCGGCCACGACGGGCCCTGCAGCCCCCCAACCCAGAGATCCCCCCTCCTAGCCATGCAGACCCAAACCCCTCAGCTACGGAGATGATAAGCCCGCTGCCAGGGCTCCACTCCACAGATATAGTTCACGGCATGGACCCCAACAGCCAACTCTCCCACCTCAAGAGCTCCATCAGCAGCTATTTCGGAGCAGCAGGGCGACTGGCTTGCGGGGAAAAGTACAAAGTCCTGGCACGACGTGTCACCCTCGACGGCAAGGTGCAGTACCTGGTGGAGTGGGAGGGAGTCACTGCCTCCTAGACACTCCCTCCTAGACTTGTCACTGTCGTCATCACTTCTGACTTTGAACCAGCGCCTGCAAGAGGCCTATCTATGGCTGTGCTAAGGACGTGTGTTCACAGCCTGTATTCGGAGCATTAATTGATATATGCCATTTGTTTAGTTTAGACAGGAGCGATGTTTTCCTGTTACTGTGAAGTATACTGGTTCAGTGCACATTTAAACATGTCTGTTCCTCTTGTGTTACAAAGATTACAGTTATTTGATCAAGGCATTGTCATTATACCACACCATATGTGTTCTCTGCTTTTAATTTTCATTATTTGCTTTGAATGTTTACAGCAGCCCTGTTTATTCAGAGGCACATAATCTGCATCTGTAGGCTTACAGTGACTCATTATTGTACTTCATTTTTAATCCAGTTATATGCTTTTATTCCCAGACCAGTTAAGTATGAAACTGTACGTTTTCTTTGACAGAATGTCATTGATCGGGCATTCAATGGTAAATCTTGGAGGATAAGAGAAATTCATTAATTTCACTACTGCAAAGACAATTACATAGTTATTTTGTTTATGATTTATTTTCTTTCTTCTTAAATATGTCTATTTACAACAGTGTCCCCTCCTCCAGTCCCAGCTACGAGTCCATCTTGTTGCCTTGGGCAGAGATATCCTTCAACTCAAAACAGAAGAGATGTGCTGCTGCAAATATTTAGTTTTACATAGAATTATACTACAACTTATTATTACCTTTTCCACTGGTCCTTTCTCATAAGTCTTTTTCTGTTCAGCATTTTCTCTTTTTTTATTATCTGTTGCACATGTCAAATTATACCTTTTTGATCAGATAATTCCATCTTTTTAGCACCAGCAGCATTTTCATGGTACGGTTCTTTAAGCCCCTTTCTATATTTACATTTAAATGCGAGATTCTGAAAAATAACTTACAAATTATGTGTAATTTCAGTGTTTAAATGTTCAGAAGGACTTGCAGCAAATATCCATTCTAAAAAGAAATGCATCCATTTTGTTTTCATAGTGAAGATTTTTTTTCGAGTGTCAACTGCCATCATCAAAATTGATTATCCTTTTAAAACATTTTTATTTGATATCGATTAAAATGACTTAACTGTTGACTGAAGTCTTTAAGGACCTATTTTGTTTTTACTTTGTCTGATAGTTATGATAAAACAAAGTGCTGCATAAGATGAATGTTGTTTACCCAGTTTCCATACTTAAGAGTTCAGAGGTGTTTTTGTTTTCTTTTGCTGCATATGCAAGTTGGTCCTTGATGATCGTGTTCAGTCAGATTAAGGACCATACGGCTTGATAAAGGGGCGCTTCAGCATTATTATGACCATTTGACTTTAAATTGTTTGTGTGACCGGTGCAAAACAAAAAAGTTCAACTTGTAGTGTACACACTCAGGATATATCTAAAAATGGCACTGTATTGCATAGGCCTGCATTTGCAGCTTGGCAGGAAGTTTAGATAAAAGTTATTCACTCAGTGTTTAATGGTCAGTATTTTTATATTAGGTCCTCCATTTTACTTTGGACCATATGTATGTAAGCTTTTTTTTCTACAGCTACACTTGCTGGTTTAATCTGAGTCAGAACAAGTCACTGGAAAACAATATTCTGTATGTCGTTGCATGAGGTAAATATTCATCTAGTTCGGCTGTCTCTTTTTACAGATGTTTTCTATTTTTTGTTTAAATGGACAGCTTTTTGACATTGATACCTCTTCATTGTACGGATGTAGTCGGTGTATGTGAAGCTCTTCTCTGTTCAGCCAGTCAGCCTCCATGCTGTTACCACTGGCTACCAGCAGGCTTCTGTAGCCAAAGAACATACATGTAACGTCTGCTTCGTCTTTTGAGATTCCGATTACGTTTTTATACATCGTTCTGTAGACGTGATATTTCTGAACCTGTTTAGTTAAAGGATGAATAAAAGCCGATATTTTGGACTGTTGTGTTGCTTATTAGATGTTTAATTGCTGCCTGTAGTTTATGTTTTAACACAAGAGCCTCCTCAGCCACAGCTACCGTTGTAAATGTGACAGTTAGTGCTCGCGCCAGTGTTCGCGGCCACTGTCATTGACAACCTTGTCCACCAATCGTATAACACACAGCGTCAATTTATCCAATCACGAAACGCGATGTTGGGATGTGGGGCGGGGACTAAAAATACAAACGTTCCGAGGACTTTGCCTTCCATCACGGAAAAGTTTTGTTCAACTTTAAGTTTCAAATACATAATTTTATGCTTTCATAGGACCACAACAACAACATTTTAATATTTCTTTCTAACGTAAACGTTGTCTATCCGGTGGTTTGGTAGCTTATTTGGCTTTTATTCGAACGATAATGTGAACTAGCTACCCACCTGTTGATATAGAGCATCTTTGTTTACGTTTAGCATAGCTAGGCTAGCTGCTCTTTTCCCAACGTACACACACGTTGGACGTGTTGATTGAACTGGAAGCTAACAAGTCAAGACAAGTTGTTGATAAACTGAGGTCAACATGTAACTTAGCTACTCATTAAGCTAATGTTTGAGGAATCTGCTTCGACTGACGGAGCTCAGTCTGCAAAGTGGGGGACAGAAATTGAGGTGAGCTAACGTTAACTGCATGACATAACTCACATTCACACAGTGAAACAGCTGTTGGTAGCCAACAGTTACAACACCACTTCTTCCACAGAGTAAACCTACATATATCAGTTGAGGACATTACAAAGAGTTTGTATGATGCTGTATTTGACCCCTTATCCCCTCTCGATTCCTTCTTCACTGATTTGACAATCTATAGTCAGGCAGTTGGACGTGATTACAGAGGTGAGGGTGAAGAGTGCTGATTCCCTGAGCGTACAAGACCTGCAGACACCTGATGTTCCTCCATCGCAGTGAGGCTGTGTTTGCCAGGAGAGGCCTCTTAGTGGGACAGCTGAGAGACGTGGGCTTGTTGGCAGTCTCAGCCCACCCTTCTCTAACTCTAAGGTGAGAAAGAGGATATTTGTGAGTTAAATAATAAGAAACAACCATCCAGATGTACTTTACGTCACCTATCACATTGTCTCGTGTTACATACTGTATGTGTGCAATAGTTTAAAACTGGTAATTCTTCCCACGACAGAAAACATTGGAGGGTAGATAACTTAAATTATATTTACATTGGGTATGTATGTAGGTTATCTGTAAAAACTATCTCATAACCAAAACATAAATAAACAAACCACTTCACACCCCTTGCCATAAATTCACACACCTCTCATCCACATCCGTGTTCTCCCTCCCTATTCAGCCTGCCTCATTCAAGGCCAGGTCATTAGGGATGGAGTCCTATTCTTCGAGGAAGAAAGGGGGCTGTGTGCGTCAGGAGAACGCCTGTCTGACCATGCAGGATGAGCAGCTCATCAGTGACCTCGATGCTATGCAGTATGAATCGGCCACCTCCAAGTCTCAGGTACGACGATCATCCCTACGCAGATGATTTGGGTGGATAAAGGTGCAATCTTTAACCAGTGTATCTTGTGTTTCATCTCGTGTGCTGCAAGTAGCGTGAAGTCAGAGTTATTATTTCTCAGTGTTTTGTTGAGACATTGGCAAAAGAGATCTGTGATATTAATAAACAGAAGCTGTTGTGGATAAATATGCTGTGTGTGTGTTTTGTTTTTTAGGTCTGCCTCAGAGGCCCCAGGATAGGGGTTCAAAATGGTGTGGCAGTCATGAGTGAGCAGATTCGTTATCTTGAAGCAAAGCTGGAGACTCGAGCCACAGAACTAAAGTAACCCGATTGACCTCAGCATAGACTGCTCTAGATTTAGTTCATTCATTCATGTCATTTTAATGTGGCAATTGCGTGCTTATTTATATACACTGGATACTGAATTGGTGTTATATAATGTGCTATGAGGCATAGTCAGTCGTTCATAATACTAGAATTGTCTTTCGACCTTTGAAACTATTCCTGTTAATACTGAAGCAATAATGTGTGATTATTGCTTCAAATGATTTTTCTTTTTTCTTCTTTTTCTTGAAACTGTGAACCTCTGATTGAACCGAGTATTAATACCCTGACTAACTGGCCTCGTCTTTGTTTCCCAGGGCTGCAGAGCTGAGGGCAGACTGTAGCCAGGAAGCAGCAGCTCGCGGGGACATTTTGGTGGCGACTCTCACTGACGAGCTGAGCGCGCTCAGAGAAGAGCTGCAGAACAACGCAGCGCTGGGCAAACGGTGATGCTTTTATCTGGGCTTGCCTTCTGCACACAATTTAATTTCATTAGACTACAGATTGCAGTTCTTCTGACATTTTTGGAAACAGCATGTCTACCACATGAAATGGATCTGCTACAATGTCTTTTGTCTCATAATTGCGTTTGGTACCTGTACATCCATATTTTTATTTAACTATATGAAGTGATCGACTCTGACCTGGCGTTGAAAAACATAATCAGATATTTTGTTGAATTATTAATATTGCTTTAGTACTTAATTTCTACCTCGTCCCTTACAGGGCTGAGCAACAAAGGAACCAAGCACTTCAAAATGCAGAGAAACTCAAAGAAGCCTTCAAAGACTATAAGGCGACCATTTCCTTTAAACTTAAGAGGGTATATTTGATTTATTTGAAGGAGTTCATTGTTTAGGCATATACATTTTATAATAACTCCTTTTTTGTTGCACTTTGATGGCATAAAAGTGTTTTTGAATGTTTTTTTTTAAGGTGATGGAGAGTGAGAGCAAACTAAAGGAGAGTCTTGTTGAGTGTGACAGAGAAAAAGAGGAGTTGGAAATGAAGTGCACAGTGTTGGAGAAAGGAAAGGTAGAACAGAGCCAAACAAGTAGGTGTGTGGGATTATTGTTCATTTCATTGTTTGTGGTGTACATTGTTTTCTTTGTTTGTAGAAACAGAAATAAATTGGACGATTTCTGATGTTTCTCATTATCACTCACATTTTTTCAGAAGAAATAGCTTTGATTTGCTGGGTAACATCTTTTTTTTGTATCACTGATCTTCCCCCATGTCTGCCTCCCAGCCAGCTGAAGGAGGAGGGGAGGCAGGTCAAGTCTGCGGCTGCTGGCCTCCAGACTCAACTGGAGGAAGCCGGACAAAAGGTCCTACATCTTGAACGACAGCTTATAGAGCGGGGCGCGGAGTTCAGGGAGCTGGCCTCTCTGCGAAAGGAGCTAGAGAAGCTGCGCACTCTGACCCAGAGCCAGGAGCAGAGGGATGCCCAGAGCCACAGGGAGGCTCAGCAGAGCCAGGCGGAGCTGGCCGGCCTGGAGGCCATACTGTCCCTGCTGCATCTACGAGAGGTGGAGAGGAATATGAACACACACTCACATTGTTGTTTGTGTTCTCGTGTCACAAGATTTAGTTAATTCTCCCGGAATGTTTGACCGAAGGGATTGTTACATCATCAGTTTTTTTTATTTGCCCAAACCTGTTTTTGGTGTCGTAGCAGAAACTGTCCAAAACAAGTTTCCATATTTATCACTGATCTTGCACAGGCGATGATATGATTGTTGTTGTTTTTTATTTCAGGGTGCTGTGGAGACACTGTGCGTCAGGCCCTGCATGTTTCCCCCAGTGAACTATTTAGGAACAGGACACCTACTGAAGCTGAAGCCAGGTATGCTGACAGACCGCTTGTGTACTTGATTACGTTCTGTGTTATCTATACCTATATACAATTCTACCCATCTTTCTTTTGTTCTTAGAGTGAAATAATTTTGGGATTATTAGAATTTAATATAGTTAGAATGAGAGACTCATCCTGTTTTGTGCTTTAGGTAAACAAAATAATTTACAGATGGATTTATGATTTTATTGATTTTATTACAGATCAAAACAAGAATAACCAATAAAATAAACAGAAACATATACAGCAAATTCTCAGTTCACTAAATAAATAAATAAATATTACATGATAGGAAAGGAGTAGACAGAAGTACACTTGTATGGTTCCACCCCTTTCATCTTATATCTTAAAATAAACTTTATGCAACGGATTTATTGATTTACACACAAGTAGAAAATGGCGTTTCAATGCAGGTACCACATACTGTATACTTTTCTCGAATATATGACGTAAATATTAGAAGCATTCCTGTCCTTTCTTTCCACGTCGCTCCATCCTTGCAGGTGAAGGCTACCAGCAGCTGCTGCGAGTGCTGCAGTCGATGGAGGCTGGGCGGACCAAACAGAGCAGCCTGGTGGAGCGGCTTCAGGAGCGTTTGAGCAGAACCCAGGAGGAGATCTCCTCGCTGCAGAGCTCCATGAGCCAGAGAGCCTCCCACTACCAGAGCCTCCACACGGAGCTGCTGGACAAAGTCAGCCAGGCCACTGACACAGAGAAAGAGGTGATGTTTCACCCCCTTTCACAATCTCATCTATCTTTTGTGTTACTTAAGCACAACCTGATGTCCTGCTTGAAGTAGATTAACATTCCTTCTATGTGCTCAACTGTATTACTGTTTTTTTCAGAGAAATTATAATTTTTCATTTTCAAGTTTTTTACAAAAACCTTCTCAGCCAATAAAAGTGACAATATATAATGTATTTATCATATAATTTTTTTATTATCATTTTTATAAATATTCTTTACAATTTTACTGAGCTTGAGAGCTAATTATTGGTTCTTACAGATTGTTTGTTTTTTTGTCTCTGTTTCACTTCAGTTGAAAAGAAAAAGTGCTCGTGTGGCTTCGCTGGAGAAACAGTTACAGGAGAAAACCTCGGCCTACAGTCAAGCTGCACTGACCAACACTGAGCTGGAGAATCAGCTACTGGTACAACGCCCACACTTGAGCTATCATTGTATTAGGTTTTCCCTACATGATTATCGTGGCCAAAAGAGTATGTGTTTTGTCTCAAAATACGAGTGTAGGGAGAGAGAGTCTGTAGCTATAACTGTACAAATCGCACAACAAAGAACAGTCGGCATATCCTGCAGACTCGGCTGTCTAACACCCAACACCCTTTTTTACGGAAACGGGGGAGACAAAGCGAGAACGGAAAGGAATTGAAGAGGCACTGGATTGTTTACACAATATTATCATATGAGTATTCTGAACATGATATCAGTATTTCTGATATTTTTTAAAGATCATGTTATTTTAACACGGGTATATCGCTACACTCCTTCCCACTCACCCAAACATTGTTTTTTCTTTCATGTTTTTGCCGTGTTTTTATTCCCTGATGACATCACTAAGCCACAGTCAGGCTGTCTTTGAACATAACTGTACATCTGCCAAAGGCTACGAGTTTTAGTCCTGATTCACAACTATTTGTGACTTGAGTCATGTGTTACAATGTGAGTGTGTTCTCTAAATCCACCGTTTATACTCTTAACAGGAGAGAACCAGCACCGTTCAGCATTACCAGTCGCTGATGACCAAAAAGCAAAGAGAGTACCAGCAGTCTTTGGACAAGTGTCAGAAATCACAATCTCAACAACTCACGGAGCAACAGCACAGAATAGAACTGGTGATATACAGCTACATCTTTGTCTCGCTCAACTGAACCTCCAGCACCCTCTGTTGCTCTTCAGTTCATTTCAATTCAGTTCAACCAAACTTAATTTCATTAGCTACAAATGAATGCACGTTACGGTATTATTTGAGTTAATTTGCACCTAGAAACACTGGCTGTGACCATTACCTGGAGTAGTAAGTCAGAGTATATTCTCTCTTCTGCAGTTGCAGCAGTCTGCGGCGGAGGCTCATTCCCGGATGTTGGTGATGGAGCAGGAGCTGAGCTCGCTCCGGAGGCAGCGGGACGATGCTCATGACGCAGGTCTTCTGCTGCAGAGCTCCGTGGACCAGCTCACACAGGTCAGGACACTTCTACCAGTATGCAGGATCCTATCAGTGCATGTTACTACCTTCACTGGTTAAAGCACGGGAACAGCATTTTCAGACTTAAGTTAAAGGCACAACAACTATAATTCAACCCATGTGTCTGCTTTGTTTGTATTTTTATTAAATTTCAGCAGCGGCAGGTTGAAGTAAGACTCAACGAGGAGCTGCTGCAGAGTTTCACAGAGCAGGCGACTCAGTCTGCTACCAAGGTCTGTACACATGTTTGGTTACCGTAGATGAAACACTAATAACGTACATTGAACTGTGTGAAAACATCTGGCAGAATTCCACCATAACCACTAATATGCACCATCCACGACCTCTGTTTGTGCATCAGGTGTGCGAACTGCAGTCGTCTCTGTCGGCGTGTAGAGAGGAGCTGAACTTGCACCTGCAGCAGATGGACGAGATGAAGAAGAGCTATGAGAGCGAGCTGCAGAAGAACAAACACAGGGTACAGTGCTGCATTCAACGAGACAGTCTTTCAAGCTTGGAGATCGACTGTTTGCAAGAGGATTTGCACACACTCATATCTTTGATCTTACCTCAATCCGGCTTATCCTCTCCCCTGTTCCTCCCTCCTCAGGTGTCCTCTCTGCAGGAGAAGCTCCACGGGGCCACTCTGGTTTACCAGAGCTCCAGTGAGCAGAACCTGCAGCTGCAGCTTTCTCTCCAGCAGCAGCAGACCATGCTGACCGAGAGCACTGCTCACATCTCTGAACTGGAGGAAAGTCAGAGCCAGCTGCAGAAACAGGTACGTTGGAGACAGTTAAACTACCAGGTGACACTAACAGGAATGCTGTGTTTGTATTTCACTTCTAATGTCATTAAAAACTTCACAGGCTGAGCTGTTTTAGTGCACAAAAACAAATCAAGACATTGAACTTGCACCAACTCAATTCAAACGAGCTCCATTCGTAAATCCTCGTTGAGTTAAAGTAAATGGAGGCCAGGTTGAACAACAGAAAAACTTGATCAAAACAGCTTTGCAACCTCTCGCACAACTCTATAATCCAAGTCTCATTCATCCAGTCGTATGCTCTGTATTTACCAAACACATTTTCGCTAAAACTTTACGATTTAAAACACTTCCTCCACTGTCGCCTCGTGCGTGAGTCCGTGCATGAGACGCTGGTGGCGGAAGTGTTTGGGAAGTACAACGTTTTCTTTCAAGGACTCAAGGACCGTGGGCCACTGTTGATGACTGTTTATCCTACTTTCTGTTAATTGTTTATGTATTAGTGAGCAATAAAAACTTTACGTTTTGTTTTTAGAATTGCTTGATCCTGACCAGACGGACAATAAACACCACTATTTAGTTTTATTTGGGTTTTGTGACGCGTCCACTGCTTCCAGTAAGGCCTCTTTAGAGGGTGACGGGAGAACCGGCGCACAAGGATTTTAATTTCTTTGTAGAGGTCACAATCCATCTTCCCTGTGATTGAGTGTTACCGTTGAATTGCAGCTTCAGTTTAAACCATTTTATTCTCCCAAAATTAGTCTCACACAACGGTCTCCATTCAGCGAGCAGAGCTGTACAGGGACAGTAACATGGAGCCTCTCTGTACACAAAGTTCTGATCTGAGCAAATGACAAGACATCTGTGTACTTGTGCTTGTTTTTGTTTTGAGTAGTAGATCAGGTCTGCACTACAAAACAATGTTGCTCTCCAAAAAGTTAGAATTTCTGGGACCAGAGTTTCTTTAGTGTCTTGAACTGGATGTTCTGTTTGTAAGAAAATAATGATGGACGCTCATGTTGTGTGTGTGTGTGTGTGTGTGTGTGTGTGTGTGTGTGTGTGTGTGTGTGTGTGTGTGTCCGCAGGTGTCCAGTCTGGAGCAGCAGCTGGAACGAGCTCGGGCCGCTCTGCAGGCTGAGGTGAGGAACAGAGAGCGCGACAACCAGGAGAAAGACAAGGACCTGCAGGAGATGAACCAGCAGAGCAGCCATCTGTCTGAGTCTGTCGGGTAAGAAGACCTGTTCACACGGGGACCCTCACGGTCCACTCTCAGGAAACTGGAGTCTTTTTAATCGGAGTTAATGGAAGTGTTTACGTATAAGGACTATTATTGTTGACTTATCACTATTTTAAAGACATAAACTATGTCACCAGTGCTGTAAAAGAATGATTTAGAATATTACAGTCAATGCCAAATATTTTTGAGATTACTTTGGTTCACACTTCAGTAGTTGTTTGTTTATTTGTTGTTTGTTTATTTGTACTTCAATATTTCCCCCACACTTGTACTTTGTATGGGGCTTTTGTTAGAGTCTATTTTCGAACATAACATTTTTATAAGCATGCTGTTCTTCTTGACCTGCATCAAACGCCTCGGTCTGTGAGACAGTCTTATGATTACACCGCATCCTATTTGTCTGTAGGCATGAAGCAGCCCTCCCCTCCTCGCCCCTACAACCCATACATGTGTGTATATAAATGGGGATCTTACTTGTTTGAGACTTGGAGATATAAGCCTGATTCTGCATTCTGCAGTGCTGCTGGTTAGTTTCATTTTTCGGCCGTTTTAAAAGCTTGTTGATAGGTGCCATCATAAGGCATGTCTACTCAGCTCAGTTAAGCTACTCTAACAGTTCTGGAGGGGTTTCTCTAACTCTACGATGGGAGCCGTGCTAACATTGAGGTGAGGAAATGGACGTGATGCTGCAACAACAATGCAATGTGTATTCTGCTGAACGCTTTATGTGTATTTTTTCCTGTCGTATGCCTTCCCTTCATTGCAACGCCTTTTCTGAAAGCGTATTTGTTTCATTTAAGACTTTTAATCACTTGATGATTGTTTTATGTGTTTTTCTCTTTGTTCTTCCTGCAGCCACCTGACATCAGAGATGACAAAGTGTCGAGGGGAGCTGGTGTCTCGAGATTCGGAGCTGCAGCGTTTGAGGAAAGATGTCAACGACCAGATTTCTCAGATCAGCCGAATGGACGAAAGCCTGCAGCACATGAAGAGGCAGCTCGACAGCAAGAGTGACACGGGTATGTTGCAGTGCAGGAGATTTCAGTCCCTTTTTATTTGACTAGATTATATAGATTTAGCAGAGAAGAGACAATTGAAGCCAGAGCTACACAGCTCCGGTTTCAAAATCTGAATCTCTCTCTCTTAACATTTCTGTCTTTTCCTTCTTCTCCCTCCCAGTGATGGATCTGGAGGAGAAGCTGCATCGCCGTGAGGCCGACAGGCTCAACTGTGTCCAGCGGGCCCAGATCCTGGAGGGGCAGCTTCAGGCGGTGCAGGGAGAGTTGGCCGAGACTCTGGAGCAACTACGGGAGCTCAGAGATGTTCTACAAAGAACCCAAACCGTCGCAGATGAGCGGCAAGCCTCGGTGGAAAAACTGACTGTCCGACTGAGGTGAGGTTACGCCCTCATGTGAAATATCCTGCACACGGGGACGAGGGACAAGCCTCGGATGGAGATGACGTCCATGTGCTGTTGCTCAGATAAGATCCTCCACTGGATCCGGCTCGTCTGTGTTCGAAACAATGCCACGCCCAGTTACTCAGTAACTGTTTTTTTTGTTTTTTTTGGAAATGTGTGTTAGTTTCTGATAAGCGATTGAATTAAAGTGTGTGTGTGTGTGTGTGTGTGTGGCTTCACAGTGATACCCAGAGGGAGTTGGAGGACAGAACTCACGAGGTCTTAGACATGGACAATGCACTGAAGGAGAGACAGGGGGAGCTCCAACAGAGAGCACAGCTGGTACAACACACACACATACCTTTTTTGGTTTATTTAATTTTATTTGCAGGATATGTTTTGCTACCATCCCTCTACTCGTCTGTTTTATTTGTGTGTTTTTTGTTTTAATCCGTCCCCGTCATCCTCAGCTGGCTCAGCTGGAAGTGGTGATCAGAGAGCACAAGCAGGAGATGGAGAGGAAGCTGGAGTCTTTGCAGCAGAGCCTGCAGGCCAGAGAGAGAGAGCTGAGCGACGCACAGAGGGAGCTCACGGACAGAAGCATGAAGGTCAGGAGCACACACGGAGCAACAGGAAATGTTAAACCAACTCGGCCTTCAAAGACATTTGGAGAGAAAATGTTTGACGAACTGAATGTTTAGAGCAGAAGCAGAACTCGATGTCTTTAGAGGAGAAGAGGACGAGAGATCTCCATCGGTTGATGGACGGCCAGCAGGAAGTGTGTTATCTGTACTTGGTTTGTGATATGTGACATTTGGTTCACATCAACAGTGCGGTCAGTGTGTGTGAAGCTGTAAACGGAACATTAAGAGGGAACACTGAGAAAACGACATAAAGATAAAGTTCAATCATAAACGTTCACACCATTTGAATCGCACCAGGTGTTGTGCTGCAAAATGGATTATTATGACTTGTGTTAAGTAAATAGATGATAAACAAAATATATACATTTTTTTTATAAATGGAAAGTAAAACATGTTTATTGACAAAGCCATTAGATTAACAAAATAAATCGGATTACCCTAAAACCTGAATGTAATAAAATAAAATAATTTATTTGATTATATTACTTGTTTAATTTAAGTATAATTTTGATTTAATTAATTCAAAATGTAAATAAGTGAATTACATAAACAAAATCAAATTTTAAATGAAATTGAATTTCACTGACAAAGATCAAATAAAATAAAAATAGATTTTAATTTCATGATGAATTCAAATTATTATGGAAAAATGGGAGTAATTCTAGATTTAGCGCATACTTTACAGGTAATCCACCGATTGGCCATGAAATAAACTTAATTTAAAGATCCCAGAACCAGCGCCGCAAAAAGTGAATTAATAAATGAAGTCAGACACTTACTTAAAATTAGGTGTGTTATTGTGTGTGTGTGTGTGTGTGTGTGTGTGTTAGGAGTCCCAGGAGCTGCATGTTTGTCAGCAAAAACTTCACACTTTACTGCAAGAACTTGAGGAAAGTCAACGTCACTGTGAGGCTTTGACCAGAGAGTTGGACGCCACGAAGCTGCAGACCAAAGAGAAGGTAGAGCCTTCAATTATTATTCATTCTTTGGTGTTCACGTTCAAATAAAAGAAGGAATGAGTTTTTGAGACAGACAGTTCTCCTCCCTTCATTGTGTGTGTGTGTGTGTGTGTGTGTGTGTGTGTGTGTGTGTGTGTGTGTGTGTGTGTGTGTGTGTGTGTGTGTGTGTGTGTGTGTGTGTGTGTGTGTGTGTGTGTGTGTGTGTGTGTGTGTGTGTGTGTGTGTGTGTGTGTGTGTGTGTGTGTGTGTGTGTGTGTGTGTGTGTGTGTGTGTGTGTGTGTGTGTGTGTGTGTGTGTGTGTGTGTGTGTGTGTTTGTCTTTGTATCCCGGTGGGGACTTTGACCTGACTGCACACAGACCCATGGGGACTCGTGTCACCGTGGGGACAAAAACTGAGGTCCCCACCGGCAAACCCCTCCTACAAGCTTCAGAACAGTGTCTAGACATGCCCCATGTAGTTTTCTCTGAAGTCCCCTGGAAACCATTTTTAAGAAAAAAATGTGTGTGTGTGTGTATGAATGCTCCCCTAGTGTATACACACTAGTACTGCAGTCCCCATGAGGTAGGCTGTTCTTGAAGTGTGTATCGCTGTTTGTCCACTCTCTATTGCCCCCTATTGGTCAAAAGTAGTATTACAGTTTGGGAATACACTTTAAATGTGTCTTTTTGACCAAAGATAAGCATGAATGAAATGCTACATTTGATAAAAAATAAATATATGTATAAATAAATAAATACTTAATATTAATATTGATATTATTTATATTGCTATAGTTTTTTAAAAATTTGCATGAAAACAACGATAACCATAATGTATATTGTCTATATATTTCTCATGTAAAATGCCTGTTTTAAGTTTCTTCCATACAATTTTAATGATATTTTACCACAATTCATTATCTCATCATTGATATTATTGACAATAACAACAACAATTATAATAATAGTCTATATTTGATTTATTTTGCCATGTCAGAGGTGTAAGATCAATAAGGTCTTGTTTTGTTGCACTGCTTTTTTAAAACTAACTTTTAAACAGTGCTCACTGTTCAATGACAATGATATTGATGATAACAGACAAATGCAGGTTTAGAGTTGTATCCATAAACATAAAATAGGAGTAGAAAAGACATTTTCCTTTAAATCAATACAGCAGGATGGTTTGAGGGGCGGCCATTTTCATGTGTACACTTACTATTGCGATCGTTATATTAGGCTAATCTCCGTGTAAACTACATATGGCAAGTTGCGGACTCACTGAGGAGAGGTTTTGCAGTAATGACTGAAAAGACAAGGGGAGTAGTAACATCACAAAGCATAGAGAGTCGCAACTTAATGCTTCATCCACACACTCTTGTACAGCGTGGGAAAGCACATTGATATAGCCAGATGCCGTTCTTGAAGTCGGATAAAAATAAGTCCCATTACTCCCATTATTCATTCACTTGTTGGCGTGTGTGTGGGCTGGTGTCAGCAATGTCTTGCTCCTTATTTATTTATGTTTTATGATTTTGGACTCTACAAAATTAATTGAATTATTTATTTATTATATCTTTAAGCATGTTATAGCATTCTGTGTCAGTTTTTGATTTGATCGTTCTATTATTATACTATTCAAATGCTATGCATCTTCTATAGTAGGTCTATAATACGCCAACTGAAACAGTATAGGGTTACGGTGGTGTGCTTGTATATTTACCCATAGTGTTAATACTTAAAGTGCTTTCCTGTTATTTGTAGCCTATAGTATCACTCTAAAACATATTTTACTGTACGATGCCTTCAGCCTGAAATCAACAGGGTGTGAGCTATTTATTCAGGTTTTAGGAGTAGCATATCAGACAGGATATATTACGCAGCAGGATAAAGAGTCGTGAATTTCTACATTGAATAAAATATACTAGGATAGTTTGGGTTTGGTTGTCCTCCAAGGATATTTGAATATTTTTGACTTATGCAGAAGTATGCAGAAGTATGCAGTTTGACATCATTTTGGACCACTATTACGACCATAGATAACGCTGCAAAAGCTAAGAGATAAACTTTCTGTATAGGGAGTTAGGGCGAGGGACTGTTAGACCCAGCGATGCTGCTGGCCACCAGCCCGCTGTTGTGACCATCTTCTGTAACTAGTGAAGCATTTAAGCATAGTGGAATTAGCAAGCTAGCTAACTAGCCAGTTGTCTAGTTTGCTAGCCAGCTTGCTAATTTAACAATGCTTGAATGCTTCCCTATTTACAGAAAATTAGCCACCCAAGTTGCTACTCATCTGGCTGGTGCTGAAAGTGGGCCCTTCTACATTTCACTCTTTGGTGTACCATGATTTATTTTTCGCACCAGCAGTTCTCACAAGCAGCTGCGAGCTCATAATGCTTTTCTGACCTCTTCATATCAGTTTCTCTGGATGAATCATGATGGCAATTCATAACAGTGCAGTGCCAGTGTTTTTGCACCGTGCTTAAGTATGCTTAGTATGATTTTACAGGGCAAACATTTCCAGAAGAAACAAAAGGTCAGACAAAGCCTGTGATACATGTAAATAATGGAATAACTCCCTGCCTGCTCAGGAGAAAGATAAGCTACCTAGCTCAGTAGCTAGCCATCTGTCTCTGGAGCTAAGTCTGCTCTCTTCCAAGCTGCAACAACACTTAGCCACACAGACGTGCGTTGTCATTATAACAACTAACTCTTCAATAGACCACGGAAAACCGTAAAATGTATTTCTATGGTGGCACCCCTTGTAGCTAGCAAAGCTCATTGTAAGTTGTTTTGTAACAACTAGCTATATGGTGGCTACAGGCCTCATTTTTTATTTTGAATATTCCCGTGGTGACCTTCTGATCTAATGCATGGAATCTGAGGATAAAACTCTCTTGCGCACAACACTATATATATACTATAGGAAGAACTTGGAGCAACATTGCATTGGGGTAAGGATAAAAACCCTGACTTTTTGTCCCGCCCTTCCGGACTGCCGAGTTACGATTTTCCAAAGTTCTGTACAGTTTCCCGTAGTGATTTATGGCATTTTGCATTCATTTGGCTTAAATAGACGTTCAGTTAATACCTAGAAAGCAATGGGCTAGCATGCTGACAATTTCACAGTAATTAAATCTTTCCACATAGATTGAGTGGTATGAAAATCAATGGGAAATTCCGTACACCTTTCCTGTAGTAATTTATGGCATTTTGACTTTATCTTGACTTTATTTGGCCTAATTTCCCCAGAAAAGAATGGGCTAGGAGGCTGACATTTTCACAGAAATTCAAGGTTTGCCCATTCATTAAATGGTATGAAAATCAAGTGGAAATTCCAAACACTTTCTCCATAGTGAACTATGGATTTTTGACCTAAATTGGCCTAAATTCGCATAGAGAACAACGGGCTAGGACCGTGAAATTTTCACAGCCAGTCGACCTTTGGCCAAAGACCACGTGGTATGAAAATCAAGTGGAAATTCCATATACTTTCTCCATAGTGAACTATGGATTTTTGACCTAAGTCGGCCTAAATTTGCATAGAGAACAACGGGCTAGGACCCTGAAATTTTCACAGCCAGTCGACCTTTGGCCAAAGACCACGTGGTATGAAAATCAAGTGGAAATTCCATACTTTCTCCATAGTGAACTATGGATTTTTGACCTAAGTCGGCCTAAATTTGCATAGAGAACAACGGGCTAGGACCCTGAAATTTTCACAGCCAGTCGACCCTTGGCCAAAGACCACGTGGTATGAAAATCAAGTGGAAATTCCAAACACTTTCTCCACAGTGAACTAAGGATTTTTGACATAAGTCGGCCTAAATTCGCATAGAGAACAACGGGCTAGGACCCTGACATTTTCACAGCCAGTCGACCTTTGCCCACAGATTAAATAGTGCGAATATCAATTGGAAATGGACTGTGTTTATTTCACCCAACAGAAAGGATTCGAACCAAATGACACTTATCTTCCCAAGTGGCCGAAAGCCAGTTTACACCAGTCTTTTCTCTAACTTTTTATACTTTAAAACGGGGTAGAGTTTTGAATCCTTTTCTCCTTCAAAGAGGGGCTCGTCACCATTACATACCTATAATCTGGACGTCGTAACTGCAAGTTAAGGTCCCCAAAAACAGCCACAAAGGGCTTAATTGGGGCCTTAATCCCTTATATTAGTGGATTTTTTGACATATGCAAGAATGGCCATAACTTCTCAAATATGGATCCCAGAACCCACATATTGTGGACACACATTGTGGACTAGGCCTACAATAGGATCACCTGAATAAAATCCCTCTAGATTATCTACAAAAGATTTTTGCCTGTATCAAACTCCGACTTCAGCATGGGGTACACGTCCCTAAACTGTACACCCTGTCGCACTCTTGGTGAGATTAGACCAACTTTTACTTCTGAAGATGTCAGAGCCCTGCTTTTTTAATATGTTGTAGACAAGCCCCAATGAGGCACATTCAAGTTGGATGGGACTCCCTAGCACTTAGCATGCCTGCGCGGGAAGAGGGGCAGTTGGCCTACATTTGAATGGGGCATTTTGAACGATAAAATGAATGGAAAGTGATTACCCAAACGGCCCATCCTTCAACTAGTCATAACTTCTCACAACATGGTTGAATTTGATGGGATATTATGAACTGGGTAAACTGGGTGAGATGGGTGAACTGGGTGAGATGGGTGAACTGGGTGAACTGGATGAGATGGGTGAATTATGGATTTCTCACCGAACTCGGCCCAAATTCCCATAGAAAGCAATGGGCTATGACCCTGAAAATTGAACGGTCAGTTGACCTTTGGCCAATGACCATGTGGTATGAAAATCAAGGGGAAATTCCAAACACTTTTCCCATAGTGAATTATGGATTTCTCACCGAACTCGGCCCAAATTCCCATAGAAAGCAATGGGCTAGGACCCTGAAAGTTTAACAGTCAGTCGACCTTTGGCCAAAGACCATGTGGTATGAAAATCAAGGGGAAATTCCATACACTTTCTGCGATGGTACACTTTCTGCTATGGTAAACTCCGTACACGTAGAAATTACGGCCTTTTGACTCAATTCTGCCTAAAGACACCTAGAAAACAATGGGCTAGGAGGCTGGAATTTTCACATTAAGTCAACCTCTGCCCCCAGATGAAATGGTCTGAATATCAACGGGAAATTCTGTACAGTTTTCCCATAGTGATTCATGGCATTTAGCATTTATTTGGCTTAAATAGACGTTCAGTTAATACCCCTAGAAAGCAATGGGCTAGCACGCTGAAATTTTCACAGTCAGTCGGCCCTTGGCCACAAACCACGTGGTATGAAAATCAATAGGAAATTCGGTACACTTTTCCCGTAGTAATATATGGCATTTTTCTTCATTTTAAAGTTATTTGGCCTAATTACCCCATAAAACAATGGGCTAGGACCGTGAAATTTTCACAGTCATTCCATCTTTGCCCCATCGTTAAATGGTATAAAACTCAATGGGACATTCCAAACACTTTTCCCATAGTGAACTATGGATGTCTCTACCCAGATGACACTTATGTTCCGACATGGCCTTCAACAGTCTTTTCTCTCAAAATGTCCACTTTAATTGAAAGTAGAGATTTGATTCATTTTCTCCTTCAAAGAGGGGCTCGTCACCATTACACACCTATAATCTGGGCCTCGTAGCTGCAAGTTAAGGTCCCCAAAAACAGCCCCAAAAGTCAAAATTGAGGCATATGACCTCATCTTTCGGCCTGTTTTGGCAAGTGAGAAACGGGCCATTAAATCGTAGTGAAAGGTTGGAACTGCCTGATTTTTGCATAAATCAGTCGCCTGTGATAAGGTGATGCAGGATCTAAAGCGAGATATCTGTAGAACCTTGGGAAAGCTAACTTCCGGTAGCAGCATGCTAACGACTTGAATCCAATTGAACCTTGAAGAGGGTCCTGTTTTGTCCATCATATGTGAATTTCATCAAAGAAGGCCATTGACAAGTGTTTTAAAATTGATCAATATTAAAAAGTGGTCACAATCCAGATTTTACCAGTCTTTTCTCAAACTTTTTATACTTTAAACCAAAAACTTTATACCAAAAACAGCCACAAAGGGCTTAATTGGGCTCAATTGGGGCCTTATTCACTTATATTTTGGCATATGCAAGAATGGCCATAATTTCTCAAATATGGGTCCTAGAACCCCCAGATTGTGCACACACATTGTGGACAAGGCCTACAATAGGACCACCTGGAAAAAATCCCTCTAGATTATCCAGAACTGATTTTTGCCTGTATCAAACTCAGACTTCAGCATGGGGTACATGTCCCTAAGCTGTACACCCTGTCGTACTCTTGATGAGATCAGACCATCTTTTACTTCGGAAGATGTCAGAGCCCTGTTTTTTTAATATGTTGTAGACAGGCCCCAATGAGGCACATTCAAGTTGGATGGTACTCCCTAGCACTTAGCATGCCTGCGCGGGAGGAGGGAATTGGCCTACATTTGAATGGGGGATTTTGCCAGGATAAAATTAATGGAAAGTGATGACCAACTGCCCCATCCTTCAAATAATCATAACTTCTCACAACATGGTTGAATTTGATGGGAAATTGCTTGGCAACATTCCCCTTGATGACTTGAATAGGAAAATATTGCGGAAAAATCTGCAGACCCTCTGGAATGCTATCTCCTGTTAGCAGCATGCTAATGACTTGAATCTAATTGTACCTTGAAGAGGGTCCTCTTGTGTCCATCATATGTGAACTTTAGCATAAAAAGCCATTTACAAGTGTTTTTATTGCACCCAACAGAAACAGCAACATGTACACATCATTAACAGTCTTTTCATAATATGTTAGTTAAATACACATATAAATACTTCTGTTGAATACAATGGCTTGTAAATAGTTGTAGTTTCTATTTTATGAATATCAATGGTTGTATAATTTTTTAACAGTTCAAAAATGCTTCTATTACTTAACTTCATTAGAAATGCTTGTTTCATTTCAATGTCCTTTTTTAATTGAATTTTTTTTTTACATACTTTATACTAAATTCTAGTTGAGCAATAAAGTCTCAACTTAAGCAGGTATTTTATGTAATCCTTCCGTTTTAGTAATTACTATTACCTGTCTAAGTTATTAACAACGGCTGCAGACCAGGCCGAGCCTCAGAGCTCCCTCATGCTGATCGTGACCGAAGGAGTGGGGGATGGGTGAGGTTACGGTGGGGACAGTCAATGTCATGTTCTGTGTAAAGTACCTTAAGTTTCATTGCTGACATTACACAAAACCTGACGTTTACCATCATCATGGGGACCATGGCGTGGCCCCTCCCCCATCAGTGCATGCGCCCGTGGAGAGGTGACTCACTGCCTCAGACTGTCGAGCGGCTCCACACACATGTAACTTGACGGGCTAGCTGTGGAACCTGGATGGAAATGGTAAGTTTTTAATTATTGTCCTTGCTCCTAATGTTGGTACATGTACTGCCATATAAAAAGAGCTGTTGCAATGTGCTGGAAGTTAACCGAGATGGACAGCTAATATTAGCTAACACTAAGCTAACATGTGCAGCTAGCATGTGCAGCTAACAGAGCTGTGAGTGGAGCTGGGTCTGGATAAAGGTGGAGGTGGGTCTGGATAAAGGTGGAGGTCTGAACAGACGTGAGTGCAGCTTCCTGCTGTCACAGTGTTTTAACACATTGATATTCAGGCTAAATGTAGCCTCTGCTCCAAGGAGATGAACTACAGCAACAAGGGCTCACATGTCCTCTCATCACACTGTTCACTGTTTCGGGCTTGTCACCTTTTTCACTCATGAGTTTGCAGGTATGCGATCTGAGACCAGCCTACCGTTAACGGAAGGCTGGACAACTAATTACAGTTAACTACAAATGGATAATTTACACATCGTGGGGCTTTTTTTTAGTCACAAAATGATATTTAGATATTGTTTAGAATTTATATTTTATCATCATTATCTTTTCCCACAGAACGTGAATATTATGCTCAACAAAGAGACATATTTAACATATTGAGTCAAGGTTAACTTTAAAAAAAAGTATTTCTTCACATGTAAGCAGATATTGTAATTCAAATAACCATGGGTATTGAAGTAGAATATTTAGCCTCATACTTTCAGAAATAAGTAGATCACCTTACTATAATGCAGCCTATAAGACCAGAACAAATTACTTTTAATTTCAGTCAAAATGTAATAATAGCAGCTCAGGCAACAATTTTAATTACACAAAATTCTACCACTGCAGCTTGAAATACTGAGAAAGTCTTTTGTAATAGTGGAGAATATTATACTGAATACTTCAGGGAGTCTATTGGTTTCAATCCCAAACTGATCATACTCTCAGGGTTTAAATCATATAACTATGTAAAAATAGTCTAGACGCAAATGAAACACATTTTGACCCATCAAAGATGATGTTGAAGTTATTAGTTCATCGTAAACCATATTAACATTTCTATCCTCTAATATATTTGCAGGCGCTGATGTGACAGATGGCTTTAACCCTGAACAGACCAACGAGGTAGGATATGTCATCTTCTTTGGGTTCTTAATTGACAGTTAACCTGCTCGACTGTGAATGTCGAACAGAAATCAAAACAATGCTAGAGTAATTCATTTCTTACAGACTACAGCTAGTTAATCACACATATTAGACTTCCATTATTACGACAGTGTTTCCCACAAGGAGAAATTAAATAGTTTGCACTGCAGCCACTTATTCATAATGTCTGATGAAATATAAGTTGTAGTATTTGTTGTTTGGTTGTGTATTATTTTATTTATGTAAAACAGTGTCGATTGGTAGGTAGGTAGGTAGACTGGTAGGTCGACTGATAGGTAGGCAGACTGGTAGGTTGGGAGCCTGTCTAAACATTACAAAAAAATGATTTGTTTTTCAGGAAGAACACCAGCGGTCCAGTGACAATACCGATATTCTTGACCCCACTCCAGCTGATGTCGATGAGGACACAAGTGTTCCAGAGCTCATGAGAACCGACAGTGGAGTTGTAAGTTTATTTGCAAAACTTCACATTCTAACATGAAAAGGGCCATGACATCTGTCAGTTTACAGGAATCAGGGTAATATTTTCAGAGGCTGTGATGATTATTGAAAGCGGTAATGTGAAGTGCCACTACGAGACAAAGCACAAGTCTTTTGAGCTAACGTCTCGCATCTCAAATAAAGGCACAGGAAAATAAACCTAAGAGCCCAGCACTCAATTTCTTTTCTAAACATGTTGCCTAGTTTTAGTCTATTGTTTTGTCTTGACATTTATTATTGTTAAATGCTTGTGATTTTACAATGAAGAATATCCAAGTCTAATCCTTTCTTTTTTTAAGCTCAACAGACAAATGCTCAGAGACAAAAGAGAACCTCTATCAAGTTCTGAGTACAGTGATGAGGATGATCCACATCCAGCCAAAGGTAATATTTCGAGTAAATGTGAGGATTGTGAAAATTTCTGATAAAATATTTCTCTTGGAAAGAAAGCACACACTGTCCAGGTACATTGCTAGCCTTAATCATTTGCATGCCTTTTACCTTGCCTGTATTATTTATTGATTTATTTCCAATCACTTTCCCTAATACAGTTTCCTTAAAATACCACATGAGTGTTTATTCTGTGGGCACCAACAGATTGTAGACACTATTTGATTGGATGTATGAAATTAATTGAAAGTCTGTTATTCTCAGTTTTGCTTGTGTTTTAATAGGTAGTTTGGATGAAAAGATGCTGGTTGGAGAGGCCTCTGGTCAATCACACACAAAAAAAGGTAATCTTTTCAAAGTTTTTCAGTTTCTCACCTAGGATCAAGTTATTTAGTGAGTCCACTGACATGAGAATACATTTTATAGATTCTCTATCCAAAATAGAAATAAACTAATAAACTATCATGTATCGTTATGTAGTATGTAACTTAGTTAATACGTGTATTAAGTAGTTCAAATGAGCTCCACCTTTACCAGCTGCAACATTAAAGTGATACATTCATTAATGCATCGATAATTATTATCCAATGATTTCAGCCTACTATAAATATATTATTTTGTCCATTCTGCATAGTGAGTATACTTTAACTTTCAATATTACTCTGTGCGTTTCTATCACGCACCTGGTTTTTGTGTGCCCAGGTTTTGAGGCTAATGAAACACCATATTAAAGTAACTGGCATCATTACGTAAGGAAATATAATTTCACATCATCCAGTATATTGAATTCAGAATCATCTATGTAAAGGACTCATTTGTTCAGGTCAGTAGATCTCATCTAGTCCTAAATCACATAATGTCCTCTGGACTAAATGGACAATGACCAGTTGTTTTAAATGAAGTACTCCACTTGTGTCATGTAATACTGAAGCTAGTGTTAGTAAACCGTGTCTTTGTTCATACTTCTGCAACTACCGTCTATATTTCTGCTGCGAGTTCTATTTTTGTATTAGACACTGTTGCTCCAAATACTTATGTTACTGCAACTACAGGTTGTTCTACTCGTATTTTGTGTACTGCTACAGTCAAGATCGATACAACATTATAGCCTCAGTACTTGCTGGTTTTTGAATAACATTAAATTACTGTCTCATTTTATTCAGGGTCATCACAAACAAAAAAACAGAAGTGGACCAACGACGAAATCCAGGCTGTGGAAAAAACACTCATGGACCACATCAGATCTTGGAAGGTTCCTGGAATGCATTCAGACGTCACCACTAGCTCTCAAAGGAAGGAGGTGGGAGGCAGTGAAATTTTACACAAAAAACCGAATTGATGCACTAAAGCGAAAGTCTTTGCAAGAAAGGTAAGCTTTTACATTTGTGCACTATTGTGTTCAGATGGAAGACTACAGGTACAATCTTTGCTGGACATTTATGCACTTCTGTTGCTGGACGTTGTTCAATATTGTCAAATGGAAGGTTTAACAGGTTTTTTGTTTTTTTTGAAGAATTCATAATCGTGCCTGTTCTCTTTGACATTCCTCGTTTTCTTTGTTAAATATTTGAATATTTCTATTTGCGTTACGGCATTAAAGTTGTACGAATCTATTTTGTGATACACAAACATATTTTCGTTGTATTTTTTGTTATTTAAAACCATTTCACTACACTTAAAAAGTGTACATTGCAGTGCAGTTGTAATAGAAGTTGTACACAACAGTTGTGAGGCATTGAAAGGTTTTGAAACAGTAAGTGTTGAAATAATGTTTACAGAATTACAATTTAAGTATTGTAGTAGTCAAGTTCAGTATTTGTTTTGCAAGTGAAATACTACTTTGAAATATTATGCTGAGAGCATTGCAGTTGTGATACTGTGATATTCAGCTCCATCATTTGTAGGTTTTTTTTTCAACTGAAATACAAAGCACTGAATATCACAGTATCAAAACTGTAATGCTTTCAACTGTAATATTCAGTGTACTATATCTGAAAAATGCACAGAACTTTGAAATAAAGCTGTGAAGTTTGAACATTTCTGATTCTGATCTGACATTTACATTGAGTGGAGTTCAATATACACAGATGAGTCATTATACAATTACAACATTTAATGGTGAATCCACAAATGCAATATTAAATGAATTAACAAAATATAATACAGAAACAACTCTTTTTTTAAAATAAAGCTCTAGTTTCTATAAACTTACCCTCCATTGAATACCTTATATAGGCTTGAATACCTTATATAGGCTTGAATACCTTATATAGGCTTGAATACCTTATATAGGCTTGAATACCTTATATAGGCTTGAATTCCGTATATAGGCTTGAAAGACACATTTTTAACAGTGTCCCCTGGTGGTGGTTTGTATTATGACATGATAGGAGCGTCCCCGCTGGGATAGAAACACCAGACAAAAATTCAGTTTGTTAAATTTGAGAAGTTTTGATACTTGAGTTGATATTTTGGTTCCCAGGACCAAAACAAAATTTATGTGATGAAAAGTATGCCGTTATTCCATTCAGAAAATGAGGTCCCCACGCGTAACCTCTACACAGGCGTCCCCACCATGTAGCAAAAACGTGTATGTGTGTGTGTGTGTGTGTGTGTGTGTGTGTGTGTTTGCAGGAGGTCAGGCTGGGCGCTGTGGAGGAGGAGCTGGCTCTGAAGGAGGCCCGCTGGCTGCAGTTGGAGGCCGAGCTGCAGAGCACGGTCACCGCTTTAGAGCTGGAGCTGGACTTGGAGACGGAGCAGCACGGCAAGGAGGTACAGTACCGACAGAGGCTTCAAGCCTGGTGTTGTCTTCCTCCACGTAATGCATCAAATCAGTCTGTTAAAATGGAGACAACTAGACAAGTCAAGGTTCAGTTGAGAAGTTAAATTTTGGGATAGAAGATGTAAAGCTGTAGTGCAGTTGTTCTGCAAGACTTGGCTCTTGGCTGAGCATTAGATCCAATTAATGATAATAATTTGTGATAAGCTTGTGGTTTGACATTTTAAAATGATACTGTTATCACAAGTCATCAGTAGGCTTTCTATTTGCCTCCTTCCATCTACGTGATAACGGTCTCTCTGGTCGTCACTGTCTTTTCTTGTCTATTTTGCGTTCCTCTTTCTTTCTTTAGAAACGTCAACCCCACCGTGGGAGTTCCTTATTTTTTTTCATCTTCAGTTTCTCTTCTTATGACCTAATTTCTCCCACACACGACACAGCTGATAACGTCTTGATTCCTGCTATTTGTTTACTTTCTTGTAACCTCTGGGATTACTTGACCTGGTTACTTAAAAAGGTGGTGGATCACATTTTTATCAGAGCAGCATATCAAGCTGCATATCATTAAAACCAAACCCGTCTCGTCTTGTCTGCTTCCCTCCCGCCTCCAGCTGGAGTCCCTGCAGCAGACTCGCGGCCAGCTCCTCAAAGTCTCCGAGCAAATCTCCTGCACCATGCTCTCCTCCCAGGAGCAGCTTGCAGCTAAACTCCAGCAGAGCCAGAACCAACTGGAGGAAGCCAAAACCGAACTGGAGCAAACCAAGACGCAGTTGGATCGCACCCGCAACCAAGTCAGTCACTTTCAAACACAGAGAGACCAGACTCAGACGCAGCTCCTTCAGAGTAAAACCCAGCTGGAGCAAAGCAGGATTCTGTATGAGCAGACCAGAACCCAGAATAGTCACCTCCACGCCCAGCTGGAGCAGCTCAGCTCCCAGTTAAATCAAGCCAAAGTCCGGGTCGGTCCGCTCCAGACTCAGCTGCAGGCCTCCAAGAAGTCCATGGAGACGTCCAACGAGTCCCTGCTCATCGAGGTAGAGTTCTTAGACGTGTGAGTTGAAAGTTGCATTGTGGAAGTGTACCTTTACATTTTCTTTGTCCTTCTTCAGGATTCTGAATCGACCCATCTCCAAGCCAGGTTCTCCTGTCTGGAGCGAGCTGCTGACCGTACGCATCTGTACCATCACACAGTCTCCCTGCCCGCTCTGCACACACTCACACACTCTCCAGAGAACTCCTCCTCTGCCCACTTCCCTCCCGCCTCCCCACAAAAGCAGCAAACGACTCTCCCTTCTCAACACGCTCAGTCGAGTCGCCTCCTCTCCCCGACACACGCACGAACTGGCTCATCGCCCCCTGCTCACGCATACCTTCAGCCCGTCTCTTCCCCTCATCGGTCCAGCCAAAGCGAGAGCCACCAAACATGTGACTGGCTGCAGAGAAGCAGCATCGACTCCTCTCTGGATCTCCCTCTGAGTCTGAAGGCCACACTCGGGGAGGCTCTGGGCAAGCATCCGTGGGAGTCCATCTCCTCCTTCCCGGACACAGCGGACCACAGCTGGCAGGGCCTCAGCGACACGGAGGCCTCGGTGACCTCTGACCTCTCCTTCAACCCCCTCACATACATGGTGGACCGGCGGGATGACGTAAACCTCAACACGGACGCCACCTCCGTGCAGGAGAGAGACGATGAGCAGACGAGCGAGTCGAGGAGGGAGTCTGTGTGCACTCTGGTGGGTCAGGAGGAGGAGGAGGAGGAGGACATGAGTTCACTCACGGGGATGCTGAGGTTTGTTAACCAGACGTTAGCCATGCAGGAGGATCCTTCTTTATGGCGCTCCACAGGGCTGTCACAGACCGGACGCATGCTCACACTCCAGGTAACAACCCCACACCTGTCTGAGGTACAATGATTAGTCCGTTAATCAAAAGAGTGCTGCAGGAATGAGTCCTAAAACCTGTAAATGAGTCAGCATTTTTACCCTCTTCGGTTCCCTCGTCTCAAAGTCAATGACACCTTGTGCTCTAGGACATTATTATGGGTATTTATCACTTTTATCTGAGACTAAATGATGACTCAAGAGAATAATTGACTTCATCAATTTTACAATTTTTTACTCGCATAAGCAGTGAAATGTTTGCGGTGTAGAGACCAGCTGTGATACAGAAGAAGAGCGCTGCAGCAATATCAGACCGACGCTGACAAAACACAGCAGAGTACAGAAAAGAAAAGATCACATTTTAATCCGCTTCATTTTAGCCAATACAGATCCATTAAATGCCCCGATCGGCCCCGATACTGATCCTTAGTATTGGCTCAGGACAACATTCGCGAATCATTTACTAGATGCCACTGCATTAGTAGTTAATCACAAAATAACATACTTAGTTGTTATTTGCTAAGAGTTTAAAGGTCTTTACGCACTGAAGAATAAGCAAGAAGAAAATGGGAAGTACTCGCCGCTGATCGAGAAAACAGATTTCATGTTCCTTAATCTTGAAATCAGCATGGAACAGATATTTACAGCTTCCACAGATCATAGCGTTGGCGCGTCAGTGAGGAATGTTTCCTTTTCGCTTTTCAGAGGGACGTGAAGGAGACGTGAAGCTGTGTGGCCAAGGAGAAGTCGGACAAGAGAGGAGCTGTTTACATTGGTGTCATGCTTTTGTCAGGGTTCATGTAATATGCATTCCGTAACATCTCGTCATTCAGTCTGTCCCGTTGGTGTGTGTTATTGAAATCAAGCTGCAATACTGTGTGTCAGGGAAAAGATAAATGATGAGTTTAGATCACCACTACTCTGTTGAATGTTGAATCTTGCCCTAACCTAATATTTATATACGTATTCTACACCATTCTAAATAAGTTAAGTGAATAAAATATGTTTTTATAGAAGTGTTCTTGTCTGCCACTGTGTTTGTTATTTATTCTCCAGAGAAACGTGAAGCCCTGCGTTCACCAACATCTGTTTGGATGTTCCCATGCTGCTGCTGACTGTGGGGTCGTGTTACCAGAACAGCTGGCAGCTTCCTGTCCAGGAGAAGAAGTTGTGGCTCAGAGTCTTGGAGGGAGTCATGCAGAATCTAATAAAGACTCAAGCTGGTAATGGTGGATTTGGCGCTCTCGTGTAGTTTATATAAGAACAACATCAGACATGTTTGGGCTCTGGAGAGTTTTAGAATGAGTTTTACTCCTTTAGGCTTTAGCCTTCGGATGAAGTCCCGGTAAGACTATTTGTACAAAGCTTTAAAGATGTACGCAATCAACGTCCACTTCAGTCAAAAGCAGGGATGCATGTTTGTTGCACCTGATCTATATCTGGGTCCTTTCTAAAGGAACAGTTAGACAGTTCGACAAATGTGCTTTTGTGCGTTTTGCTTTCTTGCCAAGAGTTGGTCATGAGACTGTTCTATTGGTTTAATAACTGCTGCAGCAAGGATACAGGAAGTGGGGAAACAGACAACAACCAGTAGTACCATAAATTGATGTTTTATTGTTTATGTGCAGATTAAGTAAATGAGATATAATGTGTTAATTAGAGAGCTAGAGGTGCCGGGAGGTTGATTCTTTTTTCCCCTCCATCCCTGCTGCCAAATAGGAGGGGTGAGGGCTTTTCTGTATCTGTGCCCAGGGACACCTTGTCTTACAATGAGTCTCTCAAGACTACTGCACTACTGAGAGATCACACAGGACAATAGCAAAATAACCAAAATAATGGTTACATATGCCAGTCACCAGTCGAGCCCTGAGCTTTAATCGCTTGCTGCAGATCATAATGTTTGTTTTGGCATGCGGACCTGCAGGTTTCTTTAATGCTATAAATGACTCGGTGATTTCCTGCCTACACACGAGGGGTGCTGTTCATATTTACATTTCCTCAGCAGCAGCTATCGGAGGTTTTTTTTCTGTGTTTGTCTGCGATAGGAGGTGTGTGTGTGCGTGCATGCGTGCGCGCGTGTGTGTGTGTTGCTGCTGCTGCTGGAGACAAAGACTGCAATTTATTTCTGTCAGACCAACCTGCCTGTCCTCTAATGTAGTGGGGGTGGGGTGTCTAAAGTGACATCTTACATGCATTAACAGATCCCCCCCCCCCCCCCCCCCCCCCCCCCCCAAAGCTGCTGTGACTGGCCATTTTAGTTTTTAACCCTTTTCCATTTTGGAGCCTCTCTGTCTTTCTGCTTTCCTTTTCTTCAGCTGACTTTTTATGTGCCGACCATTTTCTTTAGGGGATGTGGTCTTTGTGGTATATATCGCATGCCAAGTAGCTGAGCTCTAGTTCTCGGAACTTCCTTAAATACACTGAGTCTCCACAGCCGTAGCTGCACAATATTTTGCAAGACAAAATGTCAGTTCTCACTTTTGTGTCGAAGCAGCTGATGATGTTTCACACAAATCATGACTGTGTTCAACAGACTTCCCCTTCTGGCTTTGTCTTTTTGTAGATACAATCTTAAAACAGTGGAAGATGCACCCTATACTCGATACAAGATAATGCACAGATAACTTTAAAATAAGAGCACAACAAATGCATAAACTTAGCAGTGTTCAAAATAATATAGACTCAACAAAGTGCAAAAGTAAATGTAGAAAAAGAGTGAAAAAATACCTGAATTGGCTTTTTTTTTATAAAACAAAAAGCCCACATTCACATTTCGGAGAATTATATTGTAATGTTTGTATAAATATTCCAATGAAAACAATGTAGTTTATTAACTGGTCAAGCTTCAGTCCACATGCAAACACATGCACTCTGCGGTTCATTGCTGCAGAGCGACTCCTTTCACAGTGTTTTCACATTGTCATTTGATATATTATTGTAAACATATAGATGACTGCGACACCAGGGAGTCGCTGCTCCCGGCCAAGGAGTAGTTCCACACGCGATGTGTTTTACACTTTGCACAACAGATTAAACAAACATAATATAAAGTCATTGTTTATTAGCTTGAGAGGTGGTGGTGGGATGATTTAATTATTTTCGGGGCAGAGCTAGTTGCTCCCCCCCTTTCTCCAGTCTTTGTGCTAAACTAAGCAAACCAGCTGCTGGTTAGATTAGAGTGATCTCAATCGTCTCATCTTTCACCAGAGATATTCCTGAAAGAAAACAATTGTACTGCAGGACTTTTCTAACAGAATGCTTTTTTCCCATTGTGTGATAATACTACTTTTTCTTAAGAGAAGGATCTGAATACATCTTCCAACACTAAACACATCTGACTGTCAGTTGATTTACAATAACTTTCACTTGAGTGAGTTTGAGCGGAGAGGTTAATTGCATGGTTTGCAAAAAAAACAGAGCACACTAGTTGCTTTTCTAGAAACTAGAGCCATAGGCGTGTGTGCCGGGGTTATTACAGGTAGATGTTAACCACCCTGGTGCACACACACACACACACCAGAGCTGTTGGGGTGTGGGGTGTAAAGGGCTGTCTGGCACACGAGTTAACCACAGCTGTCAATGCATGGACGGGAGTATAACCCATGGGCGATGTACTGTACTGTACTGTACTGTAGTAGAGTTTTCATGGACTTGATGAGGTTGAGGTTCAACGTTGGTTGGCAGTTTAAATCAGCTCGGTGGAAAACAAGCATTAGTGGTCGACATTGATGAAAGGTCACTGCTATCTCCTCTCACAGCACTCCACAATCACCAGGGTGCAGCTCACGGGCTTTAACCTTTCCCTCATTAAACTGAACCTGTGTACAGAAAGGGTGGGAGTGGGTATCCTAGTTACCGTTTTTACGACAACCCAAGGTTAGAGACATTTGCGTTTTGGTGACTGTTGACCTTCTGTGTCCAACACAGTTAATCACGTACTTTACTGGGGACACTTTCTGTAACAAGTGGCAAGATAACAGCAAGTGTGGACAAACCTCTGGACATCACATTTGTGTCCCACAGAAAGGCTAAGGCCGGGTGTCCATCCCCGAGTATCAGTGCTGATACCAAACTTTGAGGAATTCCAACATGCTTTCCGAAAAAAAATCCTTATTTTCATTTAACACAACAAAAACAAAAATCTCCAATTCAAAGTCTAACACCAAGCAGTCGTTCAGGAACTTTGTCTTAACGAAACGAAAATCTGCAACAATTTAATTTAAAACCAAGAACTATAAGAACAAGATTACAAATCACCAGACATTTAATGCAAGCTTTTTGGTACTTGACTGTTTTCAATGCTCAGTGCTTCAGGCACATTTTGGATACCAAAAAATAAAAAAGTTTGACACTAAGCCTTTGTTTTTATTTGACCCAATGCTTGAAAGCTGAAATACGTCAGTCGTTTTGCTGCTCCAACATCAACAAGCCAAAGTTGATCAATTTGATTAAATTCATATGAAGAAATGGTTTTGATTTGCTCTCTAGTTAGATGAGAAAATATCACTCTGTATAGTAGCCTAAATAAGGTACAGCTAGTTAGCTTAGCTTAGCATAAAGTCTGGAAACAAGGGGAAATAGCTACTCTGGCTCTGTCTCAAAGTAACAAAGTCCACCAACCAGGTGCTCTTATTTCACTGCGGAGTACAGTAACTTCCTGGAGTCTTTTCATCGCTTTAGTTTGGACTGAGACAAGCTAGCCGTCTCCCCCTGCGTCCAGTGTTAATGCTAAGCTATAAGCTAACTGACATTTGGAACGGACAAATATGAAAGTTTTGGGACTAAATTCAGTCGGCTAAGATTATTTTTCTAAGATGTTGAGCTATTCCTTTAACTTTGTTTTACACATTCTAACACATTGGGGTGTAGCAGAAAACAACAACACCATATTGTTTGGTCATTTAAGCTTAATAATTTCGTATCCCGATAATTCACTGGAAAAGTGGGAGAACATTTCTGCTTCAGTGAACTAGCATCACTTCTAGCAGCGTAAGCCTCTGACTATAAGAGTCTAATCTGTTTTGGTTTGCTTGTATTGTCCCTGAGGATAAGCATCAGTCAGCTGTCGGCATGTGGCACAATGGAGCTCCGGCAGCCGGCCACTCTGGGCCTACAGTACATGTCACATCCTGTTTGATGATGAGACTCACGCGACCCCGGTCTGGCACCAGTGTGGTCAGATAAACAAATGAGTTCACAGTGTTGGTGTAGCTTCTGTACCTCTGTGAAACAAAGATCTGTTTCATAAGAAATAAACTTGTTGACATGCAGAAATGGTTGGAGGAAACGAAGCGGTCTAAAACAATTCCGTGTTTGAAGACAACAATGAGCTTCGAGATAGAAACAAGAAAGCTAGATGGTTCCTCTTTTCACTGATCCATTCAGCGCCTTCAGCCAAATCTTATTTGAATATTTTGGTTGCTGTGAGACGCACACACATCGACACAAACAGACGAATGAGGAAAAGATTCTTTTTTTTTTTACAGTTTCACAAAACGGTCATGATGAAATGATGTGTGGGAACAGTTCTTCATCCATGTTGGGTTCAAGTCAAAAGTTGTTACCCCACTGTGAACAAAACTTGCCCTGTTTAGTTGAACAATTCGCTGATAGCTGAACCACAATTGTTGTGTTGGGACATGTTATTAACTGTTGTGTCATTGAGCTCTTTCCTGATGGTTTTGTACAAATGGGGAAATGTCACATCTTTTTTACAGCGTCACAAAACTGAAATGGTGTGTGGGAACAGTCCATTATCCAAACCCACTTCCTTTTAATTCTGCAAAATGTACTAAAACTTTGATCAGCATCAACAAAACATAGTTGTTGTGTTTGGACATGTTATTACCTGTTATGGCATTAAGCTCCTGCCTGTGTGGTTTCTGTAGGATGTGTGTCATCCTTGTACATAACATTGATGTATAAACAGCCATGTTTCTCACCACCTCTCAAGCTAAGGAATCTGTACAAATAAACACACCGTCTGCAGGGAGAGTACAGTTTGTGGATTCTGGGTGTGACTGGTGTGAGCGTGTCTTCAGGGTTGAACGGGGATTTGCTTCACAGCAGGTTCTGTGTAGAGTTGTGTCACGTGGCTGAGCGCGAGTAAATATATGTTTGGTCTGTGTGCAATAGGACTGCTCGTCAGAGTCAATATTTAGCGTCCTCTCTTAGTCCTATTTGTGGTGTCCAATGTCTGCTGGAAGGAGTTAAAAAAAAATCCTTTCAAACTAAAACCTTCATCTTGACTCAATTGTTTTCTATGTTGCTACAGCGCAAATGTTTCCTGTATTTTTTCCATATAAATCCTGTTGCTTCAGCATTCCTGGACAATGAGGGCAGGCACATTTTCTGCAGTATTTTTGCAGTCACACTTTCCTTTGAGCTGAAGACAAACAGACACACTGTTGATTCACCTGCTGTTTCATGAAGAAATATGACTTCATGGACTTTGTCCCTCCTTATCGGAACACTTTACAATCTGCACAGTAAATACAACAATGTGCGCAGAACCAAGTTCACACAAACACTGAAAGGGAAACATTTAAAAAGCAAAGTGTGCTCCTGGATTATGCCAACACAGTTTATACGCACTTTTCTAGGGAAAGGCGCATACAAGCAGCTCTATCATTGCTCCTCCTGTCGACCAATCAGTGTTCTCTCTCCTCGTCAGACAGACCCATGAACAAACTGAGCACTCCCTCCTCCTCCTCCTCCTCCTCCTCCTCCTCCTCCTCCTCCTCCTCCTACTCTACTAGCCATTAAAACATAAAACTCTCCACTCTCAGCCCACTCCCATATCTACAGCCTCTTCCAGCGGTTCTGCTCCTCTCTCCTCTGCGATTCATCTTGCAAACTGTGAGTTCGCGTAAGAATGCACCTTTTTTTGTGATTTTGTGGACTTTGATTTTGATTTATGTGACAAGCCTTTTGAAACGTGCATAATTCCTCAGCTCGAGGGGGCACAGCTCGCGCTGTTCAATGATTCAATGATGATATTAATTTTGCTCGTGTGTGGTAAATTCAGTGCAGATTTTCAGAAGAGATTTTCCAGATGTGGAAAGTCTCCGTTCATTTCTCCCCTCTGAGTCACAGCACACAGCGAAAGCTGCGCGAAAACGGGAGATTAACCAGAAGGATTCCATGTATTATGGAAACACAGGCTGGCTATTGCATTGCTTATTATGGGGCAAATACTCTGTTATTTCCTGCTTTTTATCTCGTGGGTGGAACGGAAACATGCAAAAGGAGTGCAGGAAGCAGCGGTTTGGATGTTATGTAATCCAAAAAAAGAAGAAAAAAAGAAGAAATTGTGCGAATAGCAAATGTCACATCAAATTAAAGCAACATTGCTTCTGTTCTTTTTTTATTCTTTGAAAGATGCACTTCTCCTATGACCTAAATAAGAGAAACACCCCACACAGCCGTCTGACCAGTCAGCATGATTAGATGAAATCTAATCTCATTCGAGATGCTCTTTCCCAGCAGACATTTATCACCACAGACTTGCAGAGTTATGTATTACAGCAGTGCCATTAATGGTGCATCAGTAAACATCCATGGAAGTGATCTGGAGGTCTGTTCACGATGCAGCATTTACTGATCAGCCTCTTCCAGGATGTCCACGGGCTGTTTTCTCACTGCGCTGAAACCTGAGCCGCTCATTAAACACATAGCTGAACAAACTCAACAGCAATATTACTCCTTCAGGTGATAATGATGATGCGTGGCTGTTTGGATTATCTGTGGTTGGTTTGATGTTTTAATATCCATCTGTAAATAACACACCATGCACAATGAGCGGCTAGTGTTGCAGTGCAGTATGTGCATAGGATAAAGCGGCCTATGGAGTGTAAGATCTGAGGCTTACAGAAGTGGACGACGCAAGTGTTGTGTCATTACAGTTGACATCAGCCTCACTGCAGTAATAATCCTGCTGCTGCCAACCCCATTTGTAATCTGCCTCTTGTGTAATCGGGGAACACGTAAATCTGCATAATATCTCACTCTCATCATAATCTGAAGTTTATGTCTGCTAAATCAAATATCCATTGACTCCAAAAGCCAGGTTCAGTGACACTGAAGAGTTTCACTGCACCACAGTTCACAAGATTACTTTATTGAAGCAGTCTGCAGTCATGCAGTTACCCAATTAGTTGTTACTCCGCTATAAACACACAAGATATGTGCAGTGGTTATCTCTCTCATATTGGGATATGTATGATTAACAGATTAATGATGGTTCAAAGTCCCTGCATCAATCTGGTTTCCATGATTTAAAGAAAACAGTTCAGACAAGTTTATGGTGTTCAGCTTTATTTTCAGAATTGAAGATGACTTCTCTCTCTGATACTTTCAAATGAACAGGATCCACGAGACTTTTGATGAAAATTAACCTTGTTATATGTTTTGCGGCTCTGTATTTATAAAAATACTTCATGGGTTCTACTGACACAATTATAGGAGAATTTTCCAAACCCGTAGAAAAGCAATTTAATCCTCCAAATTATGTCCGAACTAAAGAAGAAGAGTAATAATAAGATTACAATCTCAAATGGACTTCATGTAAGAAAATCACCCAGCGACTTACGTACGTGAGTAAGTGCTGCTGTCATAACTGATGTGACAGCAGCAGCAGCAATAAATGACAATAGACCGGTTTAAGAACCAGTTTGTTTGGTTTAGTAGTCTATACCGTGGTCTTTCTCCGTCACCCTCTGGCCTCTTGCATCTCCATATTTACTCTCTTCCTCTTTCTTTCTTCATGTCCACATTTCCCTCAGAGCCATCATGGTTTCCCATAAGGAGTTTGTGGGTGCAGGGAAGCAGCCGGGGCTGCAGGTGTGGCGTATCGAGAACTTGGACCTGAAGCCGGTGCCTAAGGCCCTGCATGGCAGCTTCTTCACCGGGGACGCCTACCTGCTGCTCTTCACCACCTCAGCCCCTTCATACAACATACACATGTGGCTGGGTAAGGCGTGGACACATAGTGTGCACCAGACTATGGTGCAGCATGTTAATAATTCCTATCTTTAACGACTAGAAATGAATATCTTTCTGTTTATCTTGCTTTATAAAAATGGTGTTCTCATGCTGTTTTCAAAACAGGAAACAGTCTTGCGTTGCATTTTTGAGAAATAATCACCAACACATTCGGTAGCAGAAGTCATTTTACTGCAATGTGTTCTCAAACTGCTATTGCTTGGCCTCCCCAGTTGTGTTTTGATAATTGTAATTTTATGGTTTCATCACTTCTCTGAGTGGTTATATGATGTGCTGAGGGTTTCCTCAAAATCCTATTGTTTAAATGGCAATACAGTGTTGAATGTTAAAGTGGGTAAAAGTACAGCATTAGTAACCACTTCCTTGTTGAAGTCAGTCACAAACTAAAGTAAAATATTAACAATTTAAAAAGAAAAGCTGATACACGAACAGTGCATGCACATAGCACATAGTTCCTCATGTCCTTGCAACACTGTAGCTGTGGTTTTGAAGTGGTTATAGAAATAGATAGTCATGTGATCTCAGCACTGAAACATCCTCTGCTGCATGAGTCGCTGAAAATTTCTTGTCTAGAAGTCACACCAGTTTGAGATATTCCCCCACAGCTCCCTCGATGTGCCGTCTGCTCTCATTGAAGGTTCAGTTCAGACCTTTACAGAGCGAACAAAGACGCCAACAACTTTAAATCCTAAATCGAAGGCAAAGTCTTTGAATGCTCTGTACATTTTCAGTTAAATAAGAATAACGGGGACTTCAATAAAGACGCTGCTCACTTCTGCAATATGCCACAAGAGACCGGCCCCTGCATGTTTGTAGTGTTTCCTGCCAATTCTCCTCCAGTGCCAGCACACAGACTGCTCTTTTATTTCTCTTCCGCCATTGCTACTGTCTGCAAGACGTTGAAGTAGAAATAACATGAGAACATAATTAATCCCTCTGTCTTGGATCATTGTTAGTCATGAAGAGTCATAGTTGTGTTATGGGCCATCTGTCAGTAATAGCAGGATACAAAGTGGCTCTGCTGCAGATGTGGCCGATTCAAAGCCTCAAGTCCTGACTCAGAGGTCCCATAAGGTCACCGCAGAAACTTTTGTGCTGCAGTTTGCTCTGCAAATGTAAAATTCACTGAATGCTCTTATGACAAACTTGACTCTCGAGCATCCGTGTGATGCAATTAGAGAATGAAAATAGCTGAGTAAAAGACGATTTGACTCTTTCCTGCAGGGGACTCGTGCTCGCAGGATGAGAGTGGAGCAGTGGCCATCTTTTCCACACAGCTGGATGACTTCCTGGGTGGTGGGCCGGTGCAGTACAGGGAGTTGCAGAACTCTGAATCCAACGCCTTCCTGGGATACTTCAAGTCAGGAATCAAGTACCAGGTGAGCTTCAGCAAAGACAACTTTGGACTGGTGGTTTCACTATCTGAGTGAAAATACTCTAGAGGAGTGGTTCTCAACCTGGGGGCGGTCGGGTAAACATTATGCCTGCTAAACATCAGTGTGTTAGGGTTGTCATTGTGGGTTTAGCCTCACAGAGCTGCGAGCATGTCTCAAGTCTTGTTTCTTTTGAAATACTGCACATATTAACCTCTTTAGGCCTCTAAAAAAAAAATAATTTACTTCACTGTTAAAATATAAAGTGAGCAATGAAGATTCTTACAGCATGAACAGTGAAAGTTATGATGACAAAACAATGACAAATGGAGCAACAATCTGTCTCAGGACTAACTATATCTACTGGGCTTGATGATTGTCGGCATTTCGTGAACTTTGCCAATCAGTGAAGCGGATGAGTCTGAAGTTCAGAGGGAACACAACATTCCCCGTTCTGCCCAACTGACTGACTGTAACGGAGGCAACCACCCTGTTTAGAGGAGGACATTTTGAAAAACACAAGCGGCCCACTTTTTAACCAGCCATCTGTTTCACATTGCCACGAAAACCATCCAAACCTCCTTCTGGCTCTGGTTGGATATAATTAGCCCAAAGTCTTGTTTCCTGCTTTTGCAAAGTTGGATAATGGAAACTCTGCTCTGCACATGTACAGAAGCACAGTTCAGACACACAGTGTTCTTCAGAAAAAGAGCGAGAGACAGAATGAAACCTCATTATCTCTTCATGCTTTTGGTAACTCCACTGTTCGGAAACAATCCTGTCATTAAAATAAACAGAGACTGCATTGTTACCAGGGACATTGTTTACTGCGCCTCTCTCTTGAGAAAGATGAACAGCGTCACTGTGGTTTTTGAAGAATCCTCTCCTCCCGATGCGAACAAGAATCTGTGCCCTTGTGGGTAAATGCTGAGCCCTCAACAGACATTTTAAAAACAAGAACCTCCCTCCTTGTATATCTGTTCCCATTCAGTGACAATGGTTGATCTAAAGCAGATGTCTTCAACAGGGGGCCCGGGAAAGTTTTGGTTAATGAGACAATCTTTATGCATGGCAGTGGTACTAATGGGCCATCACTCATTTTTCGTTTCCACGTTTAAAATGAAAACATCAATTTGAATAGCTTGCATGATTATCATGCAATTAACAGACAATGTTGATTTCGGCATTGGTATCAGTTGACAAGGTGTGTTTATAAATGGCAGTGGCACGGCCACCCTACTCACTGTACCTTACGTTTAAAATAAAAACATGAATATATGAACCTGTGTATTATTTGAATAGCTTAGTATTGAATGCACAATAAAGAGGTATACACAGTACTATGCCCATTTAATATAAAACACAATTGTATACGATATATATAGTCGGGGGTCCCTGCTCCATCTCTCTATCAGTTTGGGGGTCCTTGGCCTGAAAAACGTTGAAGACCCCTGATCTAAAGTGTTACATGATACAAGTGTAGAGTATCAAAGCAGTCCCATTGCTTTTTCTGTTGTAGTTTCTGTTTCTCATCTGCAGTGAATAATTTGCATGCCTTGTAAATACCTGTTTTGTTTAATGGCTTCACTAAGGATGTCACATTACGAGACAATCCTGCCTCTCAGGTACACCACTGTTGCACAGAACAGACATGATCCTCCTTTGCAAAAGCAGGCATCATGTCAGTTTCATTTTTGCCATTTGATAAGACTTATTGTCTTTGTTAGCTGTGATTCATAGTACACGCTAATCTCATTATTTGGCAGCATCATTTACAGCCTTTTGTCTTTAGAGGTTTTTACTGTGTTGTGTTAAACTAATATCCCCCTCAACGTTAATCTCAGTGTCTCATGAAATCATCTGTGTCCGTACATCCTGCCTCAGACCTCTCAATAGGGCATTTGTGACTGTTTGTCTGGTGGTTATAAACTTAAAACTGTGCACGTGATGTAAGATTTGTGCTGTTTTCTTCCTTTAACTGTGTTCATGTACATGTTTCAAATGAAGCGGCTTTTTTTTTAAGGAAAATTTCCCCTTTACATAACCTCACTTAAATTATTATTTGTTGTCACAGAAAGGGGGCGTGGCCTCCGGTTTTCAGCACGTGGTGACCAACGATACGAACGTGAAGCGCCTGCTGCATATCAAGGGTCGGAGGGCCATCAGAGCAACAGAGGTGGACATGTCCTGGGACAGCTTCAACAAGGGAGACTGCTTCATTGTTGACCTGGGCAAGGTGAGCTGGGTTTGATCTGTTTTAGTGTGTGTGTGTGTGTGTGTGTCTGTGTAAGTGTGTATGTATGTAAGTATATATGGGTGAACATTATATACGGTGTATATTACGAATACTTATTGTGTCCCTATTGTCACCAAATCAATCAGCACTGAAATCTAAGTGTAATAAGGTTACTAACTTTAATATCCATTTCCTGTCTGTCGCTCTCCTGCAGGACATCTATCAGTGGTGTGGCAGTGATTGTAACCGATTCGAGAGGCTGAAGGCCGCTGAGGTCGGCATCGGCATCAGAGATAATGAGAGAAATGGCAGAGCCAAACTGCACATGGTGGAGGAGGGGGAAGAGCCGGCAGCAATCATAGAGGTGACACACACACACACGCACGCACGCACGCACGCACGCACGCACGCACGCACGCACGCACGCACGCACGCACGCACGCACGCACACACACACACACACGCACGCACACACACACACACACACACACACACACACACACACACACACACACACACACACTCCTCTCCTGGTATATCTCAGCCCCACATTGAAGATTTCCCTCCAAAGCTGATTACTTGTGAGCAGAAGCTATAAGCGTTATTGATGCTTTCACGGCCGGCCAGTGATTAGTCACCGTGGGAACGAGTGGACACAATGCTGTCCTTTGTAATATGCTGCTCTTGTGCCAACTGTGTGCCAAGGCGGTATTGTAAACACTTCCTTTACAACAAGTGAGGAGGGTAAACTCCAGGGAGGCCTCATGAAAGAGAGAGAGAAGGGGGTGGTTTAACATTTTTTAAATTCATCAAAATTGTTTTTAATCTGATAATAGGTTGTAGAATGTAGTCTATGTAAAAAGTCACTGCCAAGGTTATCGTGTCTTTATCTGTGTAAAAAAAACACAATTGTAACTTGAGGCACAAGTGATACTTGAACAAGAGGAACAAGAGGAGAACAATAATACTTTCTCTGGTTGTGTAGGCTCTGGGGCCCAAACCCACCATTGCACCCGGTACTGCGGATGACGAGAAGGTGGACACCACCAACAGGAAGAAGGCTGCCCTCTACGTGGTAAGTGATGTAAGTGATAACCCATGATTAACCTTTTTTTCCCTGTACTGTATAATATATATGTTGTATATGTGTATGTTCGATATATATGTGACTTTCATTTCTGGGTGGGAAATAAGATTTCACAACCCACACTACGGAGGGATCTTTAACGAAAGTAGGATTTGAAATGTAGCCTGATAATTGTGCTGCATTCTTGTGCTACTGATTTGAATTTGAAAATCAAAACTTGAATATTATTGCCTGGATTCAGTCCAATTGAATTACAAAGATGCCCGCATACTTGATTTATCCATGGATCTTTGAGTTACTGAACATCAGACTGTAAATCTTAAATAAATATGTATGTAGCTCACATGATAGAGTCTACACTTCTACATTCGATAATTACAAATTACACCTAAAGAATGTGCTTTTTCCCAAAACTCCGTTTTAATATTGGAACAAATGAAGATGTTTTGAAGCTGTTGTTGAGGAACCACGTCCTCCCTTATCGGTACACTTTGAGAGCAGAGCTGGTAGCTGACACTGTCTCTCTGCTTCGTAGATCTCTGACGCCTCTGGGTCGATGAAGGTGTCGGCCGTGGCTCCGTCCAGTCCCTTCAAACAGGCCATGTTGTCTCCTGAGGAGTGCTACATCCTGGACAACGGGGTGGACAAGAACATCTTTGTTTGGAAAGGTGCCGATACAGCTTTACAGACTCAATAACTGAGCATTATTCTGCAGAATTTCTAAGCATGCTACTTGAAAAACAATGTTCATTAGGTAGTTCATTACCTAGATTGGTGCTCGAAGTAGCATAAGAGTTGAATGCTTTTCCAAATGATGGCCTTCTCATCATGTCATGTCTATCTCCAACCAGGTCCCAAGGCCAACATGGCAGAGCGTAAAGCAGCCATGGCCGCGGGGCAGCAGTTCATCAAAGACAAGGGATACTCCAATAAGACACAGGTAAAGCTGGCATGTGTCTCGCGGAAAAGCAGCGTCTTGTTTTCACATAATACATTTCAATTCTACTGTTTTGAACTTCTATTATTAAAGACATGTCACACTTTTAATAGCATGTCAAAGATGCAGGTAATTAAAAATCCCTCATTCCTTTACAGATCCAGGTACTTCCTGCAGGAGCTGAGACGACTTTGTTCAAGCAGTTCTTCAGCGACTGGAAGGACAAAGACGAGACCACGGGCCCCACTAAGGCCTACTCCATCGGACGCATAGCCAAAGTGGACCAGGTGCCCTTCGATGCCTCCTCCCTGCACTCCAACAAGGCCATGGCAGCCCAGCACGGCATGGTGGATGATGGAAAGGGCAAGGTCCAGGTACGAATGGGTTTGAAAGCTTAAAAAAAAGACCCAGATAAAACGGTGTGGTGAGGTGGGGGAAAGAAAAACGGTTGTGGTTTGGCTTTCAGATTTGGCGTGTTGAGGGTGAAAAGGTGCCTGTGGATCTTTCCTCCTACGGTCACTTCTATGGTGGAGACTGTTACATCATCCTCTACAGCTACAGACTGAGTGGCCGCGAGCAACACATCATTTACACCTGGTGGGTAAAAACAAAGATCCATACAAACACGTATGTGGTGTAATACAGTGCTACAGGCGGCTGTTGAGCATGTACACACAGTTCCCCACCACGCCCAGTCTAAGACCTGCCCTGACTCTCGGAAAATCATTCAGACTGTGTGTGTGTGTGTGTGTGTGTGTGTTACTGTGTCAGGCAGGGGCTGAAGTGCACACAGGATGAACTGGCAGGTTCGGCGTTCCTCACAGTGAAGCTCGATGACTCAATGGGAGGATCCCCAGTTCAGGTGAGAGCTTGGCGCTGATGCACCGCTCACCTTGACATCACACGTGTAAAAACAAGTTCAGATTCTGTACAGTCCCATGGTAACCCCCAGTAAAAAGACTTGATACCAGACTTGGCTGTGACTTAAGGGTATTAAAGGAATAATATAAATAATGCAATTATTGTTAATTAGGAACTCGGCACAACTTGTTTTTAGTTGTTTTCTTTGGAGCTATAAAAGATGAGTTATAACAGAAGAGCATAATGTCTGGCTACCTCACAATAGCAGCACTGTGGAAAAACTGACTTTTAGTGATTATAAGGGTTCAGCTTCTCAAATCTATTAAACCAAATTATTACAGAGGATTAATTACAGCGGATCAAGACAAACAATCTCAGTCATAACGTCAGCCTAAAAACAACCAGCCTTGGGCAACCAGCAGAGGGCAGTGTCACTGTAACGTTCATATTTTACCACTCTAATGCACTCCCATACTTAACCACATAATAATTTCAGTATTTACAACAAGTGATGCCTCATCACCAACTAAGATATGAAGCTTAAACTCCAAATTGGATCAGTTACTTAAAAAATAATTTTATTTATTTGATTTTTAAAGGCATCAAATCACAGGTAAAACTTGTGATTATTGAAAGGCAATCCCTCACCAACTATGACGACATATACCCCATGACCCCTTATAACAGTGTACAGGGGTTTTTGTATGTTTTAGCCCATTTACTTCAAAGTAAATGTAGTTTAATCTGAGATAGTGTTTGTAATCCATGCTGCTGTGTTTGAGAAACATGAATGTACTTATTCCACTCCAGGGATCCATTGCTTTCTGCATTTCTTTAAGTATTACTCTGTATGAAAAGTCGTGCAATCCATCACAGTAAACATAAAGTCTGTTGTGACTTTCCAAATCAGTATTTACTTTAACTGCATTAGCTTGCTGTGATGTACATCAACAAAAGTAATGCAGATGGGAATTTCAAATCTGACAATTGATTTTCAGATCACACAGAAATGAATGTCAACATACATTAAAGAAACTAAAAATGTCTTGAATGCTTTCAATGATTCATTTTGTAAATATATTGGCATGGTCCTTTAGACATTCAGACTGTTGAGATTACTGTATATGCTGACATACAATATTTGTTTTCTTTACTTTATCACCTATAGGCTGAACTAGAACAGTCATGAGCGCCACTATTCTTCATGGTGACGTTGTTTTTAATGTCCCCATCATAGGTGAGAGTGACCCAGGGTCAGGAGCCTCCACACTTGATGAGTCTGTTCCAGGGCAAACCCATGATCATCTACTTGGGAGGAACGTCACGCAAAGGTGGACAGTCACAATCCGAAAGCACTCGCCTCTTCAACATCCGCCAGAGCTCTTCCCGCGCTACCCGGGCTGTGGAGGTGAGCCGTCTGCCAGCACACGGACTTGTGTTGCCACATCCTCGATTCCCACCTCTTACCTGTCTCCATGTGTTCTCTCAGGTCGAGGTCTCTGCTTCCAATCTGAACACCAATGATGTGTTTGTGCTGAAGTCCCCGAGAGCCTTGTATGTGTGGAAAGGAGTGGGGGCCAGTGATGAGGAGATGGCTGCTGCCAAGTATGTGGAGGGCTTCCTGGGTGGCAGTCCCACACATGTGTCCGAGGGCAGTGAGCCAGGTGGGTGTCCTCTGAAGACTAATATACTATTGTATGTAATAATAGGTTTTTACTTCGGCTGATGCTATTAGCACCCAGGTGTCAGAGGCCAACAATTCTATTTGCACTCAGGCAACAGCTCACTCAGGAACAGCCAATGTGGCTATTTTCACCTGGGTGCGTATAGCATGGCAGAGACAAGCACACACGTTAGATACTGTATGTGTATGTACAGACTATTGTAGGCATATTTCTCCTGAACCCAACCAAAAAACGTTGTCTAAACTTAACCAAACTGCGACTGAAAACTGAAAATAATAAGTAAATGTAAAACTAGACTTCTCAAATGACATGAACTTAGGTCTCCTGGATGAAACACCCATTCATCCACCACATCCCCTATGAATACTTTGTCAATGTTTACACTAATATTTCTGTTACTACTACTACTAATTATGCTAATCTTTAGAAAGGTAGCTAACGAATGCTTAAGTTAAGTTAAGCTACATATTCAACTTGGCCGGGTGTAAATAGCCGAATAGATGCCGCATGACTATTCTCACCCGGTTGCAAAATAGATATAATATTTACCTCCCCTGAAAATAAACTGGAACAATTAGCAGGGGTGCGTTTTGCTTTGTTTGTCTGCCCTGGGATGATTAAAGAGGGAGGATGCGTCATCATACTGTGCAGTACTTTAAAGGCAAAAGTTATATGAAAAACAGTTATACTTTATCAAAGTATTTGGACTCATTTTGACATAACTTTGAAGATTAAAAGTAGCTCAACTCTGTTTTGTTTGCGAAACCAATGTCACTGATTGTCCTGGTCTGATGATGCATTTGGGAGCTGACTGGCCCAAAGAGCAGCAGCATCAATCTTTGAAGGAGGTCGTTATTCACTTCCTGATTAAACAAACAAAAGCACCAAATGTTGTATTGTCTTCTCTCTCAGGTGATTTCTGGGATGCTCTTGGCGGCAAGAAGGAATATCAGACCTCCAAGAGTCTGCAGAACATGGTCAACGCCCCGCGTCTGTTTGGCTGCTCCAACAAAACTGGAAGACTTAGTGTGAGTGAAATGATAAGAGCACAATTTGTTGTTGTTATCGAGGCTCGTATGCTACAGATGTGGAACACTTTATTTTGGTTTAGCCTATCAACGCATTCAGGCTGAATTTTCTTCTGCTCCCTCTATCAGGTTGAAGAAGTACCAGGGGACTTCAATCAGTCAGATCTGGCCATTGATGATGTCATGCTCCTGGATACCTGGGACCAGGTAACATGAGCGCTCTGTCGTCATCATTAGAGCGCGCAGAAACATGTTTAATGTGTGGAATGCCTTTATGGAGTTCAGACTCCACAGACTCCACAAAGGCATAAATACTCTTAAAACTCTGCATAGCTGGGCACTATTTGAATGGTTGAATGTGTTTCTTTTCCCTGCAGATCTTCCTGTGGGTTGGCAAAGAGGCTAATACAGAAGAAAAGACAGGAGCTCCCAAAATAGGTTTGTTGCTTAAACCCTAAAGAAAGAAACATCGTCCACACAGATCATACTGTCTTGTTTCAGATACTTGTTGCTAGAAAGCACTATAGAGTCATAGTATTTAGTTACAGTATTTCAAGTATTTTTAAAGTCTGTTGCGGAAATTTCCCATGCCCTTCTTAAATCATCCTTTCAGGGTGTCACAAAAAAGGGTGCTACTGTATTATGTCTGTCAAACCTGGATAGTAGGCGTCTTAATTAAAATATGTTATATGTTCACTAATCCCAGAGACTTACAGGGCAGTTAGCGACCTGTTTTTTTTGTCTTCCTGGGCACATTTTTCTAGGTGTCCACCACAAGTTATGAAACCGTGACAATATATAACATTGTATTCATGAGGACAATTTAAAAAAAAGCATAATATTGAGCTTGTGAGGTCTATTGTACATACATGCATGATTATATGTATGCCTGCTACGTAATATTCAGCTACAACATCTTAAAGCTGCACTGATCAATATTTTTACATCAACAATGTGTAATGTGAGAGGTGACACAGAAAATGATCACCCGACTCTGCAGTTCCCCTCAGCTCTAGGGAGCTTTTCAGCGTCTTTGGGATCATTTCCTGTTTTCAAAGTCTGTTGTCTGTGAAGTTGTGCTGTGAGACGATTACATATTCTCACTTTCTGTCACTAAGACTGTATTTCCATCTGTCAAACCCTCTGTCTACTTCTTATCATGCAGCAAAAGACTATGTGGACTCAGACCCGTCTGGTCGCAGAGGACTGCCCATCACCACCATCAAACAGGGAGCAGAGCCTCCAACTTTCACTGGCTGGTTCCAGGCCTGGGATACCAAGATGTGGGAGACGGATCCACTGGACAGAATCCGTGCCCGTTTCCAGTAATAAAACTAAAGGCTCTTTCTACCAGTCTGACTCCTTGGCTGTCCAGCATCTCTTAATGCAACTTCATTTATCTTACCTCCAATCCCTAAGTGCCAAAACCAATGTTATCACTGTTATCAGGTTGAATGGCTGCCTCTATGCCTTGGTCACGGTGCAGCACATCGGACTTCATAAACAGGAATGCATCACATCGGTAGTCAAATGACTTCCTGTCGCAACAATATCTTTAATTGATAGTGGTTTATTGATCTGTTGCATCCAGCAGCACGTCTTTATCTCAGCCCCTAATATGAATAGAAAGGAAGAAAATAGGAAAGGAAGCCATTTTAGACAGCTGGAGATATCCTCTCTTTCTCTCTGCTCTCTTTCACTTCAGAAGACGGCGTCATGCTTTCCTTTCTGCCCGTCTCAACAGCCTTGTCAGCATGTCAGAAACAGTTCACTCCATTACTACGTGGTGTTTACATGTGTTTTATCGTTGGTACTGGAATGATGTACACTTACTAGCAATTGCATGTTGCTTTTTTAAAATCATATTCTGTGCTTGTGAATTTTTAAAAGGCGTACAGCGGTATGTGCGCGTGTCCGTTGTCTTTATTACTTGACCCTGAAATGCTCACGTAGATGGCTTTAAATAAAAAGTATTTCAAACCTGTGTTTTCTATTTGATCATTTTCGGGGCTATAATGAGAAAAGGAATCAGATTAATCCGAAACCACCAGCTCCACCAGCATTTATAATTTATATTAAACATACAGAAACTGTCACAAGGTTTATAAGCCAGCTCTCACTAAGTCTCTCTTCTTCTCTCGGGAAGACAACATGGGATCTCGTTGCAGTTCGCAGCATCTGTCTAAGTAGGAAGACGACATGAACGACATATGACATGAAAGCTCAGTTCACAGCTGTTCACATACTTGTTTTGAACGTATTATTCATTTGTTTGTTCATCATATTTTAAATTGCATAGATACAGGTTTATTAAAGAAGAAACAGCAGCGAGCATTACTATTATGTAAATTTATATAATCCTGCCACGATACTGTGAATTGAGACATTAAACATTCTGTGATTTGCAGGATACACAAAATACAAACTCAGTGGAAAGCCCCTTAACTATGAGTGAATGAAAAAAAAAGCTCCAGAACAGTTACTAAATGGACCTTGTGGAGGAACCCAAAAACAACACACGTCAGTGGAGCTGTAAAGTGTTGTAAAGTAAGCAGATGCAGCACCAGGGAAGCAGATAGCTGGCTAGTTAGCTATGTAGCTTGTTCTTGGTGGGAAGAGAGGTCGAAGGGACCGTTAGACCCAGCGCTGCCCACCAGTGTAACCAGTGTAGCATTAAAGCATGGTGGAATTAGCAAGCGAGCTAATTAGCCAACTTTCAGCTAGTTAGCTTGTTAATTCCACCATGCTCTAATGCTACTCTGGGTGCAGAAAACGAGCCGAACAAAGTTGTCGTTCATCTAGCGATAGCAATGTTCTTGCCTACGCTGTGACAAGGGTGTGTGGATGTGGCATTGAGATGTTCAATTTTATTAATTTACTCTGGCTCTCCATGCGCCTTATCGTTACTACTCCAGGACGGTTTAGTTCAAACAAGTCAATGTCAATGTCGCAATGGCAACAGTAGGCTACACATAAAAATGTCTGCCGATACCGCTCTGACCGTCCTGCTATGTTGATTTGAACGGGAATGTCCGTTAAACTCCTATTCTATTCATGTGTTTTTGTTTTGACAACTCCATCATATGGTAGATCGAAAACAAGACTTTTACATGTTTATTACTTCAAACCCAAACTGCAGAATATTATAATGTATGCTTTTTTAAAATCGTATTTATCAGATGGAAACGTCAAATATTGTGCCATCAAGAATATATATTTTTAAAGGACAATGTGTTGACACTGAACATGAGAAGGGACCTCTTAAACCCTCCTTTAAATAGCCCTGTAGACCAGGGGTCTCAAACTCATTTTCACTCCGGGCCACATCAGCATCACGGTTGCCCTCAAAGGGCCGGTTGTAAATGTAAGACTGTGTAAATGTAACTACTCCTAACATATTGGTAAATAACTGTCTCTGCATTTGATTGTTGTTTATTCAAGTGTAAAAATATTGTACATGCAGTTGTATAAATGTAAACATATATTTAAGCACATTTCTGTTATTATAACTTAAATCCTTTTAATTTAGGGTTAAGAAACCCACATTACTCTATCAAAGATCAAACTATTAAAGAAAATATCAAAGACAAATATCAAACAAGTTATTACAATAACTTTGTTCAAAGCTTAAAATCCTTTCAAGGGTGCGGTTTGCACAATCCCACGTGAAGTATTTCATGTGTTTTAAAGCCACGTTTAAAGTAGTCTTCAATGTACTCACAATACATTTCCATTTCAAATGTACAGTAACCAGCCAAAGAGCTGCTTCTATGTTTAAGTATCTCATCATTATGACTTTCTATCTCATAACTTCAACTTTCTATCTCATAATTTCGACTATGGGGATATTTTTATTGTCAAGTCTAACTTAAAAAAAAAAAAAATTCATTTTTTATTTTACTTTTTTTTTTTTTTTTTTTGCTGGCGGATTCGCGGGCCACATAAAATGACGTGGCGGGCCGAATTCGGCCCGCGGGCAAGGAGTTCGAGACCCCTGCTGTAGACTGTAACGCACAACAGAGGCGCTACTACAGGCATTCAATGACACGGTAACCTGCATTACCAGCCTCTACAGCAATGCGCCGGCGCTCCATAAATCCTTTCCCGGTCTGGTGTTGGCTGGTCGGGCATAAAGCTCAGTGCTATACGGTCATGTGATTCCTGTTTTTTTTTTTTTTTTCCTCCTCCTTCGAAGTTGAAAGGCAGGAGCAGAGCGGGGGCCCAGCTTATACCTTCCTGCTGGACGTGGATGCAACGTTTTCGTCCCCTTTGCACCACAATATTCTTTGTTTCTCGCGCGGTGTGATCATTTTTGCGTCAACCTTTCTTTCGCGATGGCGGGGGCTATTATTGAAAATATGAGCACCAAAAAGTTGGTGATAGTGGGAGTTATTCTGCTTTTGTTTCAGGCGGTCGCCTTCATGGTCGGCGGTTTAATGGGTAAGTTTTTACCCCGTTTAATCTCCTCACTTTCATCGTTTTTTAAAAAGCTAACGTTTCTCTGTGTGCGCGCGTGCCTGTTGAAATGCGAACGTTAACGTCTGTGAACGGTAAAAGCACAAAAGTTAGAAGTTGAGCTGTTCGTTACATGTCGCCATACCAGCGTTAATCAACGTTGTTTTAAAGGACAGAAGACATGGGCAGCGCTAACTTTTAACGTCGGCCGTGTTTGACCGAGTCGTGTTTCAAACAATGCGGTACTTTGACACCAAAGCGGCCGAAGTGCATCTCAGTTAAATCACTGCTTTGTATCAAGGTGTTTGCTGCCCGCATGCCTCGACCGTTGGCTTCGTGTCTTTAACCTAACATCATGTCCGTGAATACCTTTTTATGATTTTCTACAACACAGGAATGCTCTGAAATAACGTTACATCTTACCTTTTTTTTGTGTGTTTTTCTCTTATTTGACACAAACTCTACTCCCTCTCTTCTCACCTCCCCCTCTTTCCCCACCACCACCTCGCATATATGTATGTATGTGTGTGTGTGTGTGTGTATATATATATGTATACACGTGTGTGTATATATATCTATCACTATCTATCTCTATCTCTCTATCTGCTGTGTGGGGCCCCCTGGCAGCATCTCTACCTTTCCTTCACTTCTTCCTCTTTGCCCCTCCTGTGTGAAGCCTTCTCCCCAAATCCCCGTTGCTCTGCAGGCAGAACATTCATGTTTCCTCCTCTTCCCCCCTGGTTGCGTTTGCATTGAGACACAGATGGTGATGCACACACAAGTGCACACAGCTGTCAAAGTTGTGTTTTTGCCTTAAGGACTGTATTGGAGTTGCTGTCAAGTTTCTTCAAATCCACACATGCACAACAGCTACACGCGCGCACACAGACTTGATAGAAAATGAGTCTTTGTGAAAGATGCTTTTTTTTTTTTTTTGGGCTGAATGTGGAAAACAGCCCCCAAACACCAGTCGGTCTATCGCCGTGTCCCTGCAGTCCATGTCTCACTCACTACATAGCTGGTGATAAATTAGCTTGTTTGGTCCGTTCCGACCTGAGATGGTTTTAATGAAGCCAGATTCCTTTGTGTTTGCTTGGTGGCTGGGGTGGCGGGGGTAATTGAGTAGAAAGGGGTTTTTTTTCTCCCCTTGTTTCCCGACAATCCCGGCAACACGGCATGGGGTCAGCAGGCTGAGGGGACGGCCTTTATTCTGGACACACTGCGATGGAGACTAGAGGAGCCGGTGGGCTGCTGGACTTGCAGGGGTCTCTAGATAATTAAACGGCAAGGGGTGCCAGACGGACAACTGGGTTTAATCCAGTTCGGTGTGTCTTCTTTGTTGCTATGTGTGCTTTTAACTCTATTTTTTCTCAGCTGTGAACACACTTGTACAGTTGAAGGTTCCTTGAAGATGGCCTTGGTTGAGTTTTACGAGTGTACGTTAGTCGAAGCGAAGGGTGTGTTAACCGTTTGTGGTGTCTGCCCTTCAGCGCTCTGTTGCGAGTGAACCGATATGATTAGATGTTCTGATGCATGCTTTTTTTGTGTTCTAGATAGCAGGCAACACTTTGGGAAACCATGAAGTACTGACATTTACAAGAGAAAAGTATTGCTCCTCACGAGTTTGTTTTAGCGAGAAGCACCTGATTACGACTTTAAGCCTTGAACTTTTTTTTGTGAGGTGAATCTTAAAACTCTGGGCTTTGATGTTCCATGAGTCAGTACACTTCCCACAAGCACCCTCAACAGTAATAATGGCTCATGGAGTCTCTGTAGATGGTAACTCAGGACCGCAGTGTTTCTCCTCTTCTTTCTTGGTGATTTGCTCAAACAAATTGGAAGCATCTGCACACTTATAATTCAAATGATTCTACTGGCATTTGTTGGACACAAAGACTTTCATATGTTCATAGTTGTTTTGCCTGTATAAGTAGGGTCACTGCCAAATTTATTTGTAAATAAATGTGTTTGTTGTACCTGATATTATACAATATGGAGGAAAGCTCAGCCCACAGTCAAACAGGCTCAATGGACATGCTGATTGTTTTACATCATATCCACTCCATGATATGTAGAGTATAAACTTTACTTACTTGCACCTTTTTGACTATCAAACCTCTCGTATTTCGTTCACATCAGGCCTCCAGGTTTCACAGGAGACTACATTTCTTTTGTCTCTGCATGATAATGACGGATCCTTTTCACAGGCACTACTAAAATCCTGTGTAGCGACTACAAGCCCCCGGCTTGTCAAACTCATGAATCTCAATGCGGTGTAATCGGCGTCTTGAGAGCTTTCGGGAATATCCCCCTCTCGATCACTTCAGAGAGCAACAGAGCCTCGCCTCCAGGCATTTTCTAAACAGTGTTAAAAGTAATTGCCAAAGTGTTTGGACTAGATTTGGCTCAAACCTTGTGCCCTTGTTATTTATTGATTTTTACTCAAACTTTTTGTGATTCATTAGAGGAGAGATTTGGCTCGGCAGGACCCTGGAGCACTCTGCTGTATGACACCCAGTCTTAACAACTCTCCCACTTTGTGTTTCTCTCACCAGCTCCCGGCACCACCACACCGATTCAGTACTTGGCCACCAAGTGTGTGGACACAACCAAGTATCGGCAGGAATCAAAATGGTTCATGCCTTGGGGTCCGAACCAATGCGACAAGATCCGGAACTTTGATGAAGCCATGGCCAAGAAGATCGAGGCCAACAACATTGTGTTTGCTGTCCACATTCCTCTGCCCGAAAAGGAGATGAGCCCCTGGTTCCAGTTCATGCTGGTCATCCTGCAGTTTGACATCGCATTCAAGATGGACAACCAGATAGGTGAGAACCAAGGCTTTCTTAAAAGGGCAGAGGACAACACTGCTCATGTTTCTCCCCCAGGACGTGGATTTCAAGATGTGGGAGAGGGAAGAAAGTCAAACTTAATGGGGCACGTGTAAGAGGCTGTTCTATGTGACTTGGTGTTAAGAGAATTCAAGTCATTTTAACTTTGCCGGTAGTACTCGTAGTTGTGTTTTTCATATTACCTTCCCTGCAGGACGTCCTGCGAGGATGTGGCCTTGTGCTCTTTTTCAGTCTGTCACGTCGACTGCTTGAGGAACCCCCAGAAATGTGTGTTTTTCAGTAGATTGGATTTCTGTTACACTGGAAGGCAGCAAACAATGATGGATGCCCTGCTGTTTGTTCTCTAAAGACCCTCTGGGGGGGGGGGTTCGTAGATGGGCTTGTCAGAAACCCTTGAGACCGCTATAAAGGGAGAGGAGAGAGGTAATCTGGACCCGTTTCTTGTTTTGTCCCTCTGAGCAATTACAAGTGTTCACTGATGAATGCCTGTAATCCTTGATACATCACCGTAGACTTTTTGACAAAAAACCGTAGACAATTTGTAATGAACAGAAAGGTGAAAGATGTAATTGCAGAGAACAAAAAGTTTTAAGTATGTGCTGTACTTTTATGTGACCCGGCCTTTCTGGTCTGGCTTGTCTAAACAGTTACTGTTACAACGGCGGCCTAGCCATCAGCATCATTTGCTTGCTCACATTCTTGGCCTCAGCGGAAATGTGTGCAGTGGTTGTGGGTTGTTTACTGCCTGGCAGACAGACGGAGGAGTCAGTGAGTCAGCCTGGACAACAGACGGGTCTTTCTGCCAGACGCCACAGACTCATTTAGATCTTTGTGAGCTACACGAGGTGTGAGAACAAGTGGATCATGTAGAGGGAGCTGAGCCCTGTAGAGGCTGCGTGTAGTAGAAACCAGCTATTGCTGCAGCTGTGGGATTTCAGTGCCGGTTTTTTAAACCCTTTTTCCTCCCGAGACGAGGTGTGCTAGAAAGGAGAAGCTGCTAAAGCGTAAACACTAGCCTATTTCAAGCATACCCAAGCCTCTAGGCGGCTGTATAATAGAGGTGCAACGGGTCACAAACTCATGGTTCGGATCGTATCACGGCCTGGAGTCATGGAGCGAATCAGCTGGGGAAAAAAAGGTTGCAAATATAACTTTTGCCCTGATCACTGGTATACTAGACTCTATTTTTATAAATTCTAATAAACTCCTAAAACAACAGAGCCAGGTCTTCAATAATTAGTAAAATGGTGTCTGCAGAACCTTCTCTGTGGCCAAGGTGTGCAGATTATGTTCTGCAGCCGTACGACCATGAACACAAGGCCATCTCTTCCTCGACTACCTTATCTGTGTAACAATGAGAGTCTCAGAGAAGAGGGTCGCCCCTTACGAACCACTCCACCCCACCTGCCCCAGTCCACCCCAGCACAGAGCGCCCTCTTGGCCCGGCTCCAGCAATAACACAGCTGTTGAGGAGGCTTAGTTTCCGTGGCAATGGCCGCTGGACCGGAGTGGAATGTATGCGTGAAGCGAGCTGACATTCGAGGGCGTCTGTCTCCACCAATGGCCGAGTGGAGGGCATTACAGAGACAGTCGGCTGCCAGTTCTCATCTGGTTCCCTCTCCCCCTTCCTCTACTTTTTTTTTTTTTTTTTTTTTTTCTCAAAGCCCAGGCCACTGAGTTTCTTTCTCTTCATTCCAGCTTGTTTCATAACGTCACAAGAGGCGCTCTGGAGGGCTGGAGGAGAGAACACTTGGCTTTGTAATGTGATCTAAAGGTGCCGGTTTAATGGCTTGGCTTTAGATGTTTTTTGTTGGATTCACTGGGCTAGGCTGTTGGAGGCCAGCTCAAGGTCTTGTTGGAGATTGTATCAAGTAGAAAGTAACCTAGATTTGGGCCACCGTGGAGAGCCGACTAAGTCACTGACTGTTTTAACATGCTGAGAAATAATCCTTTTTAATCTCACCTATTCAGACTCCTCCTAGGTGACGGGACCACATATTAACACTTGCATGAATTAACCTTGTATAAACAGGCTTATTTTACAACATACCAACCAAAACAAGTCTATTTGAAAATACAGCCTTCTTAAATGAGCATCACATCAGTAGCACACAGCAGCCGTGATTCTAAATGAATAAAATGATCCTCCTCCTCTTCTCTACACTGCTCCGCTCCGGTGTTAGCATGTGTAACGCTAGCATGGTACTTGGAAATGAACAGTACCTTTTCAGGCTATAGTGGGGGAAATCTCCATGTCAATGCAGTGTTGTCACTTTGCTGGTGTCACAGTTAAAAAGGCCGTGGCTGTCTGTCAGCGGGGCTTAATTTGAGCCCGTCACTGGGATAATAACAGCCAGCAGAGTTGTGCAGGGAGGAAGTGTAATCAGGCCCGAAATACAGACGACAGTGAATATCTTCTACCGTAATGATCCACCCAGAGCTGGATGGAGCAACTCGTGTTGCGTTGAAGATGATATCGCGGCAGTTTTATGTGTTTCACGACGGTCAGCAAGAGTCCCGCCGTCATTGACCCGGTATTATCTGCAGTGGAAAACAAAATTTGAAAAAAAGCATCTGGAACCAAAAGTGAGTTGTGCAGAGTTGGGCCGAACCATGCTCTGGAATCAAGGCATTATTCTGTGCATTCTTACATTTTGTAAGACACGCATTTCTTCTGCAAACGGTTATTTTTTGGATGTAATGATTTCAGTGTATTGACACGCTTGCATACCGAACTCTCTTAACAATTAAATGTCTACTAAATATACTGATCTGACAGTGAATTGCTGTAATTTTTTGCCCAGAGGATGGAGCGATGGCCACCATTGACGTGGGCCTGGCCTACAGAGACGACACAGTCAGTGACTGGACAGAGATGGCTCACTCTTTTGAACAGAGGAAGCTCTCCTGCAACTTCACGACTGCCAAGGTGTGTAGTATTACCCATGTTGATTATCAGCTTCCACAGATTCTATTGCAGATGATAAATCAAATAAACCTGTTCTTCCAGCTGATGGTGGTCTGTGTCTCAACTCTCAGACACCTTGTTGAGACGGCTTTACAGCACCATCTGTTATCTTTAGACGCGTGTGTGGTTTAAACCAGATATGGTGTGTCGCTGTGTGTTTTCCAGACCTTTGAGAACGAGGGACGTTACTACGACTGTGACCCGCTTCCTTTCATGGAGGTGGGCAGCGTGTCCCACAAGTACTATCTTCTCAACATTCGCCTGCCTGTCAACGAGCGGAAGAAGGTCAACGTGGGGATCGGAGAAATCAAAGACATTCGCCTCGTTGTAAGTTGCCGTTTGATTGGGACCTTGTGTTTGTGTTAACCCAGTCCAGGGTCCTTTTTTCAACTGTGACATTGGCCATTGAGTGAGATGGTGTCAGCTCTTGTTCGCCAATAGATGAACATAAACAGCACAGATGGTTTACCCTGGTTATTTCTCATTCCAGAGCATCCACCAGAATGGAGGCTTCACCAAGGTTTGGTTTGCCATGAAGACGTTCCTGACGCCCAGCATCCTCATCATCATGATCTGGTACTGGAGGCGGATCACCCTCATGAGGAGACCTCCTGTGCTGCTGGAGAAGTAAGGCGGCTCCCTCGGTGCTATTCTTTGTTCACCTTTTTGTGTTGTTGGCAAAAAGAACTGTTTCAATTTGTTTTTCAATACGTAAACGACACGAAAATGCAAGTTTTATGGTAGAAATAAAGAATGAGGTCATCAGTGAGGTTGACAATGTGAAGTACTTAGGAGTCATCTTAGACTCTCATCTAAGATTTGATAAACAAGTGCGTAATATCAGCAAAAAGTTACATCAAATCTCAACTGCTTCAGATTCATCAGAAAAGATCTGCCATTCAGTACAGCTCAGCTCTACATGCACGCCATGATATTCTCACACCTATCATACTGCATCACTACCTGGTCACAAGCCTCACAATCAACCATACAACCCATCATATCACCGTATAACCAGACATTAAAAATGATGGACAAAAAACCAATGAGGTGGCACCATTGTCAGATCTTAGAGAAACACAATATGTTCAGCTTTGAAAGCTTTATAAACTATTCCAACCTAAAGCTTATTTTTAAATGCCTACATGGTCGTGCTCCTTCCCTGCTTAATGAATTTGTTACACGACAGCAGCACACTAGCAGAGTGAACACACGGGCCTCAGCAAACGGGAACTGTCTCATTGCATTACGCAAAACATCATTTGGCCAATCAGTCTTCTCTGTCAAAGGAGCAAAACTATGGAACTGTCTACCAACTGAGTTGAAAATGCAACAAAATTTTAATGTTTTTAATAGAGGTATTAAATCATGGCTAAAAGAGAAACAACATTGTTCTCACACCTAACACTCCTGTAAACACACTTGCACTTTATGTATGTATCTGTATGTATCTGTGTATGTATTTATGGATATATTTTTTATTTTATTTTCTATTTTAACTTTTTTTAAAAGCCTCCTTTGGACAGGTGTTGTAAATTAGCATTTCGCTACAAACACTTAACACAGTGCATCTGGGCTTTGTGCATAAATGTATGTTACAATTCTAATGCTACTGTGATGTCCATATCAAATAAAATAAACATAACACAACATTTATTATTGTGAGAGAATTGCAGCTGAAACAAAGTGAGCGGTGTTGTGCATATTCACTCTTCTGAAGAGCGAGCTCGAAGTTCAGTTCACACAGATTCAAATGAACTAGTTCACGTTCAAAGTTTACAATTTGGAGTTTTGAGCTAAGTTCATGGTCCCAAATTAATTTTTGGGCTCTTTAATACCACAAGCAGAGAGCATCTAGTTCCATTATTCAAGAGAAAGAGACATCTCCAGGCCAATGTCTCCAAAACTATGTAACTCGCACTAAAACTGAACAAGCAGGGATATTTGTGTTCATTCCTTGACCAAACCCCATCAAAGTTAGAGCAGTAAATCCAGGTAGTTTGCCTGGAGCGGATAGTTTAAATACCATGCTGTGTAGAGCTGAAGCTGTGCTCACAGCCCAGTGTTTGTCTAACCCCCCGCCGTGCTGGGAAGACAGATCAGTAAGAGCGGCGGTCTGCGCCACAGGAAGTGCCTGGCGAAGCGTGAAACGCATTAGAAAATCTGCAAGCTAGCGTTCAACAGACGCATGCTGCATACTCTCATTCAGCACATACACACCAGCTCACTGAGACACACACACACACACACACACACACACACACACACATACACAGTCTCTCTCTCCTTCCCTCCGTATTTGCCGGCTCACGGCTCTTATTCCCAAATGACCGGCAGGCTCTCAGAAAGTGCGATTCGTACCCTATTTGTGTTCACACATTTGTGTTCACACACAGTCACACCGATGGATGATTGGTGGTGCTCAGGACACATTCCCTGCAATGTGGTTTCACTCTGTTCACTCTGTGGAGTAAAGCTGACGCCCGTCTGGAGTGCAATCGCTTAGAACTTGTGTTACATTTCTTCTAGTACTCACAGCATTTCCAAAAAACTTTTGTTACCATGTGTTTTCATGAGGTCGCATGAAAACCCCCATCACACACACACACGCTGGAGCTCTGTTTTGCCCTCTTTAAGTATCTGTTTGCGATCCCCCTTTCATCTACTGGCGGCATGCAGGGACCTGCTGCAGACACTTGGAAGACGAGCTCTATTCTGTCTGTCTGTACGCAGAGTGTTCTAAATTCATTCACCCTCATTTGATCATCTCTAAATGTCTGGATTTCAAATGTCGGGGGAGGTTGGCAGTAATAATGCGTCTCTTTGGAAAGGTAGTAAATTGTATAGACTTGGATAGGTCAGTGGGGACACACTGTGCTTGTGGCTGAATGGATAATCGAATCAATAATGTCCTCTGATCAAATGAGGCTGCTTCAGCAGACGCAGATGCAGCCTTGCTCCAAAACATTGATTGTGTCAGTGTAAAAGATGTAGTCTAGATTCAAGTGTAAAGCCAATTAAAATGACTCGAAATTCTATCTGCCAACACTGCTAAAAATGTTTTTTTTTTATAGCACAGGAGTTTCCTTAGGGTTCGTAGCTTATTTACTCTCATCCTTTTAATCTTTCATGAACACAGCAATATGGCTGCTAATTATACAGGAAAAACACTGATATTCACTTAAAATCAACAATTATCAGTAGACATATTTAAACACGCTTTGAACCTTCATGATGCTACAAACTCATTCAGAAATGTGTACCAGTAATCCTTCTGCCCTCGTCTGTTGGTGTTGTTTTTTGCTCCCTCAGGGTGATCCTAGCTCTGGGTATCTCGATGACATTCATCAACATACCAGTCGAGTGGTTCTCTGTTGGCTTCAACTGGACCTGGATGCTGCTTTTCGGGGACATCAGGCAGGGCATCTTCTACTCCATGCTGCTCTCTTTCTGGATCATCTTCTGTGGGGAGCACCTCATGGTACCGTACATATTCTTTGTATGTAGCTGCTTTTGTTTACCTTCTTTTAGCCCTCAGGGGCCTTCTGCAGGGAACATCTCCACAGCTGTTGAGCTGATGCTGTTATTACAAGCAAGGCGTCGTAGTTCTTTGATACAGTCTATCCCACCTTTACGCGTTTTTTTCTCTTGTCTCTCAGGACCAGACGGAGAGGAACCGTTTCTCCATCTACTGGAAGCAGGTCGGACCCATCGTGTTTGGCTCCTTCTGCCTGTTTATCTTTGACATGTGCGAGAGGTGAGGCCAGGTTCTATTTCCGTCACTATTTAGAACAAGAGACTTATTCTACAACAGTGGTAACTATCGGTATGCAACACATTATTATAATGAATCTTGTGAATCTGTCGTATTTCTTCGTATGCTTTTTGTAAATCTTGTGACACATAAAGGTAACGCATGAATGTGTTTTTGCCACAAGAGGGGTCCAGCTGACCAACCCCTTCTACAGCATCTGGGCGTCTGATGTAGGAACTGAGCTTGCTGTATCCTTTTTTTAAAATAGTTTGACAACAGCATAAGAAGAAAAGCGCTCTCCTGCAAATGGCCCGTCTGAAATCCTCAAGAGTGGACGTGGCCAAATCGTGTTTTTCAATTTAATCTTAGTTCCAGCTCTTTCTGCATGTCTTTACCAACACTGTGCTAAGTTACCATGACTAGCTGCCCTGCCTCTGGTTCTTGCAGCGCATGTACGATACGTTCTTCTAGTTGACTTATTAAGCATGAACTGGAACCTGATCTCTAGACTAATAACATGAGAAATAATTCAGTCACGACCATATGTGAAAGCATTGCCTGGGGTGTTGAAACGATGCGTTTGTGTGCGCGTACCCGTTTGTTTGCTTTGCTTTGAGCAGAGCGATGAAAGATTCATCAGCACATCTCTTCACAGACGGATGCCAAGCTCTCCATCTCGTCTTCCTTTCGAGTCGCATCCAAAGGAAAGAGCAGCGTAGTGCTCCTCACTCTGTGGTTTGATGAAGACAGTCATCAGTCTGTAATATATATGCAACGTCACATTAAGGCTAAACCTGCATACCAGTACAAAGTCTACTTGATTTACAATGAGTCTGTATTCATATTTATACGTCTTCCATATATCTACAGTATGCACCACCACTCTTAATAAGGAGGCTGTTGTTTTTATATTTCCTTGACTAGTGTTTCCTCAGATGGCATTCATAATTGTGGCAGGGATCTGTGCCTGTCTCTACTTCCTCTTCCTCTGCTTCATGGTTTTTCAAGTCTTCCGCAACATCAGCGGCAAGAGGACGTCCCTGCCCGCCATGTCCAAGGCCCGACGGCTGCACTATGAGGTGTGTGTTGTCTGCTCGCATTTCTAATGGTTTATCACCAATAAAATACAACAGTGTGGTCATGACAGTACAAAAGGATTTCTCTTCTACATGGAGTATATTTCATAACTGTTTTGGTACTAACTCATCCCCTTTATCCCCCTTCAGGGTCTGATTTTCAGGTTCAAGTTCCTCATGCTGGTCACTCTGACCTGTGCCGCCATGACTGTCATCTTCTTCATCATCAGTCAGGTGAGTGCCACAATGAAATCAGTCATAATGACACAGACGGGACTATTTAGGTGATATTTTTTACAATCTCACAGTGACCATAGAAGCTATTTTGCTACTGTGCCACAACATACAAGACTCCGCCCTAGAAAGACCGACACAAACATGATGTGTTTGTCTTTTGTCTGTGTCCAGGTGAATGAGGGCCACTGGCACTGGGGAGACTACACGGTGCAGGTGAACAGTGCCTTCTTCACCGGCATCTACGGCATGTGGAACCTGTACGTGTTCGCCATCATGTTCCTCTACGCACCGTCTCACAAACGTTACGGAGACGAGCAGTCAAGTGGTCAGTGCATCACTGGTAACTAAATGTTTCTACTAACTTTCTAAATGTATAAGAGGGAGGGAGTGTGTCGTAAATGCTCTTTACTGCTTAATGAAGTACTCTATCCATCCATCGGTTTATCCACTATACTTCATATTTCCAGCCATTGTAGAAGTTAAGTTGAAGAATATTACCGAGACAAATATTTAAATTAATAAAGTAATCAAAACCATCCGTCTCCTGACGTCAGTGATGTGGGGAGAGGAAAAGAGGGTTTGAAGTTCTGGAAGCTTTCCCTGAATTGCGTCAACCAATCTCATGGGAGGGCCGCCTTTCTCCAAGTTATAGTCTCTGTTGATTTATTTGATCAGCTTTGAGTTTCACTCCTGTTTTCGAACAAGCTGAAAGTATTTATGTTGCTGAAATTCAGCTAAACCAACTTGTTGTGCAACCTTGGTCACAGCCTGCAGTGATAGAAGGGAATGTGCGCAGTGATAACTCCAAACAAACAAAATGTGTGCTGGTAAATGTTTTGTATTCATGTCGTGCTACTGGTGGTTTTTGTTGCTGATGATGTGTCGTGTATATGTGTGCAGGAGATACCGGAGCAAACAGTGGAGAGGAGATCCAGCTGACTACTACCATCACCCATGTTGATGGCCCCACTGAGATCTACAAGATGACTGGCAAAGAGGCCCTGGAGTAGAAGTCACACTGTTGTCAGGACCCTCCTCTACTACCTACTGCTCCAATGATCCCCTCCCTCGTAGAAATAATCAAACAGGCTTTTCTCTTTACATCCCCCGGCTACAAAACGGCATCAACAACCTAGCTAGCATGTAACTTACCAGTTCCTGTCCCCTTCCAGCCCCAAACCCCTGAGCTGTGTGACTCGTTACGTGCCACCCTGTTCCCAATCATTTCTCTAAAGACTGAATATTATCAACACTTCAGTCAGTCCTTTTCATTTCATTTTTTGTCTTACATTTCATACTTTATGTAAACTGTCTGTTTGTAAATATTGCACAATGCTTTTGACACCAAAATAAAGGAGATTAGAGTGTAGAGAGAGAGAACCATTTCTTGGTTGTCAGAAGTTGCGTTTGGCAGACCTCACACTCCTGTGATTAAAGTACAGTGTGGTTCAACATAATCATTTAAGACCTGGCCAGCAAGATTTTGTGGATACATTTTAGCTACTCTATTTGATTGTCCAATTCCTTCGTGACTGTCACCAACTTGTATTCCGCCATAGAAAGTAGATCATGTTTAGTGCTGCTGTCGATCTTTTCAAGTGGTGGAGATCTTTTTATTTTTTTTTACATCATTTGGAGGAAATGTACGGACCACATAGCCACTTTTGGAAATGCATACTGTACGTTTATTATGTTACAATGTAGATATCTATTTTTTATAAAGTGCTTATTTTCAACTTCACAAAATATATGCATCAAGCTCTATCAATGTTTTTCAAGTTGGCTGTAGCCCATTATACATGTTTCTTAGTTTTTCGCTCTTATGCTAATTTAAATAAAAACATTTACTTAATACCCTTGTGTATTGTCTGTTTTTTTCTGAATGATTGTTTTATGTAAGTGCTTATTTTTAGTCTTAATTACAAGTAATTTAAAGAGACATTCAACCAAGGAAAAGGAATGTCACTTAAATATGTCTGCCTGAATATGAACATGTATTCATATACAGTATAGGGAGAGTGCGCCTCTGCATGGCACATAGCGGAACAACAACAAAGCTAGCCAAAGAGCTCGTGTGAGACCGGAAGCTGTGGTGGTTTTTAGATTTTACATTCTGAATGAGGGATATTTTGGAGACAACCTAGACTTGATGCATTCACAGTGCTTCATCAAAACGTGACAAATACTAATACCGTTAATACAATTTTCAGGTACTATCATGGAAGAGTGTTTACTCGGTTGGAGACTGCTTTTAATCGTCCAAATTTCAGGGGGAATCAATGTTCACATAAATATCCTGAAAACTATTAACCTAATCGATAACACTACAAAAGTGATGTTTCAACAAATACATGACTCATGATGATTTAATGCAGGATGTTTCATGAATTCATGTTTCTCACCATTCACAAATGTTTGTCACTTTGACTTTATGTGATCTGTTCACTATCAATGAAGGAATGTTAATACATTAAATAGATATGCGATCAAATTAGCTGGATTCCAGTTACGTATAAATTAATTTCAGTCCCATTCATTTGCTCAGCATCTCTGAAAGCAGAACGGCAGTGTCATAGAAATATGAAGCCAATGCATCAATGTTACAGGTTAAGATAAGATAATCCTTTATTAGTCCCGCAGCGGGGACATTTACAGGATTACAGCAGCATACAGTATCATGCAAAAAGAAGTATTATCAATAAAAAAACAGTAAAGAATATTAAATAAGTAAAAAATCCCCAATAACTACAATATTATATACAGACAGAATAATTGTTGTATTGAAAATTCAAAACACTATCAGGGAGATTTCTTCATAATTTGGCACTTTTCTTTACTAATTTAAACTAGATTAAACTAGACGCTCCTCCGTTTGTTTTCACTTGCACAGTTTTAATTCCTCAACGGGCCTTTTATTTTGAAAATAGTACACGGAAGTAGTATTTAAAGACAGCTAGCTTTACGCTGGTGAACATCCGTCAGTGCTTCGGTTGGTCCGTCTCACTCCTCCCGACTGAACTCGGCTGTTCTCGTAGCGGAGGAAAGGGAAAAGAGAGGGGCCAGACTGGTCGTACTGGGAAGGAAAAAGTAAAACGAAATTAAATATCAACACCAACCGTCAGCGGAAAGTGAAGGCGTCACGAATCGGCAGCTTTGAAGTCGGCGGTGAGGTCCATGTCCAGCTGTTTGTGTTAAAGGTGTAACACATTAGTGTAGTTGTGGTATTGCAGAGGGAAAGGTCTCCTCCCAGTCTGTTGACGGATACAGTTCGGCTTCAGGGAAAGGAGACACGGATAGACCTGACTGTACATTACCAGGTAAGACTGCCATGTGTCGATACACTGTCACATTGACATCTTTTACCCTGAAGCAACAGCTGGTCTCTACTACCAAAACATATCTACACTGTCATAGCTGGCAGCTTTTCACAGGCTTCATCCGTTTATGCAACACTTATGTGGCGCCACAGCGAATTGATATGCCAAACAATGTGTTTATCTCCTCATCTGTGCCTCCAGTGACACACATAATGTGAGACTTGTTGATTCATGAATGTTCAACAGGTTTACTCAGCACTGTCTCGGCTTTCTGCCATGGTTGTTCCCCACAGGCCCCACCTACTGTATTTACCACATAAGGACTCATTGTGGAAAGCAATAGATTATTCCAGAACATAAAACACTTTTATAGATGTAAAAAAAACTAAAAACAGCCTCTTTCTTCACATTTTTCTATTATGCAAGAGGTAATGGCTTGCAACATTGCCAGGGAAGTCCAACATGAACCAATTCGATTATATGATGATTGAAGAGAGGCCCCCACACATGGAAGTGGCTGAGATGTTTACATGGAGCATCAACAGCTCTGTTGATGTCCCCCCCTGGCCATTAGGAGGACAGAATACAGACCGGCCATTGATAAGGCCAACTCATTAGTACCCCATTCACCGACCATCAAAGCCTCCTCTCAACGCCCATCAACACGAGTGGGTTCGCTCCACACACTGTGGAAGCTGAGGATCACGCACGTCCTGCCTTCGTGCTGATAGTTTGGTTTTTTGGTGTCACACTTAAGTTTTTATCACGACGGAGTGAACAACAGCCTCATGACGGACACAGACGAAGTATGAACAGAATATGTTACTGCGTTACTTCTATTTGACACATAAACACGAGTGTGTATGCGCTCATGACCTACATGCACAGGTGGTGTCACAAGGCAAGGCAAGTTTATTTGTATAGCACATTTCAACAACAAGGTAATTCAAAGTGCTTCACATGAAACCATTAAAAGCATCAAAACGTAAGGCAAAAGAGATTTAAAAACAATTAAGAACATTCATTGCATTAAAACTATTTTTTTTTTAAAGAAACTGTAAGAAATAAAATACAGTAGTAAAATGCAGGAAATTGATTAATATATTAATTGAATGTGGAACCTTTTTGCCACTTTTCATTTCTTTCAGTTTACCTTCTAAATCCCCTCGTAACATTTTAAGTTTAGCGGCACTTAATGAGCCATTTTCTGGAAACCCAAACTCTTCTGACGAGTATGGAAGACATTCCAAACATGACTCTCCGTGTTTCTGTCGCATTAATTCAACAATCGGACCTTCCGGTTCCGCTGATTTTGAACTTTTTCCACCCATGTTACCTTCTGGTGTGGACGTCGACGTTATCTTAGTACAATGCAATCGTCACTGCAAAGTTGAGTTTCCTTATACACAGGAAAAACTTCACAAAAACCTAGTCTGAAATTCACGTATTACGTTATTACGACGAATCTTATTCTATCAAGTACATTAGTAGAATTCACGTATAAAGGTAAATAACAACGAATCTTATTTCAACTTATGAGAGACACGATCAATGTTACGATCTCAAAAAGTTCCTTTATTTTGAGTTAAAATCGTTATCGTGAAATGTCACTTCGTTCTCTTCATAAAATCACATGAAATAATACGTCAGAAACCTATGTGGAGTCACATGAAGAATTCATAAAACAACCATACAAATGTTAAAAACAGTTGTATTCCCCATTCAATTAAAGGCAGCAGCAAACAGAAAAGTCTTGAATCTTGATTTAAATGAGCTGAGGGTCTCAGCAGACCTGCAGCTTTTTGGGACTTTGTTCCAGATATGTGGAGCAGAAAAACTGAACGCTGCTTCTCCATGTTTAGTTCTGACTCTGGGAACAGAAAGTAGACCGGTCCCAGACGACCTGAGGGGTCGGGATGGTTCATAAGGTAGCAGCAGATCAGAGATGTATTTTGGCCCTAAACCATTCACAGGTAAAAGCGATGTGCGATTTTGTCAATTCCCGTCTGATATCAGACAAGGAACATGCTGCTACTTCACTAGAAATGAAGGCACCTCCGTGAACAGCTGCCATGTGCTGTCGGGCCTGATCATGAGCCTGTCTGGTGCAATTCCTCTGAATTAAACACGAACCCCCTATGTTGGCAAAATCTGCAAATTCACCAGAGTGTTTTCAAACACTCAAAGTTCCCCATAGCGTACTTAATGAGATGTGTGTTTAACGTAGAGGTAAATGTGACCTTTGACATGAAAGCCTCCCTCTACCGACGTTGGTGCCGCATTAGGAGCTGTGCGAGTAGGTTAGCCCGGCTTGCAGGCAGGCCTTACGGTGGCGTGTGATGCATGTAAATTGATTAGTAACAGGAGGAGGGGGCTAGGTGCTCGCGATGGGTACCAACAATGCCTTGCTTAATGCAAGGGTTAGATTTTTAAAAAGGATGAGGGGGACTCCCTGTACAGTTTGAGATTGAGGGGAGGATGGATTTAAATCTCCTTGCTCTGTCTCCATATGAGTTTCATTCATTGAACAAAGGATGATCTGTTGGGATCATGTGGGAAACGGCACACGCGGCCGTAACCAATTCGGTAGTACCTCGTCGGCTGACGGGCTGCTCTGGAGGCAGCTCGCATCTCCGCTCGACACAGAATGCTGCCCGACTCGCTCTGCTGATGACAAAATAGTTTGCTGCAGGAGGCGGACGCAAGCGGTGGCAGCCAGGATCTGCTTCCTCATAGAGCGGCCTGTGGATCCCCCGCAGGCCTTTCATTGCACACAGTTTGTTGAAGTCGGAGTGTGTGCGACGTGTACGCGCTTGCTTCACTTTCTTCAGTACTTCCTTACACGGCTGAGTGCTTCACATCGTTTCTTGAACGCGTGTGACGCAGATGCAGATTCTAAAAGTGTACTGTGTGTTGGAAAGTACATGTCTCTACCGCATCAAAGAGTACATTCAGTGTTTCTACTCTCTGTTTGTTGATCAACAACTAATGTGACTAATCGCTGTAGTAATTTATGATGTAAAAATTCAAACATGCTGCTTGAAGCGTGTCAAATAAGATGATGTGATGCTTCGTTTATATGATATATGATCGTAAACTGTTTATCTTAGAGGGCTGTTTGATAAAACAAGCTATTTGAAGACGGGACCCAGTGTTCTGAGAAATTATAACATCTTTCTCAATTTTCCGACATTTTATAGATAAATACATTCATTTAGAAAACTAACCCTCAGATTCATCAACAATAAAAATATAATTGTTAGTTGCAGTCCTAAAATGAATGTCACAATAATTGACCTGCGTTAGTTAGTTTTCAATGTGTTTTGATGAGCATGTAGTTCAGAAATGTTGTCATGTTTAGAGATTATAAAGCAGATCTGTGCAGTGTTTATGTTTAGAGCTGAAACAATGAGTCAATTCATCAACTAGTTGATCAGAAATATATGAATCCCCAACTATTTGATAACCAATTCATCTTTTTAGTAATTCTTCAAGCTAATTTGCCAAATATTATCTGGTCCAGCTACTGAAATTTGAATATTTTTCATATATTTTACAATCAAGACTCTATGACAGACAATAATAATACGATACGGATTGTTTATGTTGTTGTTTATTTAGTTATTGAAGCTATTATAAGCTGCTTAGAGCCGGTGTTTGTAAGTTAAACGGGTATTCATTTGCGATTGGCGACTAGACGGCATGAATGCTGATTGCATATTTCTACTAAATATAACAACATAACATAACTTGCTCTGCATTGTGTGTGTTGGTAGTCACAAGGCTGAGCCTTCAGTGGTTTGCTTGAGTTCCACCCTAATCCAGCAGCAGCTTCCCTGAGAGGAGTGGTGGTGACATGGCGGGTATACAGTCACACCCATCTGTTGGTTTGGCAGCAGAATTACTTGCTTTCATGAAAGTGTTGCTGGATCTTCTTCCTTTTAAAGTAGGCCGACTCAGTAACACATCTCCTCTAAAGCAGAAACGCTCTCCAAGATATCGTTAAATCTTTTGTTTTGGAATGAAAGTTCCAGCCCGGAGGTGAGCACAGCTGGTAGATGCTTCTCTGCTGACTGAGGAAACGAGGCCCTGTTAATGCTCGTGTACTCAGATTTGACATCAAACTCAGACGCACACGTTTTGCAAAGCCAAGCAGGAAGTGTTATCACGGCAACCATCTCAGAACGGTGAGAAAGGTAGCGTGACAGACCTAATGTCCCCTCGTTCCTGTAACCGTGTCCAGAGCTTTTGATTGTGATTCGTCATCGCGGCTCTCAGGTTTCCTCTCTGCTCCCCCGTCCTTTGAGCAGAGCGTCTACAGTGGTGTTTGCAGAGGAGACAGTTGACAGACAGAAAGGTAGAACCGGCATCTCCACCCGACCAGGGAGCGCTCTAATCCTCATGGAATGCTTTCTTACTGCGACGTCCTCCTAAAGGTCCCGTGGCCGTCGCTTTTCATGACGTCCTGTGTGGGGTAGAAACCATCTCATGGATTTGGTTTGGTTCAAGGCTTATGTGAAATGATGTGAAGCCCAATCCTCTCAAGGACACAACTGCTGCAACAACAATTACTTTTCATTATTAACAAATCTGTTGTTTTTTTTCAAACTGACATCTTTAAAACAGCTTCTTTTGTCTTAAACAGCAGACCATCGATCAATATCATGAAAAGAAAGAGAAGCAGCACATCCTCACATTTTAGAAGCTGGAATCGATGACTGATGATCAACGAGTTTTTGTTTGATTAATGACTTAAATGACATTAATTGACCGATTGTTTCCGGTCAGAAAACAGCCAGACACCAGCTCCCTTCTCTATCATTCACATGCTGAGTGTCATGATCGAGTGTTTATGTATCGCTTTTTTAAATGAGGTAAAACAACAAAGACTTTTCAATATCAGCTGTATGAGGATATTTAAACAACAACTCAAGACAGCCTGCAGTACATTGAGACTTGTCGTCGGTAGTGAAACATTGAAGCTTTCCAGCAAATTGTTTATCAAAAGGTTTATTTCTGGAGGCTTCATGTGCACACAAAACCAGCTGCTGGATCATTGCATGTGTCTTCACAACACATATTTAACTGTGCATGCATGTTAATAAAAACGTAATAGACGTAAAAGAACCCTTTCCATTGCAGAATAATACGTTAAAACCAACTCAAAGATTACAAACCCACAGAGTTCAGGTTGTTCAGGAGGCCTCAGTCTGCTGCTCGTCCTCAACTGTGATTGGCCAGAGAGGAGGAGGCAGATAAGATGGATGTGTTCAGAGTGTAAACTGTGTCCCAGGTTCAGGTTCCTCGTAGACGCTGATGTGAGGTCAGATTTGTCCCTCGAACTGTCGAGGTTAGTAAACGAGCTGGGAGTATTTGCAGCAGACGTGTTGGTAAATTAGCGTCATCTTGATATTTTAACGTAGTGTAACATAATATTTCACTATTTCCCGCAAATGTCAACAAGTCTTTTTCTCCAACTACAAAAATTCAAACCCGAGATTGAATCATTTGAGCATTAATAATGTTTGTAAACAGAATAACCGCTCAAACCAAAGCGTGTGTGTGTGTGTGTGTGGGGGGGGGGGGGGGGGGTTGTCTGTTCATGGGGGAAGTAGACAGACAGAAGACAAAAGTGAGAAAGGGGCGAGGGAGAACATGTTAAATATAGAGCAGCGGTGACAATAAGAGTCTATCTTTAGGCCCGTTATCTTCAACCTGCCACACACACTCTGTCGTCCACCTGCTGTCCATCTTCAAACTAACAGCCGAGGATAAAGGAACGACATGTTTTGTCTCTTCTGCCTCTCTTTGCCACCAGAACCAACAGAACCCCTCCTAACAGTGATCACAATGTGGTGGTAATGTCACAGGAGTGGAGGATATTCAGCAGTGTCATAACGCCCAGCTGCTACAGGAACAAATGAACAGTGTGTCTTTCACAGACTATCAGGACATTCTGTGGCTTCTACTTTGAGAGCTGTGTGTGTGTGTGTGGTCTTTTAAATACTTTACATAATTTAAAGTCAGCCCCCCCAAGGTCGTACAGAGGAAACACTGCGACTCTGTGTGATAACCTTTCAATATATTCAGCATGGGGACTTTTTTGGGGGTTTTACATATTTTATGAATAATAGCAAGCTGTGACCAGGTTTGAGTCGAAGACCCGCAAAAAACTAAATAGTTCGCCGCACCTTAATATTTGGGACAGTCATAGAATAACGTAGTTATTGGCGTCCACCAATCCGCAGTACCTTGTTTCTGCCACGTGGTGGAGCTCTCTGACTGCCTTGCTGCAGTTGATGGCTGCTTCTAAAAGCTTCAGTGGTCTCTCTTTCCCAAAGGCAAAACTGTGACACGGTGCTTCTGTGTGCGTTCAGTCAACACACTCTCTCTCACACACACAAACACGTGCACCATCTGTTAGTTTGGCACTGCCAGGTGGTCCAAACATACTGTGATCTTTATTTATTAAACGTCTGTTAATTCTCATGAGAGAGACAGAACATAATGTGTTTGAACGACGCCTCTTCCTGCAGAGAGAGACGGTGTGTGTGTGTGTGTGTGTGTGTGTGTGTTGCACCTGTGCTGAGATAGTGTGTGTGTGTGCAGCCCCTATGTCACTGTCTGGGTTATTTACTGGAAGGACACTCTGGTAACCAACTCAAGCAGAGTATCACTAACACACACACACACACCGGGCCGACAGGTGAGGTTCACTCTGAAGGTGATCTGGTGTTCGTTGGTAACCGACCTGCAGTCACAAAATACTTACGGTGATGCTGCTAATAACAATAATATGATTTTTAAACTGTATTTATAGTCAGACTTTTAAACCAGGTGCTTTGTAGAGAGAATCAGCTAAACAGTCAGACAAGAAATAAAGTCAAAAGCAATTATTTCTGAAAATGTGCAAAGCCAAGAAGAACAAAAAGAAAGATCACAAACAATGAAAGCTATAAGCACATGCCTGTAATTTCAGTTACATTTACAGACTGAAGTATTTACATTTTGTAAATGATCCATAACTTTCCCAAACTTATCCTTTTTTCTTCCATATTACCTCTTAGTTTTGTGATATATTGTCTATGCATGATGAATAAATGAAGCCTCATGTCTATGAGATTACGATGTGACTACTAGTCGGTCAAAGTCTCCTGTACAGTCAGATGTGTAGGAATGTGACGTAAAGCCGATCCTCCTTTCTATTTGGAGTGGGCGAAGTGCGCCACTCACAGGAAGACACACCTTATTTGATCTGACATACAGTATGCGCCCAAATACGGGCACATCCTGTCAGAGGGGGCGAGAGTTCAGCGGGCATAAAAAAAAAAGCTTCCTGTCAGACAGGTAAGGAAGAACAGGAATGAGTATGACTTTCCTTCAATGTGTTAACAAGTCCTGATTACAAACTGGTTGTGCTTCTGAACTCACTGGAGGAAAGTTAAACATGCAGCAGATGCATGCATTTTAGTCTTAAAGACTCCAATTACAATTGACTCATTCATAACGCTTCTAGTGGAATCAGCATGCAAATTCAGCTATGTGTGTGTGTGTGTGTGTGAGAGAGAGAGACTGGAGAAACAGTGTCACTTTGATGGATGCTTTCATTACTTCAGCACCCTTTATGAGTCTATGGGGAAGTTTGCTGGCATCCCAAACAAAGACCAGTATGTGTGCTCCCTACGCTGAGGCCTAGTCGGGACTCTGAAAAAAGAGCTCGACACCTGTGGCATAGGGGCCCCAACATTTGTGTCCGATGCCACACGATGTTACTGTGTTTCAAACAAGCAGAGCCAGGTGTCCGAGAGATGCACAACCACGGCCTGTCTCCTTGGCCACAGTCTCAGTGGCTGAAATCAGGTGCCTCGTTCACACTTTAACAAACTGACTGGCATTTAAGGAGCGCCGAGGCTTTGCTTGAATAGGATTTACACTCATTTGTTCTGCTGTGCGGTGGAACACGGCCTCACATGTTGTCCAGGGACGGGTTCTCGTACATGTGGCTCCTTGTGCAAATTACCTCTGTGGACTGTAACAAGAAGGCAATGTTCTCTGTGCTTATTGGAGAACTGGACGTCTTATTGAGTTGAAAAAGAAAATGTTCTTTCCAGCAGCAATCAGTCTCAAGATCTGCAATTCAGACTTTTCATTCTGACTCTATTTGGGGAAAAAGATGATTACATCTCTGTGTACACACATCCCTTCATGTTGAGGGCTTTACCACAGTAGGGTTTGGTTCCAGCTATTCTCCTGTATTATCGGGTTTCTTTCTTTTTCTTGGACACAAACTTGGTTTTAACTCCAAAGGATCGTCCTCGGTCCCTTTTTTTTTTTTTAAACAAACCAAACTACTTGTACTTGTACGAGTGAGAGCGGTGGACCTCGTAACCTCGGAGGTGACCTGCCTGTGCTGATATAGATAGAGCATGAAGGGAGAGGAAGTAAAGGGAGACGGAGGGAGGATGAGGAGGAGGCAAACATCATTATTTTGAAGGGATTCGGGGTGGGCTGCAGAGGAAGTGGCCTCAGAGTGACCCACAGAGTGAGCCTCATGCCTTTGAAACTAGATGAACAGGGTCGCGGTGGTAGGAGGGAGGAGCAGCCATTCATGTGGTTTCTGATTAATTGTGTCTCAGACCCCTTTGTGTGTGTGTGTGTGTGTGTATGTGAGTGTCGTAGTGGGGGCTTGTAACTCAATCTGGCTGTGTGTAAGTCAATGTGTCTGTCTGAGAGACTGTCAGCCTCTAAATGATGCAAGTTGTAGGAGGAATTTCAGTCCATCTCCACTTTCCCTCTCTGCATCATCGGCCTCTGAAACTGCAGATGTTGGAAAAACAAAACCAAAAGTACTTTAGGTTTTCAGAGGCATCACTGGAGTCACATGGGAATGTTCTGTGATGCAACATCTTGAGGGACTGCAGGGTTCTTTTGGGGGGATTTTTGTGCTGTGAAGACATTCTTTCATTTATTATTTGAGAGCACTTCTGTTCATGCACTACACAGATGTTATACATGTTCAGTTTACTACCACACAGTTGCTAGTTTTTTTTTTTTTAAACTATCTCTTGTGAGTTTCCCAACTATATGGAAGACTAACACTAAATTGACGGGGAACTCCTTTAATTGGATCAATATGGATCAGAGCAAATATGAATTAACCAATGAATGACTACACAACACAAAGTGTTATGCTTTCACTCGTCTGTTTTGAATCTCATCCGCTCTCGTCGTCCCTCTTCCCGCTCAGCGCTCACCAAGGCCACGGACTCTGTCATAAGGTGGCCATAAAGTCAGTCACCTGGCCTTGTGACAATGTCGCCATGAACTGATAGTGCTAATCCGTTTGGAAGATGGTTATTCATTACTATAATAATACTGTTTTCACCTGTGTCAACACTCTAATAATATCATGAATGTGCATTTGTCACAGTGACTTTTTCATTTTCCTTCTGATTACCACGTGGAGTCAGCACTTCCCAACTTGTTCCTGTTTTTGGACTGTGTGTGTGTGTGTGTGTGTGTGTGTGTTTGTTGGTGGATGGGTCACTTCTCATGCAATTTGCCTCGAGTTCTCACGTGCAGGAATCTCATGCCTGTCACTCCTGTCCTTGTTTGTTCAGAAATGTCCGTTGTTCTCTTGCAGATAATGAGAATCATTGGGTCCTGAACTATATGTAGTCAGAGCTCGAGATTAAGACGCTGAGAGCATGCGCCTTATCATTAATCGCTCCTGAAGTTATCAGACGCTTCCTGTGGACCTCCAGGTGTTTGAGTTCTTTCTGTTCAGCGACGCAAGCAACACATTTTCACATTTCAGAGGTTGTGAACCAGATGATCTCTGTCTATTATTCTAAGCTAGTTTATGACTCTTAAACTATTCAAATCAACTTTAAGCTGTTTTCAGCTTTCACCTCTCTTATCTAGCCCTCAGTCATTCCCCTTATCTATGTTCAGTGCACAGATGACACTCAAGTAAGGGAAACTGCTCCTCAGACCCGGGAAAAGAAAGCGATACCTACACTGTCCCAGCCTGCCTGTTGAACTCTGACCTGCAGGGACAAGAGGTCAGCAGTTTGTAGACAAATACATTTCACCCTCAGAGCGACACAGTAGAGTAAGCAGAGCTTCTCAAATATCCACCGTTTTAACGAGGCCGTGGCAAAACATTGACTGTCTCATGCAACAGGATGTATGAGGGCTACGAAATGTGGACTTTTCTTTTGGTGTCCCAAATTCCCATTTCATTTTCATTCATGGGTGATAAATAACTGACAAAGTACTGAAATAGAATACATTAAAACCTTTACAATGGTGAAACTAAAGACAATGAAGTTGAAAAAATGTGTATTTGAATGCACAAATCTACATATGCACACACACACACGTGCACACCTCTACCTACACGTTTAGGACACATTGACGCGACACATTGTTGGTTAGCTACATATTGATCTTTGGATATATTCCTCACAGTAACTGAGTTTACATTCTTTCATTCTACTTGAGTACTGCCTGTAGTTGCTGTGTTGTTTACGCTCCGGGTCGCAGTGGATGCCGTTTCTTCCAGACATGTGGTGCTGAAAAGGAGACGATTACTGAGACGTTCTTCAACGTGCTTACGTTGTCTTCATTCTCAACTGTCTCCACTGGCATCCGAAACTTGTCTGAGAACACACAAGCTGACCGCTCACAGTTCTTGTGGTTTCCACATGGTGCCTCTGTAGCTGCTGCATGTATTTAGATGTAACTGAAGAGGCACACGTCGGCTACAGCGGCTACACCTAGGCTCCAAAAATATGGTGAGATACCTCAACATAGAACTTCATCTCCATCCGTAGAGCATTCTGGTGCCATAAGAGGGTTTGAGTCTGTCTCACACTGACTCAAGATCCTCCTTAGTTTTGTGTTTCTTTTTCTCTTGACAGTAGAACAGAGATCCTCCTAATTCAACTGTACGTGCAGGATTCTAGTGCATGAACAGCACCACTATATGAAAGGAAAAGTGAATTTGTGTTGAACTTTTCTGATGATATAGGAAGCTCTGTTTACTCTCTCTCTCTCTCTCCCTCTTTCCCTCTCTCTCTGTCTCTCCCCCTCCCTCTCCCTCTCTCTCTCTCTCTCTCTCTCTCCCACACCCTCCTGACAGAGGAAATCATGCAGCCTGCATTTTCCCACCACTAATCCCTTTGTCCTGTTTAACGTGGCAACGTAGCTGCCATTGATTTCACAGATGACTGGTTTGAATGTATTTTTCTGAATGTTGTCTTCCTCACTTTAGCCTTGCAGAACAAGCCTATTGTAAGACTGATACATTAATGTGTCTATAGATGTCATGGAATCACATAAACATACTGAGCGTATTCAACAGACAAAGATGATCTATTAATTATTATCTTTAATCACCTCACTTTTACCTGCTTTAAACATTATGTGTATTCCTTCGTATCATATAAGACACATGCAAAGAAACCCACTGACATGCACCTTCTGACTCACACATTGTTTTCATGCACACACACCCTCTCACCATTTATGTCACCTTCTGACTAATCCCATTTCCTCTTTACTTGAAAAGCAAACTCTCCTTTACGAGCGTTATGTTGTTTTCCAATGAGCGGTGTGACGTACGAGCCATTATCAATTATTCCACCCGTGCACGCTGTTGTTTAACCACTCCTGCTTCTGCTGCGCCTTCTCTTTTCCACCATCGCTGTAGTAGTAACGTGGAGTTGGACCAGCTCAGGGGTGGAGGCTGGAACGACTGAATGCATTTGTTTATTGTTCCATATAGGCAGGGCAGTGTTGGGAGAGAGAGATGGAGACCCATTGTGTTGCATCTCCCTGCCTTCGTCATGAATAGTAGCTTTCAGAGGCAAGAGAGACGGAGGGGAAAAGGCAAAGCGCTCACAATAGCTTCAAGTTTTACGGCGTTCCTGTCGGCGTCAGCAGATTCTTGGCATGAGACCTAATGCAACATACACACAGCTGCACAACTAGCCTTCTCCAGCACTCTGACACACACACACACACACACAAACTGTTATCTCAGTCGCGAGCACACGTCTTTTTCTACAGCCTTCTGCCCCACCATTCATTCCTTCCCTGCATCCATTTCCAGCAAACTCCAGCTTGCACTAAGCTTTCTTTTGTGCAGTAGTTTTTTTTTTTTTTTTACAACAATGCTGTTTGTTTTCCGGGAGCAGAGCGAGAGATGCTGCCCGGCAGCCTCCCTGCCTATAGGTCGCCTGTGTCTCCTGCATGTCACCCTCCGTGCGTCTGCAGTGACGTCTGCAGGGCATTATCTGCCAAAGGCCTCTGTTTGTTTTGGGCTGCTCTGGGCTTGATAATGGTCCTGTTACTGAGGAACTAGAGTCTCATCGGCACCTCAGTGAAAACTGCAGAGACCTTGCTGCTAATCTGGCTGACACCCAGCTGTCGGTTGAGAAAACACTTAGCTACTGTTGGGGTCATTTTTAGCTGAGACCTGCTCCACTGTAGCCAGAAACAACACAGACCTGTTTGCTATTTTTAGTAGCGCATGGTATCACCGAGGCACTGGCTGCCCTTTGTGTCGCTTGGCTTGTGACGCTTGGCTTGCTGTGCGTAAAGCCAGTTGTGCGTTAATACGTATTGAGCGTCACCAAGTATTCAGACTTTTACATAATAGGCTCATTACCCCCCCCCCCCCACCCCCCTGTTACAGGAATGCAAGGAGCGCAGTTGACAGTTGCATCAATGGAAAAGAGAAACTTACAGTATTCATGGATTGTTGTCTCCCTTTGTTCTCAGTTTCAGTCGCTCTTTGTGCCTCTTGCTGTTTCTCTGGTCTTCTCTCTTGTGAATTTGTCCCTTGCGGTGTGGTGTATTTTGAGCACATGTCTTCACTGTACTATTAATCAGACGGTTGATATAAAAACCTCCTGAAATCCCATCCCAAGACTGTCTCTGCTGTTAGTTAGTTAGTTTATGATTGAATGCATTGTTTAGTTTCGGGTGTGTTTTACGCCTTATTAAAGGGCAGACAGAAAACGACGGGAGAATAAGATATAATCGATCGCTGCGTCCGATAGCCATCTCACTGCTTTCTCCCCTGTGAGGGTTGCATACATGCAGAGGACCGATTGGACAGGTGCTCCAGGTGTTCGTTAGACCTTCACTTCGCTACACTACACTTACACTGCATTCCCCATAACATTAAAGCCACACTGCCCCCCACATTTAGGATTACGCACCTGATCATTTGCCATCTCAACAATAGGCTAACAGGATGGCTGACAGTGCTAGCCTAAAATGGCCCACTAAGCAGATCAGGAGCCCCCCCCCACCCCAACTCACTGGTGAAGAAAGAGGTAACAAAGCTCAAGGCCAGAGTCCTGGTTGTGTTAATGGTGTGAAAATACGCTCATTATTCCTCTGCAAAAGCAAGTGACCATCCATGTGTAGTCATCCATAAATTAAAGTACTCATTATCTTGGGAGAACGATAAAAGAACATCAGTCATGTTTTTTTTTTTTTATATGTGCAATGAATCTCCGTGGCAGCGTTACTCCCTACGTCTAAATAAGGCAACACGTGTGAAGTAAATGAGTGTGTGAACTGCGCTCTGTGTACAGTGGAGCCTAATTAGAGGTTGCCCGGATAGGGATTGTTTTCTTTCACCATGAGAATTCTCCCTCCTGCTTAATCCTTAACACACTCTACCAGTGTTAACTCTGTTATCACAGCTATCTGTCATTATGTCAGGCAGGCAGAGTCCCTGACACACATGCTGCTCCTCGAACATGTGCAGTCAGTCTTGTTCACGCAATCTTGTTCACTCAATCTTGTTCCGAGTATCCTCGTGTTTAAGAACACTGATTAGCTTGCTGGGCTTGCCCACTTGGCTTGCTGTCTGACGGATGTGCCAAACCTCGTCTAACTTGACATGCATTTTTATAGTACCGGTAGGTTAACTGTTGTGTTTCCTGCAGGATAACGTGTCAGACATCTAGCTTGTGCTTAACACAAGGAATCATTCATGGTTTATTTGGACAGGAATGAGCCTCAAGTAATTGCGCATGAATTTAGGATTTAGAAACCCTGCAGAAATGAGTCCAGTCTAGTCGTCTGTCTAGACACTGTGTGACTTTGTTACAGCATGCTAGATTGTTTTATTTTTTTATCCTGTCAAGCCACAGAACTGACAGGAGAACCTACTGTATGGGGCTCTAAAGTTTTACTGAAACATTTTCATGGTGCTACAGGAAAAACACACACACACAGTTGTGCTATTTGTAGTGCCACATGTTTGATATTGACGGTTTTTCCGTTGGCCTTTGCGAACACTTTTTCCTGGAAACCTCTGCCGACACAGGAATAATGACTACCCTTCAGCCAATCACAGTGGAGCAGTCACGCAGGCCAGCGTAGAGGACACTGGATTTCCCAGTATTCCCTTTGTACTCGGAGTGCAGCGAGTGGCCTGGGTGGGGTCCTGTCAGCTCAGCTGCACTTATCTCAGCGGCCATACCTCCAGCTCTCGGGTGGTGCTGCGATTCCGTGTCCTGTCAGAGTTCCCCTTAAATCACAAGGTCTAGTTTTCTGCTTCTCTCAGCTGTATGCACTTCACTGTGGGCGGATTCGTTGTCTTTTCTAACCTTACTGTAAAAGAGGGCCGCATTTTCTCCATTATCGATCAATATGTGGATTCTTTTTGAAGTGATTAGTCATCTAGTCTTTGTAAATAGCAGCTGCTGCCAGCAAATATTTGGCATTTTTGCTTGATTAAACAACTGAATCACTTACTGTAGGCAGCACCAGCTGATTTTTAGAAGAAAAAAGAATGTGTACATAGATAAGCCGCACTGGTCTATAAGCCGCAGGTGTCCCCGTTGAACAGCAAGATGCTTTTAACAGTACTAAAGTTGTCTTCTTCTCTGAACATCATAACATGTCGCTAGCTTCTAAGCTAATTTTAACATTACGGCCAATGGGGAAATGCTAACCGCGATTCGCATTAGCGAATATATAATATATCTTTGTACATCTTTTCATGCAGACAGACTTGCATTACAGACTAAGGTCTCTCACGGCTACCAAACGAAAAGCAATGAGGCAATAAATGTTGCTCATAGCTCTGAATAGCTGTTGTGCTAGCAGCAACTGGCCAAGCCAGTTAGCCGTAAATGCTATTCAGAGCTATGAGCAGAGAAGATCATCTTTTTCTCAAGTCTGCCAGTGGATCCTAACAGCGCGGAACAGTGTTACAGTTCTACAAAACTTGTTCGACCCACAGCATCTCCTCCCAGCCTCACCCTTTTCTCTCTTTGCCAGACCAACACACTCAGCAGACAGAGTCCCCCCCCCCCCACCGGCTCATAAACACAATCCCACTTTACTCAGCAGCAGGACTGATGACTTGAGTATTATTGAGCACGGTAACCAGGTGAGAACAGGCCAGTGTTTATAGTAAAGCAGGAGGGGACTGCACGGTAGCGCTGATTTGATCTGCTCGGCAACGGACTCTAGTGTGAGGTCATGTTTTCGATGGTTTTCCACTCGGCTGGAAAAGTGCTGACTGGCGGCAGAGAGTATGAGAAGGCTACTTTTAGCTCGCAGACTGGGAAACAACTCATGAGTGCAGGAGGCAGGGGGGGGGGGAGAGGGGTGTACACGAGAGAGATGACAGAGTTTTTGTGTGTGCGGCTACACAAGGGAGAACAACCAATCAACTGGCTTGTGGCTGGAGCCAATTCTTTGAACTCTCTTTTGTTCAAAGCAGCAGACATGTGTCTAGACTCCAAATATCGCCTTTCCTCAATTCACTGTTCCAAACTCCTCAGCTGGTACACAGAGTCAGACCAGACGCCAGGCTGTTTTAACATGATCGTCATGAATGTTAACTAGCAGTAAAACGTCACCTTTCATTTAGATTTCAGCAGATAGGAAAGTAGCGTCCTCGTGCATGATGTTTTATGTCTTTTTAGATCTTTTAACGATTGTCTACAGCCATGCTAGCAGCTCTGTGAGGCTGTACTTGGAAACAACGATGGTGCTTTGAGCTAACATGCTCATAGCGACGACGCTAACATGCTGATGTATAGAAAGTATTACCATTCACCGTGTTCACCATCTTAGTTTGCAGGCGCATGCAGGTTCCCACGAGACGTTATTGAGCTTTGCGAGGTGTGGGACTTTTAAGTATATCCTCACAGCAGCATAATTCCAGCCTCAGTCTACATAAGTTCCTCCGAAGACCTCTCCAAATAATTGAAGTTAATGAAGCTGGCAGCAAAATATACTCTACAATGTCTACGATCATTTTCCTCTTAAAACTGAACTATGGGTGCTAACTCGAGCTGTGTTTTTACAATCTTACAAGCCACAAAAGAGCGGGCTAGAAAATGACAGACTTGTTATTTTGGGGTGAACTAAATGGAATCTTTGCCTACCTCTCGTCACCTCATGTCAAGTCTTAAGTGCAGCCGGCAATACTTCAGCCATAAAGCAGTTTATTTCCAGTGGTGTTACTTTATTACAAAAGCTTCAGATACTCAGAAGGGACCACACATACTGTACAGTTGACAGGACTGACTCTTCTTTTAGCCTTTAATGGGCGTTGTTTGTATTAGTCAGCAGCAAATTTAAGAGTTTTTCTTTCAGTCTGAGCGGCAGGGTAGTAGCAGTGTAACACACACACACACACACACACACACTTCTTCATCTCTGAGTGTTGGTGTTAATGCCACCGAGTCATAATGGCTCCCTGTTCTTAGCACTTTGAACGCTGTGCTAATGAATCGCATGTGTGCGAGTGGAATTGTGTGTGCAAGGTAGAGCGGGGGGGGGTCTGTGCAGTAGGTGGTCCTGGCTGCTGTGTGTGTGTGTGTGTGTGTCTCTGGAGGAACCGTTTTTTGTGCAATGCTCCTATATGTGCATGATGGTGTGTAGTAACACACGCTCACACACCCACACTGCGGTGCCCTCCCATAGAGTTTCAGTCAGACTGGTGCTGCTGGTAGTAGCTAGCATCACATCACAGGGGCCGCACACTTTGACTGAGGTGACTCAGTGGGGATGGTTTCGCCTGCAAGAATCCCTTCTGAGTGCCGGTGGGATTTTAAGTGCCTCTTCCTGATTTAGCCGCCTCCTCCTTCTACTCCACATGCTGGTTGAACCGATGCAGTCATTTGGCGCCAGTAGACTATAAATTCTGTCTTTAATTTCGTCTTAAATTTCATCTGTGGAGGTTTCTTTTTTTTGTTTTTTTGGTTTCCTTCATCACGTGACAGACGGAGACACCCGAAGGCGTCAGAAAGATACTTTTCAGCCTCGCTAGCATGCCGATCTGTTCTGTACAAAGGTTAATTGGTAAAGTAGTGCAACAAACAACAGTCCTTGATCAATTACTGCAATTGTCTACGGCACTAAGTTATAATCAACCTGCCTCTATTTAGTCTTAACAAAGGTTGCAGGTTGCAGTGGTTCCTTGAGTCTCCCAGTTGGTCATAGAAGAGCGTCCATTGTTTTGAATCGGCCTTCAGCTGGGCAGAGGTCTGGAGCTACTCTGATGAGGGGCCGCTCTGGTTTTATTTGCAGCTCTGTCTATGTTCAAGAATGTATCACAATTACCACTGACACTGTGTCAAAGGAGCTGTATTTAACATTCTGAACATTAATATATATCAGCTACTCGCTGTTGTTTGCACCGTTAGCAGTGAGCAGCCGGATCGCCGTATGTCGAGCGCCATTGAGAGGCAATCGAAATAATCCCAATCCTGTATCTTGCTCCTTTTAAATTCAAGTCATGGATTATTTGTTTTTAAGTTTCTGCAGGGATGCTTTTCAAGAAGGAGTTCTCCATGTGTGGTTTTCACTGCAGCACTGCCGTGTGAAGACTGTTTGCATTGCTCATGTTATCTCTTCAGTCATCGTTTTATTTGATCAGCAGTGTCTGTATTGTATTTGCATATTGAACAATTTATAAACAGTGCAATCTGGTTTTCTTGGTAGCTCCAGGGAACCCAAGGTCTTACCTGGCAGCAGCAAATTGCTGCTCAGAAAAATGACTGAAGAGGTGTGCAAAGAAGTTTGGTGACTAACCTGTTCTCCAGATGGCCTTAAAGGATTTGTTGAACTGAATTCAGTCAGCCAAGAAGGCCTTTGAGTTCATTATTGTTATAACTGAACTGACTGACCTGTCACTCAAATCATCACTCGCCAGCATAAATCGATCTGAAACACAACCCCTGTAGACGTTGTGGGGGTTATAAAAAGGGAAACATGTTTCACATCACGGTGTCTAAAAGCAACATCTTAAACATCTCCTGCAGAGTAATGAATACAGTCATTTTCTAGCACTGCACCCGCGTCATTAACAACCTGGTGTTTTTCAGAGAAGCAAACGTACATGGCACTATGCTCCATCTAAAGACTCCTCCAGACTATAGGAATGAACGCCCTCACTCATCATGTGTGGATAAAAGGATTTTTTTTTCACCTGTGGTGCCTCGCCTTCATGACTAAGCTGAGAATGTTTCCTATGGAGGATTGTTCGCTTTGCATTGTACAGCACGGCCCCTTTCATGTCTCACTTTCATGTTATCAATAGCATTTTAGCTCTTTGACTCATCTCTGGCTGTGTTTCCTTTGTAGTGATTACTTATCTTTAGATGGAAATAAAACTCTTTAATCAGGCACCTTGAGCTGAAGGAGATTTTCCTTCCCTTCCTATTCTGTTTTTTGTTTTGTTATTGTGCCGCCGTCCCTCAGATCTACAGCATCAGAGGCTGTCTGGAGGGACTATATCCTGCAGGGTAAACGGCGTGCAGACAGGGTTAACCATAAAAAATCTAATGTTATGGTTTGCTATTAAAAAGTTGACTTTGAAAAGTGAATGCTCGTTACTCTCACCTCTTGCATTTATCCTGCTATTATCCTTTTTATTTACTGTTACTGCGACCGAGCCCTGATACCAAACACTGTACACTTATAACATTAAGTAAAATACTGAAAAAAATATTTTTGAAATTCCAGCAGACACAATAACAATATGCAGATGAAGCAAAATGTAAATATATCATTTTTTATATTGAATTTAAAAAAAAGAAATAATAATTTTTATAAAAATAGACTTCTGACAAACTTCCTGTTCCCTACTGAGAAAAGCGCGTCGTGTCACAAGAAGGCAAATGTGTGTTGCAGAACTGGAAATGGCGTGTGTGTTTTTATAAGAAACTCAGACAAAGTGCAGTAAAAGGAAGTAAGAGTGCAGGGGGGGGGGGGCACTGGAGCCAGAGCTCGTGGACGGCAGTACGTGTCGAGGCTTGTTCACATTCAGTCTGTAAATGATTAGCAGGAAGTGGAATCACAACCAAGACCCACTGCAGCGCTCCAACGCTTCACTCTCAGTCACACTGAAATCTTTACATTGCTGTAGCTGTTTGTCTGAATATAGATATTCTGCAATGTCAGATATTCAGTCATTGTAATTCAGCAGCTATCGGCAGAGCTCATATTGTCTGGCAGCAGGGGTACTGTGCTGATCGCAAAAGGGACTCAACCAAAGAAAAACAAAAGACCAAAAAAATGTAAATCCACTGGAGTTTTCCACTTCGTGTATAAGATATGGATGACGTCTCTGACACGTCAACCAGAGGTTTCTTGAGAACTGTTGTGAAGCTCAAAGCGTGAGGCTCCGGCTTGACAGTGACGACACAGCATAACCTAAAGATGGATCGTCGGTGGAGCTGAGTCATGCCCGGATGACGCAGCAGAGGAGACATTTAGCAGCTAGCAACCTGAGACAGCACCCACCTGTCACTCAAAAAGGCCACGCCCTCAATTGTTACAATTTAAATGAGCCCGTTAGTTAAATGAAAATCCCCCACCCCCCTACAGTTGAATAGGGAAATAAGCCATAGAGACTAAAACCAGTATTGCACCAGGCTGTAAACATGTTTATTTCCTCTGCAAAGTTGGACATTTTAACATCGGGCTCTATGGGCATTGACTTGCTTTTGGAGCCAGCCTCAAGTGGCCATTTGAGGAACTGCAGTTTTTGAAATAGATTAAAAAAAAAGGTTTTGCTGATGTATGGGCCCTGTATTCGAAGAGCCCTGCAGAGGGAGAGGAACAGTAGAATAGCAGTCGTTGACACTTATTGTTTACAAGACACTTACCAGCAGTACATTAAATCATTTACTGAATAAATATTAATATAATACTCTTCCCTGCACAGACCGTGTTTCTTGCTCATGCTTCTGTTTCCCGTTTATGTCATCACAACCAAGTTCTTTCTGTAATCTGGAACAGGTGTGGGCTTTCTGGCTGTAGAGACGGCATTGAAGTGCATTTTTTATTTGACAAGTTTACAATTATTTTTATTGACTGTCTCCGACTTGACCTGAAAATATATCACGGTGTAGGAACTGTAAAAAAAACCCCAAAGCTTTGGCGTCATTCTTAAGGCCGATGGCTTCGCGCTCATAATGCGTATGCTAAAGTGTCGTTGTCTTCAGTGTTAATCAAGCGTCTTTTCTTGTCTTTGTTACAGTGTTGTATTGCCCAGGATGTCTTCGAAGGCTCACAGTTCCAATAACATCGCCCATGCCCGGCGAACGGTGCAGCAGCTGAGAATAGAGGCGAGCATTGAGAGGATAAAGGTACAGTGCAACAATAAATAAAAATAAACCGATTCAATGCATCTTCATTTTCTAAACTTCCACTTTTTTGAAGAAACAAAATAAGTCATGCTTCTCCAGAATAACACATCATTGAGAAGACAAAAGGATCTTTTTTTTAAGAGAATGAACAATGTCGGAAATGTCTTCCATTGTTTCTGTAGGTATCCAAGGCCTCTGCAGACCTCATGAACTACTGCAGTGAACATGCCAGAAGCGACCCTCTCCTTGTGGGCATTCCCACCTCAGACAATCCCTTCAAGGACAAAAAACCCTGCACTATACTGTAGTAGACGCCACTTAGCATTCATGTGTTTATTTGTGTTGCTTATTAATGTTGCTGTATTCTTTGTGTTGGGAGGAGTAAGGGGTGGCCTGTGATCGTATCATTACCACGTGTTCCACTGTTCTGCTATCAGCAATTCAAACCAGGATTTTCCTCCTCGTAATGAAAAAAGGAGCCCCCACTAGTGCCACTGTTCAGTTTGAGCTCTGACCACTAACTCTTAAGACTTTGGCTGCGTGAGTTGAGAATACATCAGGTACAGAATGTTATATTGTTAATATTGTAGCAGCAATGGCACTCCTCAGTGATGGATTTGGGCCTTTCTACTGTATGTACAGCCATTGGGCAGTGTCTGTTACTGTCGCTCTGGTCTGCCTGAAGTGAAGAGATTCAGTCCTTTTTTAAAAGCACATTACCTTTAAGATGGATAATAATGGTTCTTATCATCTGGCTTCAGACTTCCAACGAGTATTTTACACATTTTGTTTCGATCACTGAATTCAGTGGTCGGGGTTTACATTGCCAATACTCAAATGTTACCGTGGCGTATCCTTGAATGGGGACAGTATTGTCAATACATCTGGTGTGAAATTCAGACACTTAAAAGTATTTTGGCAACCCAGCTCTGACTGATCCACGACAATCCGCATGCTGTTTAATCCATCGTTGTCCTGTCTGGTATTTACAGTATGATTACTATGATACAGTGTTGTAAGTAGTTGATTTAATGATCCATCATGTGGAGATAAATTACATTTAAAAACATCTTTTTATCCAATATCATCTATGCTCCGATTGAAGCCATTGGTATAATATGACCCCGGTGCTGTGATGCTTTTGTCAGCTGTCCGTGTGAGATACAGAGTGACTGCAGCGAAAATGAAAGTGCTTTATCACATTAATGCAGAATTCTAATTATTCTTGACTTTAGGTGTCAGCTGACTATGTGTGCAGGGCAACACTGTGTAATAAAGACCCTGGGACCAAGCCAAACCAATGGTACTACGTTTAAAAAACCATCTAGATGTGCATCTGAATGAAGCTATTTGTAGCCATTGCTTCTGAAAGGTTTCTGTGGTACGATATTTTTAGGACACTGACGACATGAAGCATGTCAGCAAGTCTTGCACTATACTGTGAGCCGCGCTTACTAGCTCATCACAAGTGTCTTAGTTGAGGAAATGTGCATATCGTTGTCTTACAGTGTTTTTGGTACAGGTGTGCATTGATAAGAAAACCACTCTCCCAAGACTGCTCTCAACTTTTTCAAGTTAAAAAAAAATTTAAGCTCAACATTTGTGTCTGTGGGGGGGTCTTCACTCGTCAGTCTAACATGTCCCTCATGTTGTGAGTCACTGGGGGAATATATCTGCTATGGTAAATGTAACAAAAAAAACAGAATAAATAGCATAAATTAGGACTTTCTTACACTCTAAGCCTTACTTATGTTCGCCTTGTATCATGAAGCATACTCTAACTGGGAGTGCTTTCTTTAAAAAAAAAAAAAAAAAAATATATATATATATATATATATATTTATCAAGATCATTTGTTATAATCCAGTTGTATTTTAAATGATTGTGTACAACAGTCAGTTTTCTTACTTGCAATAAATCATTCTGTAGGACAAATCTCAGATTACTACTGCCATGTCACGATTTCTGTTCATTCAGCAACTCTGTTGCTGAATGCATGCCTTATTGTTCCATTGATAGCTTCATTCAACTGTCTGAATCTGCATTTTGATGAATGTCTTTATTAACATGCCAACCTTTGTATGAAGACTTAACAAAGATTAATAAAGTGAAGCATTCCTAAAGTGCAATACTGTTCTAATATCTCAATAAAGATGTGTTGTGCTGCACAAGATTTGAACTCATGATGTCTCGATTTATTGCCCGCATCCACAGATTTACAGTGTTTAATGTAGAAACCTGATTTGGGTCTTTTTACTGCTCAGATGGAGCCTGGCCAGAGAGGTCTGCCCACAGTTTATCTGGGGCCATTTCCTCTCATTAGTCGTTTATTTATATCTCACTCGGGATAGGAGAAACCTCCGGCCTCTCACCGTGGCCGTCAGAAACCAGAGAACACAAGCGGGCTAAATATAGAAACTACCAAACCCTGACTTCCGCTCTTGGAGAGTCGGTACCTATTTTGGGAAACTGTCTGCTTAGCCCGAGTGTCTGTTTTCATTCACCGTAGGTGGCCACTTGGGTCTCTCTGACCTTGTTCCTGGCCAGCTGGTGGATCAACTGCTTGTTTCATTTTCTCCTGCATAATGGGAAGATCACACGGGAATAAAACTCATCGTCACCTATTGTAACAACTGCAGAAATACAGAACTGGACATGACGGCTCTCAGACTGAAAACTGCCGAATGATGAAATGACATTGTCACCTATTATTCATTGTTTGGGACTTTGCTTTCCTCTCGTTGCTTTCTCACGGATTGTTCTGTTTTCCTTGAAAGATCAAATGTCACTGCAGGAAAAAGCCCCGACCATTAGCATTGTGTGGACAGCTTCACTGAACGCCAAAGACACACACAGTGGAATAAATCATGATGCATTCAAGCTAGCTTTAAAAAAAAAAAAAAAAACGGCTCCTTTTATGCCCAAACATGATACAGACTGGGTATTCTCTGTGAGCATGAATGCCCCTGAAGGCCTGAAGCATGTTGTCCCCCCCACCCCACCACAGTCTCACAGTAATCCCAGTTTGTCATTGTGCAGCAATGTGAGAATCACACGGGAGGCTGGCAGGCCGGCTCACTGACCATGTGCCCCACTGGAAATCTACCTTGGCAGTTACAGTGTCAGTGTGTTGGAATGTGCTGATGAGGGGGAGAGGGAGGGAGGACCGGCGGGTGAGGGCGGTGGGTGGAGGTTGTGGGCTGACTGCAGTGGCACCTCTGTTCCTCTGGTTGGCTCAGCTGTGTATAGAGACACAAAACAGACGTTTGAGCCCATTTGAACTCTGCCAACACTCCCATAGACTCCCAGTGTCATATCTCATTTATATTATCCACCCATAACCAGTGGGATGAAGTCTGGTGTGACTTTGAGGTACTTGTACTTAACTTGAGTATTTGCCATGACTGTAACTTTATACTTTTACAGAGGAACATTTTACTTCACCACATTTATTTTAAAGGTATAGTGTTGAAATGCTCTTTACATCCCGAAGAAAAGCAATCAATGAATCAAATGTCCTGAGAATAAAACAGAGTGTGGCTGCCGCCAGCCTGTCTAGCCCATCTCACTCCTGGGCTTTTACTTTATTTACTTTTTATAGTTTACTTACATGTTCATGCAAACTTTTAAATTCCACCCGAAAATGGAAGGTGGATTACATTTCGACAAAGATGTCCAGCTCAGTTTTATGTAGAGAACTTTAATTTCATGGTAGATTTTCCTTTCATTCTGCAATGCTGCTATCTTAACCTGACGTTTACATTTCCCCTCACAAGGTCAGAGCATTGCTGTCTGTATGCTCCTATATGCACAACACCATTCTATACGTATTACTCCACTGACTCAGGTCATACAATATGTTCCCCAGGTTGCATCATATATAACAATTAAAATTGCACCATGACTTATCAGATGATGAACACGTAGATAATGCGTCACCTGAACTTTAACCTACAACACAGCACAGCCAGTAGGCGCTAATGACGTATGCAAACCTCAACCCCTTTTGGGACTTCACCGTAAGGCCGATGTGGCATATTAACACTTACATCAGCCCTCCACGGCTCCTTAAAATAACCTTTTCCCTTCGATCACAACAATGCCCCATTACATCAGTCAGTGTCACAGCCTGCAGTCACGCACCAGACAACCTTTAACTCTGTGCCAACTGAAACCACAGGGAACAGGGAGCTTATTGGCCAGGGACACACTCGTCATAAGCTGTGTCATTATGTATTTGCGTTTATTTAAACTACTGTCCGTCCGTTATTCTTTGCCATAAGACTTCAATAGGAATGCCAGTGTGTTACATGAGGGCATGCATGTTGACCTCATATAGTATACCTAATAAACCTGGTTATGTTACAAATGCTAGTAGCAAGGGCAGGGAAATGGATATAGATTTGCCTTCCAAGTCTTTGAGGGAAACCGGAGCGCCCAAAGAAAAACCTGCCCAATCAAGCAAACTACATGAAATGATGACAGCAGTAAGCATTTAACTTAGCAATAGTAAAGGTTGTCACATGAAAACCTGACCTGGGTTGTGTAACTCAAGGACAGCCTCAGCCTTCCCTCTTTCTCGTGATCATGACTCCGCACTTACAGGGGATTGCCTGCCTTGCAACCGCCCAGTGACATCACCAACATTCAACTCAAAAGAGATCACCTGTGTGTGCGCATGTGTGTGCCTGTGTGTGCGTGTGTGTGTAAAACAGTCGGAAAAGGAGCGGAGGAGTAGAGCAGTTCAGACCAGGTTGCACAACAGATCGCATGCCAATGCCTCCTTTACAAAATGTTCCAAGTAGCTCCAGTCATGTGCTCTGCGGTCAGCTACACTACGTATTCCTGTCCCGAGGGCAGAGGCAGCCAGTGGTTCAAATAGCATGAAAACACTTGATGTTACTTCGCTGTCTCAATGGTACACATGCAACTCTTCAGTGTACTGCAACATACAGTTTGAAATGTGTGTATTATGTGTTCATATTCCCTCTAACTGTGCAGCATGTGTCACATGCTCTTTTCGAGGAAGTCAGCTGGTGAAAATGCAAACTAAAACTGTCCAACAAATCACTGAGAATTGGTGAAAAGGGAACCAGTGTCGATGAATGAACATGGTCCTGCTGACCGAGGCAGAAGCCCGTGCAGAGAGAGAGTGCTGAGGATTATTGTTCTCTTCAGCTCAGAGATGGCACTGAGGCCACAGAGGCCAACATGACCCCTGTGATCCGCACGTGACTCCTCTTTACAACTGCAACTGCCAAAAAGGTCAGAATTCAGCTCGGCTTTGCTAAAATTTCCAGAAAGGGGGGGGGGGAAAGAAAAAAAAAGGAAACATGCAGTTCTGGCTTCCAAAAAAATACTTTTTTTATTGACAGCAACACATATGTATTCAGATTTTGCAAATATTTAAGGTAAAAAAAAAAGAAAAAAAGATAGAAACATAAATACACTAAAATATCATTAGAAATAACTTAAATTGGAACAAAATAATAATTTTACTTGTGGCAAAAAAAACCAGCTGGCATAGAAAACACTAAATACACAGAATGTCTTCACTGGATATGGAGGCCTTCCCTTTTTAAATTTTGACAGTAGCAACATCAACAATAACAATTTTAATCAAATAAGTGAAATTGCAAAAGGTCCAGTGTTTCAACAAGTGCCTTGTTTCTGCAGAGAGAGGCCGAGGCTTTGGTCCACTCAACAGCTCCAACGACTGCTTTCTCCCCACTTCTCCGACTCCTCACAGAGGCTTTACCAAGCAAACATGATATAATCCTTCTGTACAAAGTTTGGCTTCACATGCTTTGTTTAAGTTTCCACCTCATGACGATACAAGCCCCTCGCCATCTCATCTCGGCTGCAATGACAAACGGTCCTGTCCAAAGTGGATATTCATTCCACAGCTCTTCCCCCCCCCCCTTCTTTAAATAGATCCCAGGTAGACAGCGGGGTCTTCTTTTGCCTCCGAATATTTCTTTCTCCATCAGCAGTGCTTTGGAATTTTGATCTCTCGGTGGTCAAGTGTCCATCAGGGTTCACACCGCTGTTACTTTGCGAATACAAGTCCTTTCACAGGGTTTTTTTGCAGCTAAAAGTTCAGCGTTCAGGCAGGTTGATGATGGGTACCCACTGGTCCATACAGCGGCTCTCTCTGCAGAACAGGTTCACTTTGCTCAAAGCAGGGTCCTTCCATGATGTTGAATGTGGGCTCTGAAAATATGAATGAAAGACAATAAATGATCTAATTGCACATATTGTTATTTTTATGGAATCATAATAGTCCCTGTGTGTGTGTGCAGATACAAGTTATGTCCCTTTACTTTGATGCTTATCAAATGCAGGGGAACAAGTACTGACAAGATTTATTGATATGTAGGACCAAACACTTTGAATTAAATCACAACATTACAAGTTTGATTTATGAGTAAAACAAGTGATTGATGAGGAAGGATACTTACAGTGACCAGGACACAGTGCAGGTCCATCGGTTCACCCCCACTCTGCTTTCCTCCTCCACCCAGTATTTCTGCCAGGCGCTGGGTGTTGTTCACTCTCAGGATGTTGATATTATTCTCACAGCAGAACGCTTGAATGAGGGTGAAGTGGATCTGCAGGGCCACATCTTTCACATCTTCGTCATCAGTGGCCAGGATGCACAAAACCACATTGTCAGGGTCCCTGAAGGAGGAAGAAAATAGATCCTTAAGTTAGTCTTTTTATATTTTTGTCGAAAGCATAATACATATCCTGATAGACATGAGTCAGTCAACATGTACGAGATCTTTAACTGTCAATACATCAATAACTCATATAACCTCGTACTTACACATTGAGTGACTTGGCAGCCTCGTAGACTCCGATAGTAATGCTGCCCTGTGGCAACGCAGAGGTGAGGACTTCTTCCAAAGCTTTCGCCACTGAATCCATTCTGCAACACACGGAGACAAACTTCGTGTCATTCATTTGGACCCAAAACACTTTTGCATTGTCAGTTGTTCCTCCCATGGCTAACGTTAGCTGCTAGCTAAGCACCTGGCGTCGACACAAACACGACTGACGTGCAGACACTGGTTTCGACACGGCTAACAGTTGTGTTTTACGGTTGAAATCGTTTTGACAGCTGGGGGAAAGTAAACCTCCGTAATGAAAACTGTCATGTCCGGTATCCTGATACTTTTTGCTCACCTTTAACCAGTGTGCAGCGTCGTGTTACGTTAGCTAACGCTGTCTAAAAGTAGAGACTGTCTCGCGACATGGTCTCAACAGAAGAGCAGTTAGTTGGTAGCAAAAGACTAGATTTGACATTATCTTTATCGTGCATTAATATATTTAATGCACGAACTGTTGCTGCACACAAACAAGTGTGTGATGCGACACCGGTAACGTTTACTCACACTAGAATAAACTGGAGTAAATCATAATTCATATTATTTACCTTTCTTGAGAATAGTCCCCACTTAGTTCCTCAAATGTCATGTTGTTCATAAAATCCAAAATCCAATTTAGAGCAGAGAAGTATGCACTGGAGAGTTATTCTGGTGTCGTCTGGACTAAACACACGCACACACACTTTATCTGTAGTCCACTGTGCTGCAACTGAGAGAGATATCTGGCAACTTCACATTAAAACTGTCCGGGACAATACAAGTCAACCGAGTATTTGCATAGCTGTGATCACTGGTCGTATGCAAATTCTTCGGGTATGCTGCTCTGAAATGGGATTGGACAGACACACAGAAAGAGGCGTGTCCGTTTCCACCCGGGTCCCGGGTCCCTGTTCACTGTATATTATATATAATAACGTGTTATAATAGCGTGTTATAATAACGTGTTATAATAACGTGTGCACAGCTGTAATGTTGAATTAAACCTTGCTCAAAGACACAACAAATGTGCCTACAATAATGATGTATGGCAATGTAAGAACAACCTGAACACAAACAGGAATCTGCATTATAAATATACCACCAAAAGCGAATTAATCTGTGTTTCTACGGAACATTAAAGAAAGTAATGAATGAATACCGTGTTGCAGAACTCACCCTCGCTGCAGGACAGGACAGGCTTCAGGACAACTGCATGGCAACGGGACGCTTCTTGAGAAATACTGCCCTCTGATTGGACCGCTGTGGAGCGTGCGAAAACCTACCGCAACCCGCGCGCGAGATCTAAAGGACTGGCGCGAGAAGGACAGGAGCATGGGGCCAACACCGGCTGACATCTACCAAACTAAGGTAACACACACCTGCGTTATTCATGCATAGCACTGTTTAAAACTAGGTCAGTATTATTACTGCACAACACTTTTCACAACGAACACCATTTTATATGATTTATTTTTGTTGTTGTTTTAAATTAGGTTTACATTTTAAAACAAAATTGAAGTTAATACAACACTTATTAGCACTTCCGGTTATGAGTATGTGTACAGTGTATGGTCCAGATAATGAAAAAATGCCACAAATGCCTATGGCCAGTCCAAAGTTTCAATGTATTCAATTTAAAATGATATAAAACACAGGAAAACAGAACATCCATTGAACTGAGCTGGAGGGACCAATGGTTTTCTGGCTTGTAAAGATTGCCTCAACAACTAATCAATTATCAAAATTGTTAATTGATGAATTTATATATTATTTAAACTCCAGACTAGATGGCTTCAGAGTATAATTGATGCAAAGAAATGACTCAGGGAAGTGAGATGAAGCCATGCTGTGGATATTATGGGATCTAATGCTGCCCCTTGGTGGCTGCAGTCAAAACTCACAAAGAAAAGTCTGAACGTTTAAACACATTAATACATTGTACAGATCAGAGTATCAGAGGTGGAAAGAAACTCAGTACATTCACTACTATATCACTCTATATTTACAGAGCGGGTTCCTTGCGACTGTTTAATGAGTCTCTGTTTTTGAGGCACTTGTACTTCACTACAGTATTTTCATTTATTGCTGCTTTATATTAGGGCTTGGCGATAATTAATCGTCAATAATATATGAATAATAATAATAATATAATATAATGATAATATACAATAATTTATAGTCTTTCATTGGAATCATATTGTGATTAAATATATCAAGATATCGTGATACACAATCATGTTTTCTGAACTGATATAACGAGCACATACTGACTCAAGTTCTTTACATTTGTTTCACACAAGAGTAAACAAAACCATGCATGTGGTTGTTTCGCATAGACTATTTATTTATTATTCTATAATACCATCGCTGTATCCTTCAAACCACTTCTCAAAACTCACTGTTGCAGATGCTTGACTGATTTTAATTATATATTTACCAAATGATCGAACTTAATATGATTTTAACTCTGTTTGTGTATATTATGCAGACTTCAGTTTGAACCAGATTTAATTTAACTTTATGGTGGCATTTGATGAAACTGAATAAAATATTGACCCGTCTGTTCCAGGACCCTCCAGTAGGAGGCAGCACTAGCACACGAATTATGCATTTCATCACAACCAAACTCCAACTACAGAAAACAAAAAGAAAACTGCTGCTTTCAAAGAAAAGTGTTCAAACCTTTATTTGCTGCACCAAATGTTACCCCAGACATTTAATCAATCTGCAATTGATAAATTGATCAAAATGCCTCTGAGAGGAGGGAAGGAAACGGATACAGCTGTGCTTCTGCTGCTAGGGCAGTGTAAACAGGGCTGGAAAATATAATGGCTTAGTAGACAGTTAAGGATGAGGAAGACAAATGTTTGCCAAGAAAACTCAGAATGTTTCCACATTGCATTTCATTACGTGTCTCAGAGTGCCAGGTGTTGCAGTCAAAATGTAAATCACCCACAGAGGAATAAGGGCAGCTGACGAGAAAGCAAAGAATATCCCGAGAGCATAACCCCACCAGGGGTACTGGTAGGTGTTGTACTTGGTGTGGACTTGATCAGAGAGAGGACCAGTGTGCATTGTGCAGAGAAATAACACAATCAAGAAAATCAGCAACCAGTATGAATGTATATCTGTATATGAAACATCTTTTGAACTTTGAACATATTTACTTATAGTGCAGATGGCCGGTGTGACAAATTTCCAGCAATATTTCATATACTGTGAAGGACGGTAGCCAATAATGTCCTTAATGTCGTCATAATAATGCTCAGCACCTTGGACAGACAGGTTTTTTTCGGCCATTTATTTGTGGCCTCTCAGGGGTGCCAGGTTGGGTATTTTTGGCAGGCTTGTTATGGCAAACACAATATCCTGACAACCTGTGTCTCCAATTAAATACAATACAAAGCCCTGCAACTGACACAAGCTTTGTTAAGCTTATTTTCATAAGGTCCATTTCGAGAGAATTTCGCAAGGTCCGGAACATCACTAATGTTGTTAATGACATAATGTCTAACTTGCGCAATGATTTAGTACCATATGTATTGAATTAGCCGAACAGTTGTATTAACGTCTGTATGTAGTCAACAACTGGCTGACTAATCAAATATAGAAAGTGCAATTGAATAATATCTCAACAATATTCATGGTCAGTTTTCACATTGAACTGGATGAATTATAATGAATAATCAAATACATGAATTTAAATAAATTAAAACATGGACTGGATTAAAAAATAAAATACATAAATGAAAGCTTTTAAAAATGGTGCATCTTAAAATAAAGTACTTCATTTTAGAAAGATGAACTGAATTGACCTGCAGCTTTAAATTCAGTTCATTCAGGTGTGAAGTCGTAAAAAAGCCACAATATTATATTCTTATCTTCTAAAAAGAGAAATTTGTGTGCAGGACTGTGGTTATTGAAACCACTTGTTGCAGCTCTATTCCTCTCAGTCATAAATACGTCTATAAGTAGTATAGCATGTTGAATAAAGTCAGAGTATATTATGTCATAAACATAAACGTAAAAAGTCATCGTAGTAAAATGCAAATTGGGTAATCTTTTCTTCCAATCAGAGCAGTGAAATGTGCCACACAAACAAAAAATAATTAATAGAAAGACCTATTGTTATTATTTGTCTTAATAACTATTATCCACCAAATAATTCAGTTCAAAACTGTTTTAAGTTCTTAAATCCATCAATTGACTAATTCCCAAACTCAGGTGCAGGAGAGATTTCGGTGTGTCACCATACACGGGATGCACTATATTAGCATTTGAATATGAATTTGCAAACATAGACAGCTTAACAATGTTAAAAGGATCATTTGTGGAGTTACTTGCAACAGTTTAAACTTTTGTTGTGACTTGTTGCATGTATGATTTAAAATATCTGCAATCTGCAAAGCAATAGACAAAATGTTTTTTTGTAATATACAGTGTTATTTCATTACTGCTAATGGGTCATAATGTGTGGAGTTTTGTGAAAACTGTGCCATGTAAAACATGATGAACGCTGGACCAGCAAATAGTGAATTCATAAAAGGAGACATTATCTGCCCTTGAGAATAGAACAGAATAGAATAGAATGCTGGATGGAATATGAGTGTTCCATGACACCAATAAATGAGAACGTTGACGTGTCATCTTATGTATAGAGCCAGATGGCTTGTGAAAATTAACCTCAGTATCTTCAACCACTCAACACGCAGACTTCCTGTCCCCAGATAGTAGCTGGCTTCTCGGAGCAATGCTGACGGTGAGTGTTTGAACTGTGGGGAAGATGCAGTCGCGCTCTTGAGTCCTTCATAGTGACGGTGTCGCTATGTGGGGCAAGCCGCAGGCTGCCATTAGCATGTAAGGATGGTCGGCCAGTCTTCAATGCTACCTGGGGGCAGAGAGCTCACTTCAAGCTTCCAGTGTGTCCGGTGTAGGATGCTGGGGTAAGATACTCGCACCAAACTCCTGTCGTGTAAAGCAGCAGCATATCTGACCTGTAACATTGGATTCAGAATAGACTTTGACTGCTACCACTTTTCGTATTTTGGCTCAGGATGTTTGGTGCCACCATAATGATTTCAGGATTACCAAGTCCCTCCTTGAATATCAAATTGTTAATATTGATTATTTACTGAGAGTAAAGTACAGTAAAACCTAGAGTTTCTCTTATTGGAGTGATAGTTTGAAAATGTGTTATAACTCTGTTATGCTGTTCATTCTGTACACATGACATCATTGCACTTCTGTCCATCCTGGGAGAGGGATCCCTCCTCTGTTGCTCTCCCACAGGCCTCTCCCTGTTAAAGGGGATTTGGGGAGTTTTTCCTGTTCCGATGTGAGGGTCCTGGGACAGAGGATGTCGTATGTGTACAGACTGTAAAGCCCTCTGAGGCAAATTTGTGATTTGTGATTTTGGGCTTGTGACGACCCCTCCCTTCCACCAGGGGTCTGTGTCTGTTTCCTGTCAGTTTGTCTTGCAGGATGTTGATCGGCAGCTAACGAGCCCCACCTGAGCCTGCTGGAAGTGGCCAGCTATAAAGAAGCACCCTCTGACGGTGCCTCTCCTCCCCGCCTCCTGTGTGGAGGACCTGGCTGCTGCTTTGTTTTGATTGTTTGTTTAGTTAGTTGTACTTTCAATAAATGTCTAATTATTACTTTTATACTCGTCTTGTCTCCCTCATGCCTTTTGAGCCGGGTCGTGACTGGCTATACAAAAATAAAATAAATTGAATTGAATCTGCTCCTACTGTTTTCAACAACTCTACACAAGACACCTGGACAGCTCTGAGACAGGCCGCGGCGAAACCACTGGTCATAGCGTCTGCAGACCGTAGCATGGCGCTAATTCCTTTTGAAGAGATTTCACTTAATTTTATTCGACTGTGGTCAGGCTTCCTGGGGGGCTCCCCACCCATCTTAGTTATGCTGGGATGGAGGTCCATCACAGGGGTATTCAATTAAAATTCCAAAAGGTCCAGATTGAGAAAATCTCCTCGTCCAAAGGTCCGGAACATTACAATAATATCTAATTTGCGCTATTTAGTGCCTTAATATATAACAACATATTTGTGTAGTCAACAACTGTCAAATCAAATAAAGAAAGTACACACCAATTATATTTGAACAAATTATTATTCTGCTTTAACTGCAGATGTGAGGTGTTGATTGACAGAGAGATAACTGACAATTTACTTAACATTAACAATCATCTGCAGCCTACACGTAGCATGGCACAGTTCTCAGATTTGTCCAGCAGAGGGGGATATATGTCAGATATTAGATCAACAAAGGCAACTGTCCTGTCCAGTCAGTAGTTGTGAGACTCATTTTATTATGGACATTATCATCACATTTCTAGTTTAGCAGAGGGCTTATTTGGATTGAAGGTGCATCTAACCAGACATGTTGCTGCGTTAATTCATTGTAGTTGTCAGACATGCACAGATATTAAAGAATGTTGAGGGTTAAATCAAAGGACATGTTCCTGTAAGCAGTGAGAAGATACACAGCATCTTAGTGTACTGCTTACTGAAAAATATATGGCCGAAAAGCCCTGCAACATCTTACTTTTTCATCTAATTGAATTTATTCTGGAAGAATCTACTTTACGAACATGCACCTGTAGCACACACCCAGAGAGACACACACAAATTGACACACGTCACTTATAGATCCAGATATCAACAGTCTCTTGGTGATTTGTCTTCACTGTGCCAGAGGGACAAAATAACCAGTCTTGAGAAAAAAACACAAAGGTCTTGGGCTTCGCAGTACTTTGAAGTACCAGCATGCCTGATACACTAATGATGATGTCACGGCATCATTAGGAGCTTCAGCCAGTGTTGCTACAGCTTCAAATATCTGCAGCATGTGGCCAAGATCTGCCATTGATCTGTATATTACACCATCTTGCTATAATAATAATAATGATAATAATGATAATAACAATAATCATAATACTGAACTGTATAATTCTGTAAAGTGCATCAGTCATCTAAAATGTGGATTTCTGATTTAAAAAGAAAAGGTCCAAAATAATCGGTTTTTATCTTTAGGTTTCAGTGACCGATTAATGTCTGGCATTTAATATTAAGCTGAGATGAATTGTATTTGTTAAAAATGTGTAACACACTGTGTATTTGACTCCAAAGTAAATTTTCTTTCTTTTTTATTTTCTTGATCTCCCAAAATATGTTAAAATGGCACAGCGACTGAGGAAGAAAAATCTGGATCCCATGTTGTCAAGATTCACCTGATAAACATAAAACGGAGGGGAAAAAAAAGCCAAAAAAAATTCGACAGGCCTACAATTTATCAGGGAGCATTTTCCAATAATGTACTTTTCTTTGCAAATTTAACATGGACCCACCGCTGGGAGAAAGATGGGACAAGGTGTGCAAGCTGAAAGCCCTAAGACTCTGTGACAACCGTGATAAATGCAGCAGGCGCTGACACGGCTACGGCAAAAGACAAAAGATACCTTTGTCTTGTCACAATAATCCTAATCTGTTTGAAGATGGAGCCACATTAGAGAAAGCGAGAGAGAAAGTAAAAAAAAGAAAAACACAGAAATGGAAGCAGATTTGTGGTCAGCAGTGATAAATGTTGCTACATCAGAAACAGGGCTCAGTATGATGTTTCTCTCTAATGGCCTGATTGCTCAATTAATTCTGCGGCCCGTTCTTTGCTGGCCCCCTTTAATGTGGAAACAGCTATATTTTCTCCCAGATTAGTATAGATACAGGCTGACAGTCGGCACTGCTCAAGGTATTTGGGAGGTATAATTCATTCATAATGCCACAATGCGCCCCATCTATCATCTCAGGTTTTTCATCCGCTAACTTGCCGCTTGCTCCCTCCTCTCATTTCAAGCTCCTGGCTCTTCTGGGGCGGTGTGTGTTGTGCATGTGTGCATGCATATATGCGATTTAGCAATGTGAGTTTGAGATGTGAGAGGTGTTAAGATATGAATTGTGTGTGTGTGTGTGTTCGGGACGTGCGGGGTGTTGGGGCATGCAAGGTTGTGAGGTCGGCAGCTTCTCCTCTCCTGATGAATTAGCTGGCATATGCAAGCGATGAATTACCAGGCAACCAGAGTCAATTATCCAAAGGAAAAAAAAGAAATACATGGACCCTGCGCCTGTGGCCCCAGGGTCTCTTTTCCAATTCAGAGAGTGATTTTCCCAAAATGTAGAAGGAAGAAAAGAGAAGCAGCCTTGAAGAAGCGAGAGTGGGATGATGAGGAGTTGGGGGGGGAAGAAAATGAATGCGTGTCCCCTCATCGCACACCTTTTCCCCTCCATCGTTCTCTCGCTCCCCGATCAAATCCAGAAAGCAACGTGCAGTGTGAAAATGCAAAAGGCTATTATCAGGCCTTCAGAGTGCACAAATGCCACTAATGATGGATGAGTGTGGGATTTAGAAAGGCCTCCTCTCAAACACCGGCCGTTCCCCCTCCTTAACCGGCCCTCTCTTTTTCCTCTCTTGTCTCTTGTACCAAAACTATATCAGGCCCCTGGTTGAAATAGACCGAAGCGGAAGACGTTTGTAATGTATCGCACACATACTCAGTGTCCCCTGCTGTTTATGCCATTTCACTTCTAACCTCTTTTAAAGAGGGAAACATTTCTGCAAACAAGAGGGAAAGTCTTGAGGTCACATCATGCTGTTCATGTGACACTGGTCCAGAGTGACACTGGGGAAATTAGATCATCAGCAGGAACCCGAGTGGGTTTTGAATGTTTGTGAATGCGTCTTAATGGTGGAATTCCACAGCACCACTAATACAAAGATGACATAGAGGGGAGACGAAGAGACGGAGAAAATAAAGTCCTACTTTATGAAACAAAGTGCAGCATTTGGAAAATATATATATATATATATATATTTTTCACAGAACTGCTTCATTTTTTTACGCAGAAGACGACAATAATTCTTGGAATCGACTATCAAACATCCACTAACGTCGTTCCAAATCACTGGATGAACCTGGCCAAGTGTTGCTTTCAATAGACCAATTTAAGCTCGGTTGGTGTAACGAAACTGCTTTAACAGTTAAAGAGAAAAGAGGATAATATAAACTCACAGTGGGAAAGCACAGCCAAACGTCATTAAGGGTTTTAAATCCTTAACTTCATGACTGCCAAAAGAAAACACAATACCATTCCCAAAAGATTCTTTGAGTTATAAGAATGAGTTCAGTCGAGTGAATCAAATGCTTGGAGAGATGGAGATGGAAAAGAGGGATATAAGAATAAAACAAAAGAAAATGATATCCTTAGATTTAGCTGGCACCAAAAATGGCCTCCGCAGCATTATGAAAGTGACACTTTCAATGAACCCTTGACACAAGTCGACAAAATGAAAGGCTCAACACTGCAGCACACATATTTAGCAATGAAAATATTCTCCGATATAATAAAACAACAACACTCAGAATCTTCTTCCAACATCTGCAAAGTAAGGTCTACAACATATGTTAATGTGGTATCCAACAGGAGTAGGCTAACCAGCGGTACTTCTGCAGGTAGAGAGATTGTGGAGTAGCTCAGCAAACTTGAAAACACAGAAAAACTAAATTTAGTAAAACAAAATATCGATAGTATATTTAGTTTCACAATAAGCATTAAACTACTGTCTATATGCTCACACAGGCATCCTATCAACCTGAGTCAGTTTAACACCCAAACAAAAGTACGTAAAAACCAAAGCAGTTTCCAAGCGACCAGAAAAATCGGATGGAAATGAATAGCAAAAATAAATTGAATATTTTGTTGAAATGTCAAGCGAGTATAAAATACATGCCTCACCTTAAATAACATCCAGTTTAAAGTAAATAAAATAACACAAGTGAAAAGTGAAAACAATAGTAACGAGCCACTTCAGTAAGCCAGCATGTGCTGTAGCAGCGAGGAGGAGCTGATGCTAAATGGAATGCAGCCCGAATCAATGTCATTAGTTTGCTTTTCCTGCTACTCCTTAAGTGTCTGCTAAGAAAAGGCTCTGTTCTACAATTACTGGTGAAAGTGCTGGTAGAGTAACTCGCATAACAAAGGAAACACGTGAGTAAAGGACAAAAACTAATATAATATATATTAATATATATATTAATCGTACTCCCAGGTATAGTTACATAGCTGCCATGATTCACTGATCAGCAGGAGAGAGGGTTGCGTGTCAAGCCTCATGACGAGGACTGATCAAGGACCTGCTTAAGTTTAAGTCAGCCTGAAATGATTGTAGCATGACAGCTAAAGTCATGACGATATTTCCGTACGACCTTTTGTTCCGCTAGCTTCCGTAACCTAATGCAATCGCTCATTCAGCATTTCTGTCATTGAAAAAAAGCTGTGTTCTTGGAGTTTGCTGTTTTACTTTTAAGAGTTAAAACCTTCATGATTTTAACTACGTTAAACATGAAATGATATAAAATGATTTTGATAAAGGCTGCTAAAACAGTGAAACATTAAATACAAAATAATCTATGTCAATAATTGATTTTAACATAAAATACTGTCCTAATAGAGTGAAACACACAGTATACTCGGCTCTGTTCTAAGGATGCAATTTCAGTCATTCGCATGATTACAAATGTCAATAAGATGTCTTACTTCTGGAGCAGACGCTGGAAGCTATGCTTTCACTTTGGCTCATAAGGGAAGATGAAAAATAAATCCATGAACTTGGAAAAGAAAGCAAACTCTGAATCAGGTGACAGCAACAGCTGCACAGTAACTACACTGAGGACACCCATCATGCCCCATTGTTTCAGGACATTAACAAAGAAGTGTTTACTTAATGACAGCACATTACACATGGTGTTTTTTAAGCCTGATTCTGATATTCTTCAGTCATTATCTTAAAATGTGATGAAATTAGGGTATGAGTTTGGCAATGTTTTGAACAGCATGTATCGTATTCAGTTTCTCATGTCTTTATATTTAGACAATTGTCTCTGTGCACACTGATTTCAGTGCAGCTTTCCAGACCCACTGGTGCGTCTCCGTTACTCTCTAACGTCACAGTTCCCCCCTGGGACCAGCAGCCCCTTCACTTCTGCTATTACCCCCTCACACACCCTTACATCCTCCTACACACACTCGCACACATATCACCTCCCTCCCGCCCCGCGGCGACATGCGCTCCACAATGGAGAACAGAGTGGTTTGGGAAATGATGGCCATTTATAACTGCCGGACTCCGTATCCCACCACCTCACACACTCTCTCACACACACACACACACACGCACACGCACACGCACGCACACGCACACGCACCCGCACCCGCACACACACAAAGCATTGAGAGTTTGGTGCTGGGGTGGCAACCGAGAGGTGCAGAAAGGGGAGAGGGGAGAAAGCAGCCTTCTCCTGGCGAATGTCACAAACACGTTTGCACTTAACTGCACAGATGAGCACTGTGCAAAAGTGTGGCATCCCATCCAAACAGAGTGTTTCATGGGTGTGTGTGCGTGCCTCTGTGTGAAAGCATGCAGGAGCAGGTGTGTGTATGCGGAATGAGGGAGTGATTTAATTTGATGCTAGAAAAGGAATATCATATTACTATTGAGCTGTCATCAGTTTATTAAGGTGCTCAACAGTGACAAGTGTATCACCTGCACTAACATTAGAAGAGCTCTACACTTACCTCCACACACACACACACACGCACACACACACACGCACACACACACACACACACACACACACACACACACACACACACACACACACACACACACACACACACACACACACACACACACACACACACACACACACACACACACACACGCACACACATTACGAGAGATACTTTTGCTTCTCGTGACAGGTATTAACAATATTCTCTGTGGGTTAATTAGCATTATAGGCCGGTAGTTGTATGCCTCCAGTCATGTTGCAGTCCAAGACGTCATCACTTCATCACCACCAAAATCGAATCAATTCATCCTTGAGTCCAAGTGGACATTTGTGTCAAATTTGATGACATGTTCTCCAGGCGTTACTGAGCAGTATTGTGCAAGTTACTCAGGAAGTGTAATAAGTTACTTTTACTTATTACTCCTTTAAAAACAAATGACTTCCGAATGACTCTGTATCAAAACTAATTTGTTACGTTACTCGTTATATTACTAAATTACCAAAATTGGCACAGAAAGTAACCTTTAATGTGGTTGACGCAGTCAGTTGTATTGATCTATAAATGAATGTGGTTGATTCTTACAGAATCTGCTGTCCACAGCAGCATTACACTGTATGAAAAGCTTCTCCTTCAGGTCATGTACTCTCTGCTGAAGATAGCAGGACACATCCTGTCTGTTGATACAACGCAGCCTCTGAGAAGTACAGATCTGTTCCTGAACTGAGGCTTCATGCATGTTTTTGCACCCTCGTCTCTTCCTCGGGTCACACATGCGCCTGAACGATGTTTGCCTGAAGGTTCACCAAAGTTCATCTCTACACGCTGTGAAGATGCATACTAACCCGCTACACGTTCACGTCATCGTAACATCAGCTTAGCTGGCACAGAAAACAAATCACATTCTGGTAGAGCAGTGATGCAGCGCTACTTAAATGAATACCTGTAATATAATTATTGATTTGGAAATTGTAATCCCATACACTACTTGTTATTAGGAAAAATAATAATAATATGACAGGAATGCATTACTGAGTAACACGTTAATGCCCAACACTGCTCTGAGATGTTATTGACTGACAACTTAAAAACATATTGCCTCAGGCAATAGGCCAGTGGAGAATTCATTTTTTCCACTCTTGAGCGTGATGAGTGGACGACAGAGATCCAGTGCTCTTATGTTGTTTAGGTAGCTTGCGGATGACGTTTATACAACAATTGCAAGGGTGCTGGTTGTACGTATATATACTGGTATTTCTTGAACTTGTGTGTGTGTGTGTGTGTGTCTGTGTGTGAGGCCTCAGCCTGTCACTGTGTTGGATGGGCTGTCACTTTCTTAATTGCCTGAGCGTGAACTCGCCCTGCTCTGCTCACCTGGCTAATTACTGTGTCTTTCCAGCCAAGAGATTGAAATGAAGTCGACTTCATTCAAGCTTCATTGGCATGAAAAGTGAGGTTACTGAAATTGCCATAATAGGTACAGAGGGTTTGTCCTTCGAGTGATATTTTTCTACGTGAGCTTCATTGCTGTCCCGCTAACAAATGCTGACTATAAAACACATGTTATGTTAAACTGATAAACTGATCTGGTTTCATAATTCAATTTTTAACAATTAATTTCGCTTTTTTCAACAATAAAATTAAGTGTAAGTTTTCTGAAGTGTGAGAAAAACATGCTAAAACACTGGTATGGCCCTTTAAACATGCAACGAGTGAACAGCAGCCAAAAAAAGAAGAAAGAAAGTATTTTGATTTTGAAAAAAGATGACAAGCAACAGAGCATATTGAACTGAATCAGACTGGAGTCCATGCAAATGAATGCTAATGTCATGCTAATGAGCAGGGGGAGGGAGGGAGGAAGGGGGAGAGTATCAGGTAGGAGGCAAAGTTTGGTTAGAGAGCGAGCTGGCGAGACAGCAGGAAAATGGGCAACGCTTGAGTGAGCTTTGAGCGGGCTGATGTCTCGATGAGAGAGGGAACATTAAGCGATAGAAAGACAGAGAGAGAGAGAGAGAGAGAGAGAGAGAGAGAGAGACTTGGTGGAAAGGCCCCGCGGGCTCATGGATGCTGATTAATTCCCAAATTACATTTCACAATTTTACTGTTTCATTTTCCTGTGGTAAACATTCACCATCAAAAACCATCATTCTATCTGTTAAATCAGTCGTATTGTTTGCTCGTTAATTTGTACTCGCTTGTCTTTTAAAGCTCCATTATACTCAGGTTTAATGACACCTGAAGCAGCAGTCACCCAAGTACTACTCAGCAAAGTCATTTCTCAGCTTCCACACAACTGGCCTTGTATTTGGGAAGCTCGTGCACCGTCGACGAAGCTGGTGACAGCACACACAGGAGAGCGACTTCATTCTCTGCTCCAGGTAGACATTACACCACTCTATTTTTACACAGCAAATAGTTGTTTGATGCTAAATGAATGCTGGCAATGTTGAATTTAACACCTTTAATGTAAGTAAGTTGACCTATGACGACTTTTAGAGTAGATCAAAACCTGTTCAAAATACACCTGCTTATAGCAATATGAGCTTCATTTATTCACAGTTTATAGATACTTTACTGCAGATTTGAGACTATTTATGGATGCAATGTACTATCCTGAATTATAGATAAAAAATGTGTTATATTGTGTTATCAAGTATTCCTTAACTTCATAAGAGCGGCCACCAAATCCATTAATACACATTTGTATCTTGTCCTTGCATCTATTTATGACACTGTAAGTTATTTATCAACTGTTTGTAGAGTGCAGTGTCGTAGAAATACTGTAAAGGACGGTTGAAATAAAGTGTTTTTTTTAATAATCAGCATTTATGAAACAATAATCATCCAAATTTGACTCAGACAAATTATTATTACCTTGAAGACCTCCAGCAGTTGACATTCATTTACCAAATAATGACAAATTACTGCTGCAAAGCTCATTCTGTACACGCTCCTCACCCAAAGTAAATAAAGTGGACCATGCTTTACACAAAACTGAATGTTGACACATCAATGACACGCAACACGTTTCCATTGTGTCCGTGCACTTTCAAGATACCAGGAAAACCCTGTGTCTTTTTATGTTTTAGAGTGTATTTTATTTAAACTCACATACCTAACAAAGCATACTCTGTTCATCAATACCCTCAATAAATAAACAGTTGTTCTCTGTATACTTCCGGCAGCATGTCAGTGGGACTGGGCCAGGGCTGTGGTAATGGTGCCACTCCGTCTTTCCTGACACAACAACACTCACAGCTGCTTCATCTGCTTCTGTCAGTGTCTCCATGTTAAAGACCTTCTGAAGAGACAAAGGGCAAATATCTTTCTGTTTGCCTGTCGGGTTTTTCCACCGCTTTTACAAGCCAACACATACACATTCACACATATGCATTCGTCCTGGGGAGAGGGTGCAGAGAAAAAAATGTGATCATCTGCATCCCCCTAATGGGGTGGAGGTGAGAAAAAGCATCTCAATGGCAGACGAGCACGGCGAGGGAAAATGACAATATTTAAAATGGGAGACACGACTCCATTTCTTTTTGAACAAAATATTAATGATCTTTCATTTGGATCTCATCACAGATGCGGCCGGGGGAAAATTGCATTTTGTGTGGCAGAAGTCTGGGGAAGACATGAGACAGGATAATAGCCAATAGGTGTTTGGAGAGAGGGAGTCAGAATGAATGAGAGGGAAAGACAGAGAGAAACCGAATTGACAAATTCCCATGATGGGTATGCCATGAGAGAAGGGGGAAGAGGAGGGAAAGGAGGGAGGTTGGAGAACAGGGGGGGGAAAAAAGGGCAGAAAGATTGGAAATTGAAATTTATGACATTGAAAATGACTATGACGAAGACAGAGCCAGGTCCCGCTTTGCTATCCCCTCTTTGGTAGCAGTCAACCTTGCAATGAGGGCAGATCAAACAAAAATAGGCTGTTAGGGGGGGGGGGGGGGGGGGGGGTCACGGAGGGTGGTGGTGCTGAGCACTGTGGATGGGATGAGAGAGGGGGAATGAAGGAAGGAAAGCAGTGACGAAGGTGGAGGGATAGAGGGAGGTACAGACAGAAGTGAAGGAGGACATTAAAGGAGGAGATGATGATGTTGTCAGTGAGTGATGTAAATCGCAGCGGCTACATAGTCAACAGATACAGTCGGCTGGCTGTGCAGGCCAGGGCCTGTCTCAGCTGCAGTGGCACTGACAAATGGAATATTTTCAGAGGACTTAATCAGAAGAAAATGGGCTTTCATCTGCTCGCCTACCCGCTCTGCCGCTCGCGCAGAGAAATGATTGCCTGTCGCTCCTCCTCTCCCTGTCTCTTTCTCTCTCACAGTCATTGAACGTGGCCACTGAACCCTGCAGAGGTTACAAAAAGAGAATTTATCAGTTGTGTTTTACAAAAGGATATAGGGACATTGAGACACGCGCAATTACACTCCCTCCATAATGGACTTTGATTTGCGAATGCTAATAGCTGGTTTTGTGTTTCTTAAATGCTTACACAAAGATTTGAAAAGGCCGTAGAGACGGATTAAAACAGATAAGCACACTCAAATGGTTTTCTTTGTGAGGTTTTAGTGCTGCAGGTGATTGGATGAACACTAACATCTTCCTGCTCACCTTCGTAATCAGTCATCCATTTGCCTTCCAGAGGAACAAGCTGAACTTCCTGTTCTGTGAGAAAGTACAAAGTGCGCCACACTGACACCGTTCTGATATATTTCAAACACACTCATCATCCACTCAATAAAACCTATTACTTGTCATGAAGGCCTCATTTCCTACAGTTGTGTTTGATGTAGTGTCTGGGCCGCCCCGTCCGTAGAGGCCCACAGCAGCACCAGATAGGCCTCCGCAGAACAGACAGTGACATGATCTATTTCTCCCATGATGAATGTACCAATCTGCTGCCCTGTTGCCCTGTCCGCCTAATTTGTTATGATGTGACACCATCTCGACTCTTTTCTATGGCGATGAACTTGCTGCTATGTGCCAGCAGGTAAGTGGGATGAAAACATCAGGATGCTCTATGATGCCAGTGAATCACTTGATACCATACAACTGGGAGTTTACCAACACCCAGTTTTAACATTTGATGTTATAAATGATTTTTTTTCAAATAGTTTGTCAGATATAGTAGGGGACCCCTGGAATGCAGTTTTACCCCCTCATGATACCTATAGTTGTGTTTCGGGGGCTGCATCCAAGTTTAGCTGAGGAGAACGTGGTGGTTAATCATATCAGTCTACTTTGGGAGTTAATATTATACAATTCTATCTCAGTCCTCCTAAAACCCTGGCCACGACGCTGCTTGTACAGATGTAATGTTTTATCATTAAGTGGATGCATCATTGTTTGTATTTGTAATATGATTGGAAATATATTTGTTTTAAACATAAAAAGGCATCCATGTTTTGACGCCACCATTTGACATCAGTGCCAATATTAAAACATATGTGGGCTTGTGGCCTATCACCATAGACTGTAAATCATCCAAATAAGTAACAAGAATCTGATCTCAAGGAAAGATGGCTTGATGGGAATTTGTTTTTAGCTGACGTCTTTTCGGAGCATTTACTTTAACCCCTGTAGAGTATGCCAATTATTTGCTTCAAGTGCGAGAGGAAGAGGAATTAAATCATTCTGAACTCAATCTGTGTTGAAAATTAAGCAAAATGCATAAATGATGGGTTTGGTTAATGATGCTGTTATATATTCTTTTCTCAATCAAATCCCTCCATCCAGCTCATGGCAACAAGTGTCCATCAGCACTGAGGTGAAGTCAGGGCGGTGGGCCACGACAGATCACAGATCAGAGCAACAGTGGAATTTGTCACCTTCTGCAGCAGCAGATCAATGATAATTACCCAGCTGACATGAGTACAGTTATAACTTTACAGGATCAAGAACAGAGGGAGAGGGAGATGAAGGAAGAAGGGTTGAAGGGCTGTGGGCCACACTTAGCTCTGAGCTGATCGACACTGTGTGAGATATGGCTGTGACCGGCCCCGAGGCCTGGCCTTATAGAGGCTCAACAAGCCATTACCGCCTTCCTTCACAGGGCAATGCAGGCCCAGAGTTTGTGTGTGCTGATGTGTGTGTGTTTTCAAAGCTGCCGAAAGGAAATCGGTTTGGTATGGCAGCTCACACATCAACATGAAGCTGGTAAAATGCCTTTACAACCAATCATACTCCACAGAAGAGCCATTTAAGTCGAAGATTTAAGTCTTGGTTCTTTTGGTGACACCTGTGGTTACTGGTTTCTGGACCAACAACTGCAAGTGTCAGGTATCAGTAAGACCCAAAGTTACATTTCAAACAACATGTGTATCAACCAGTTTGGGAGGCAAACGCCTAACGAGGCTACACTGTCAGAAATGCAAGAGAAGAAGAGCAACACACCTCTCTATTGAGAGCACAGCATCATTGCTTAACGTTCTTTTACTGTGAAAGAAGATTAAAGAAGAACAGCTATCCTCCGTCTTCCTCAATATACCTGCGCAGGCTTTTCTCTTCTTCATGTCCAGTATGTAGCAGTACTGTATCGTAGCCTAGTACCATTTTCCTGTGCTGGTAATGCAGATTAAAAAACATTTCAAAACTAGTGCCGAGATATCCTGATTCTTATATCCTACAGAAACTTTGGATCATAAGTCAACTCTGCTGCGTCATTCCCTCCCTGCTTGATAAATGGCTTCTTCTTTTAAACTTTAAACTCAAATGCAGGCTGTCTGCACAAACGTTTTCGTCTCTAGCCCAACTGGATGACACCATCAGGGATATTTACTCAGTGTTGACGCAGCCCGTCCAGAATCACAAGCTACTGTCCCGACACGACAAGTCAACTGATCTTCATGTGTAAAAACTAAATGTTCCCCAGAAGGAAATTCTAAACTAAAAATACATGTTTTTGAGATTATAGCTGTGTTTGAATAAATGTGAGTGTATTCGCAGAGTTACATTGACAACATTGATCATTGACAACATACTGCCCACTAATGCTCAAACTGTGATTTGATACCAGCTCAGCATTCTGCTGTTTTGTGGATTGCCCAGCTCTGTGGTGAGGTGTTCATTCACTAAACTTTCTTCTTCTGCATGTACATAGTTGTTGCTTTTCGACCCTGTGACCAACTTTGTGGTTTGGGCGCTTGTTCAGCAACAGCCAAGTCATTTAATCCGGCGTAAAGTTAAGAAACGAAGGAAAGGAGACAGAAAAAAATAGCAGACAGGGTCAGTGACAACCCAGGGCAAATCATCTTCATCTCCAAAGATCCTCTGGGATCTCTCTTTCTCTCTCTCACACACACACACACACACACACACACACACACACACACACACACACACACACACACACACACACACACACACACACACACACACACACACACACACACACACACACACACACACACACACACACACACACACACACACACACACACCATTCATTGGTTGGCAGATGATGAGGTCTCTCTTTTAGTGACTCCCGGCCAGGATTTCTATTGTTCAGTCTGAATGTGAATCCAGGGGTTTTAGATGGATGACCTAGTTAAGCTTTTTGAAAAGTGACATGAGTACCCGTAACAATAAAGTAATACAGACTCTCAAGCAGAATTGTTAGTCTGGAACTGTGGAAGTGATCTCAGCACAGACATTTGCTGTATGACAAGAGATACTCAACCAAAAAGGCTTCAAGGTTTTCACCAAAGCCTTTAAATATTTTGAAGTTGAGGTCTCTTCTAATCAAGTGCAGAATGTTCCTTATTGTTCCTTATAATTATCATTGCCTGCTGTCCTTTGTAAACATTAACATAACATTTGGGTCGAAAAAAGTAGTAGAACCAAGACTGCATTTTAATACGTCATACACCTGAAATAATATATTGTTCAACTACATTGAAAACAAAATGTCTGGCAACTATTTTAACAATAATTATTAATTGTATTCACTTAGCCAATATAATAAGCAAACATTTCCTGCTAACAGCTGTTTCAACTCCTTTTAAATTGAGCCACATTGGTTGTCGTGAAAAGGACGATTTGTGAACCTGTTTTAGAACAAAAACACAAGTTCTAGAAAATGTACATTTGCAATTATATTTGGAAGCCTAAATGAGTGACGAAAAACCTAATGGGTACTTAAATTATTGTAACTTCGCAAAGAGGTTTAGGAGGAGTTATGGTTACATTTGTCAGCAGACGTTGATGTGATATTTTGGTTTGGACTGAAGATAAAAGATCTCTGAAAAGGCAGAACGTTATCTTTAATCATTGATGACTTTCCATCCTAAACCCTCACTTTAACTACTGATGATTTCCAATAGCCCGATTTGGCCCAACCTCACACATAAACACACACGCACACACACACACACACACACACACACACACACACACACACACACACACACACACACACACACACACACACACACACACACACACACACACAAACACACACACACACACACACAGACACACTGGCCCCTGCATCCACTAATCTATAGCAGACAAATGAGGCTGGGCTAACAGAGTGGGGCAGAGAGAGAAAAGATTGACTCAGACTGAGAGGCCTAATTAGCAGAGACTCATTAGGAGTCTTTAAGAGGCTGTGATTAGGGATGTTTGTTCACACAGCATGCTGCTGCTGCTGGGCTTAATGACTGGGACTGATCACTTGCTAGTTTAGCCTACAGCGTGACGGGGGGGCTGGAGGAGGGTTGAAGCATGAAAGAAGTGCTATGTAGCTGTGCTCCATGCAATTCATTTGTCTGCAGTTAACTGATATTAAACACAGGAAAAAGAGCATCTCTCAGCTTTTTTGACATCACTGTGTGCTAAAGTTATGAATCCCATCAGCGCTCAGTTCATACGGTTACAATTTGTTCAATTTAGGCATCGATTGTAAATACATTTGGGGCAAATGTTTCTCTCGCGTTTGTGCATTAAAGCGATAGCTCTCGTTTTTACTTTTGTTTTTTGAACAAATTAAACAGACAGGATAAGTGAGTCTTAGAGGTAATGGAAGGCAGATTTTGTTACTTTATGACAGACAGATTAACTACCGTTTCCAGTCTGTAGATTTAGTGGAACGTGATATCGACCTTCTCATCAAACTCTTGGCAAGAAAGTGAATACCTGAACCACATGCTGTGGCATCTAAATGTCTGTTTGTGTCCAGATTAAACGAACAGAGGCCCACATCATGTTAATTCGTGAGGTCAAGAGATGCTTGTAGGTGGATGTTTTTTGTAACTTTGGAGAGAGTTGCCCATACTTGTAGATTTTATGCTAAGCTAATACCTTCCAAGCCATAGCTCCATTCAACACACAGAGATGTGAGAGTTGCATTGACTCTCTCGTCTTAGTTTACTGTTGTTTAGATGGAGTCTGCATAGCAGAGCAGTTTGCACCTTCTTTCAGCTAAGAGCTAATCAGGTTGCTGCAGTAGCCGAGTGACGCGTGATTTGCCTCCTTGTTTTTCGCTCTCTCTTCCTTAAGGCTCAAACTCATTTCAATAATCAGAGCATTCCCCCCCCCCCCCCCCCTACACCCCCACCAATCTAAAAGTTTACCACTGAGCCCGAGCTCTTGGCTTTATAAACCCCAAACCCCTTCACTTAAATCTGATAAGAATCCCAGCACTATTGTGATACGATTTTCCCCCTCGGAAGTCCGTCCATGATCCCGCATTTCCCTGAGTCCCTCTCGTTCCACTTCCTGAACTGGGGTGGATTGTCTGGAATAAACTCCAATCCTCCTTAAAAGAAGAGAGCAGTGAAGGGGGGAGGGGGTGAGGGGTGGGGGGGAGTAAAAGCCGAGAGGATCAAGGATGCGAAGGCCAAAGCAGAGGATCCGACAGAGCAGAAAGTAGAGTTAGCAACTGTGTCTCCTGTCATTGAACTCCTCCAGCTGCTGTCTGTGATTATCTTCAACACCCTCTCACTTATCCACCCATCCATCCATCCACCCATCCATCCATCCATCCATCCACCCATATCCCATCACTTTGTGCATATCTCCCTGCAGTTCAGCCCCCGGCCTCTAGGGAGTGCTGCAGCAGTGCGCCTCTGCGGGGTCTGCAGTGGCGCATTTGGTTGCAGCAAGCGGCGGGACTGATCCATTTGTTTGTTTTCTGAATCCAGGATTTGCAGAGATAGATTAGACAACAAAAGCATATGGAAAAGATAAAGAACACTTAGGTAATGGACTTTGGCGGCCTCTCTAACACAGCAGAGAACTCATCCTCTTTCCATCTCTCATCTCTCCTCCTTTCTCTCTCTTCTCTAAATATGTTTGTTCTTTTTTTTTATAGCAGACACTCTCTGAGAACAGAAGAGGCTCCAGCTGTTTGTGAGGATGGAGGGGTTGGCTTGAAGAAGAGCAGTGAACAAAGTGTAACAGAGGAGATGTGCACCAACCAGACCTTGGCCTTTGGTTTCATTTGCTTTCCAACTACATGGAAGTTGACATTGTTGTGTAGTATGGGAGGCTTCGCAGCAAAAACAAGTACGATAAGAACGTTTTTTGTTGTTGTTGCAGACAAAACAATAAAAAACCCAAACCAATCGAATGTCAGATCTGTTTCAAATAAATGCATGTAAAAATAAATGTATGTAATAGTGAACTGTTCTTCTACAGCTTTATTTGATCACATTAGGCCAGAGGTGCTCCCTTTTTTCCTTTTTAAATAATATTTATTCATGTATTGATAATGCTCATTCCCCTCACATATTATCAGACATGTGAAAACACTACAAACATTTGTTCTCACACACCAACACACATCCATAATCCAGAGCACATGGTTTCTCACCAACACAACTAAAACCCAAGCAAGCCATCTTGTTACCAAACTACTGGGAACCACATTATGAATGAAACTGCATATGAAGCCCCTTTATGTTTTGTTAATGTCAAATTTCTGCTATTTTGTCTGTCTGGTGCCAAAAGAAAAGAAGAGATGTTTTGTTTATAGCTCCAACTTGAGGTACTTCGTGGAAGAGAGGGCCATCTGACATGACTAGAGGACGCAGAGTGATTGGTGCGTATCAGAAGTACCGTATGTGTTTGCTGATGCATCCGGATGTGAATGACATATTGTGTCTTCTAAGCTCATCTAAAGTGTGAGTATGTGATACATGAGCATTGTAAATATCTTAACTTCTGAGTGTATTTAGCAACCGTTTGCAGGACGCCGAGGGATAAAGTGATGATTATCGGAGTGACCAGTTCTGGGTCATGCATCACGGTGGAAGCTTGGATCAGTGTGAGTCATTTGATGGTTGCTTTTATCAAAATCAACTTTATTTCCTCACATGTTACCATATAGCAAATTGACATTGACACTAGCATTCATCCACAGCAGGTAAAGACTAAACTTCCTGACCCTCCTCTGCATACATGTTTAGGTCGGGTTGTCAGCAAATGACTGCAGAAATTCTGTTAAGAATGTTTTGTTTTTATGTGCTAATTTTCATGAATAGAATAAAAACTATTAACTTCACGTGTGAAGGACTTTAATTTAAACCAGTTTTAGTAATGAAGTCTATGTTTCATTACATTCATGAAAGAACATTTGCTCTGGTGATTGTTTAGTGTGATTGAGTTTAGAGTTTAAACAACACTTGGAAAATGATCGTAAGTAATAGATCCAACAGACTTCATTATTTTATGAAGGGATCAAGAAACACACACATACAGACACACACGTGCACACACACACACACACACACTCACACACGTGCACACACACAGGTCTTTTAAATAACAAATACCAAACAGCTTCAGTAACCCAAGTCCTCTGAATTATCACCTCCCTGCTTGTGGCTGTTTATGAATACAAATTGAATTTCCACTGCAACCTTGTCGCAGTCATGGCTCATTTGATTTATTCCTTAATGAATATTTCCCCTTTTCAACTCAGGAGATGGGAAAACATTTCCACGCTAAATGAGACCCGGCTTTTATTGTAGCCCATTCTCTCCTACATCTAGAAGTACATTACACTTATGGTTGTGTTGCTGCTTTGGATTGAACAAGGTTGTTCCATTTAGTGTGGGAGGGGGGGGGGGGGGGGGGGGGGGGGGACTGTAAAAAAGAGTGGGTTGTACCTGCAGTTTGTAACGGCATGTTGTGCCTGCTTTTCTCTCTAATAGCTGAACTCTGACATTTCTTCTTCTTCTAAAAGACACCTGCATTTCTCTGTCTTACACTGAATTAGGAAAATGTCATAGAAGGTAGAGACAGATAAGGAGATCTGCACATTGGATTCAGAGACTAAACCCACCGTATTGACTGTGCAGTGTGATAAAGATGCTCGTAGCCACATCGCTCAGCGACTACTGTTAGACAGATTCCACACAAAGACCATTTACCTGTTAATGTTGTGTAGATAATGTGCAATTGACCGCACACCTACTAAATAATGCAGCGGCTTGTTTGGGGCAATAAGGAGAATTTAAATAGTATTGATAGGCTAAGCTGCCATGGACTAGGATGTATAGAGTCAGAAAGCCCCACTCTGTATTGATCAAAGAGTGGGCTTAAAGCAGAATAGCTCGGAGTTTGTGAACAAATGAGGAAAAAACAAGGAAACTGAATAATAGCAGTGTGGAGTGATTGGTCAGAGCGGTGGAGGAGGAGAAGGTGAATGGTGCAGGAGGTAGAGGAAGAGGGGAGGAGGAAGAGGAATGATGTAGAGAGAGACGGAGTGAGCGTTAGACAAGGAGACGTCGGGGCCGTCTATCCATCCAGCGCATCGCCGGGGGCCACCGGAGGAGTAAAGTTGTTAACGAGTGTGTGGACAGTGGTGTCAGGCAGAGCGGAGCTCCATCAGGGAAATGAGACGCCCGGGTTCTATTATGGCCCCAGGTGCATTATGGGAGGACAAAAGGAAACTTTTGCTAGAAATAGATTATAGACAACGAAAAGAAGACAAGAGAATTCACATGTTGTGTTTATTGTATTTAGAGATTTTGGCTTTTTTTTCAATTTCTTTAATTTACTCCTTTTCCTTTCCCTTGCAGACAGTTGTTTTTATCTCTTCCATCTTTGTATGTATAGAAAACTATCATATGAATCTATTTTTAAGTGGACACGCTGGTGCCTTCTGAGCATTATTATCAATTTTAAGCATTTGATCCGTACATTTATCAGCAAATATATACAGATTATAAAGTATAAGATTGCTGTAAATTTTCATAGAGTCGCTGTGCCTTTATTTACCACAGCCTGATTTTTACAGGTATATTTTATCACATTTTCAGTTGATTTGATAATCAAATCAATATTTCAGTTCTCATTTCATCCACCTCAACCATCACAACATACTTGGTTGTTGTACAAGCTGAGACTGGAAGCTAAAAGAGTCAATACTGCAGTGCAGTTCACTACATACAAGCTACACTGAGAAAAATTGAAACGGCCGAGGCATTTACTTAAATTGCATTTTCATATTGGTCTAATCGAAAATTGTGGTTTACTGTTTAAACCTGTTTTGTTCAGTGTGCCTGAAAGCAAACATAATACTAACAGTGTGTCATATGTTGATATACTGCATGTTGATATACGGTACTGTAAAAGGGCCACAATGTGATACATATAAGCAGCTGCGTCTAAGTAAGTTCCCTATTCCGACATGTGTCCCCTAAAGATTTCACAATAAATGGTAAAGAATATTTTTGCCTCATGCAGGAGGTTTCTGCAGGTCTGCAGATGTGAATCTTGGAGATGTTCATGACAATAGTTATAATGTTAATGTGTTATACATTTCAAATGCAGAGGCTAAACGGATATACTACCACCAGATTGATGTCTATGACATTATAAATATGCTTTAAACAGAATGCTGTGAGCAGCAGAAATGTTTTAATGTCCGTGGAGCTTTTTTATTTTTTAATGATTTAAAAAAAAAATTGTATATGAAAATGCCACACCTTCTGTAAAGACGCTAAAGGAGGACACAGAATATCACGGTTAAGATTATTTTAGATATTTTAGATTACGTGTGCTGATACTATTAATCTGAATGTGTTTTTCTCTGAATGGCTGATCTGTATTCCACTAAAACCTCAAGAAGTCATTTAACTCACTTTGTGCTTGATCTGATGGAAATATCTGCAGCATCTCATCTCATCTAAGGCAGATATTTTTCTTCACCGACAAACATCTCTTAGCTCGTGTTGTTCTGTCGCAGGAGTTAACAGCGCTTTAAGCTGGATGCATGACAAGTCTGCAAAAAACAACCAATTTACCAAAGATACGCGTCATGCATCCTTCAGTTATTATGAAGAAGCCTCGCTTTTAATCTGTTGTGATCAGTATCAATGAAGAAGAAAAACATGTTTCTCTGAGCATTAGTGGGTGTAGTGTGTTAGTGTATGTACAGTGCAGCTCCTGAGCGGCCTCAGGCTGTGTGCTTAGTGAGGATTGTAATGGGGCAGCTTTAAAGGGGGATTAATGCAGTACAGCAGAATGAGGAAAACACTCCTGTAGAAAAAAACACATGCAGTAATTAAAAGGACAACTACACTATAAGGATAAGGATTGTCATCGTACGAACATACAACGGAATTTAGATAAAGAATCAGAAATATATGTTATAGATGACAGACTGACTTTATACATGTCTGCTCTAAATGGTGATGCTACACTTCAATAATTATCTTTCACCTGGAAAATGCTATTTTCTACGGTAACTGTTATCTTGTTGGTCTTTAAAGTGTTAGTTTCTCTCTCCTTTCATCTTCAAGTATGTCAACGGATCACAAGTTCACATTTAATTTCCAATATTCTAATATATTCTAATATATATTCTAATAGCTCAGCCTATTTTAGCCACCTCCCCTCTTAGCCTCTGATGTTCCCTCTTTGCATGATAAACAGCTTTTCAGCCCTCAGAATATGTATGTGGCCCATATTTATTCATATGTGCGGTATGTGAGCGCAGACAATTCTGCTTTGGGTGTGGGAGAGGAAATATATAAATAAGAAAGTAAATAAACAGTCAAAATAAACAGCCAGGGTAATAAGGTTAACTATTTAGAGTTTTTTGAGATTGATACTTGCAGGGAGAGCTTCAGGAGAGGGCAAAATTAATGACAGCATACATAATACCATTGGGATACTTAGGAGTGTGTCCAATACTTTAAGTAATAGCGTTAATGGCGAATTTGAAGGAATTTAATTTTCGACATCAAACAGCAGCGCCTTTAGAAAGCCACCACCCTCACGCCTCCGAGAGCTTCCGAACTCGCTTCCTCTCAGAGGGAGGAAGAGGAGGAAATCATCCTCTGTGGTGGCGGGCATGCAGGGAGGCAGGTGGCTAAAAACTTCCAAGCAGAACAGCCTCTCAAGTCGCAGGGTGACGCTTGTTAGGCTCAGGCCCAGAGGAGGGAGCATGGCCAGTAAGTAAGGTTATTGGGAAATAATTAGCCTAGCACAGGAATCAGCGGGGATAGCAAAGTCCTCTGGGTAGAAACGCCACTGCCCCTGGCCTTGTTTCCACAGCTAATTAACTTTGAAGAGAGCCTATTAATAAGGTTGCCGTCATAGAAAAAGCCTGAAACTATATGCAGAGGCAACTTTTTTGGTGAGGAAGAGGCTGGAATTCAATTTATACACGAAACACAAAGAAACACTCAAGACATAACTGCGAAATTAATGCAAAACGAGTTGGTCTTTGTGGGTATTTCTGCTAAAAGTTCTCTCTTCATACAAGTCAAACACTATTCAGCAACATATCAACCTCCCCTCAGCGTCACATTGTCCCATCAATTCCATGAAAATTTGCCCCAGATCGGTTGGTCCCCACTTCCACCTACTCAGTTGACGTCATCCCCAAGTGGCCACATGTCCCCTTACCTGTCATCCCAGAAACAGCTGGTGTTGCCACTGCTCAGGTCCAGGTCTAAAAAATAAAATAAAAAAAATCCAGCCTTAGCCTCAGGCTGTAAGAGAGCGACGCAGACCTCAGCGCCTAATCACCCCCTCCCACGACAGCACTCATCAAGACAGCAGTTCCAACAAATCAATCTCCCTCTGACAGTTCATTTAGACTGAATTAATTTGGAATTAGGGGCCATTACTGCAATTGGCAGGCGTGGATATTCCCCTAACGCAGGCTGTTATCCTGCTTTGGGGATAAAGAAAAGGAGCCAGCTTTTCTTTTTTTTCCATCTTTCTTTTTCTGTAGGATCGACTGGATAAGGTGTTTTTCAGTGCTGATCGCAGGGCTGAGGGAGGGAGGCATTGGATTTTCAGTTTAACTAAATCATCATTGTTCTCAATCAAAAGTCAGACTCTGCTGATTGTTTTTTTCTGTATTTTCTCTGGATACCAAATGGAAGTGAAATAGGTGTTTAATGAGGGTCGTTGCTCTATCGACTGTCAAATTGTTGCCAGGGGCCAATTAAAAGTCTGATAGTCTGCTGTTAAAGCAGAGAAAACAATGAATCGGGAGAAACACAAGACACAAGACAGAACCGAAGGACTGATGAAGTGCTTTTAAAAGGTGCATAATACGAGATTGGGAGTTTTGATTGCATGTCAACAGCTCTCAACGTGGCAGCGCCTGAGCCAGCAGCTCGTAGCTAACGGTGCTAACTGCACTAACAGCACAAACTATGGCAAACACGCTTAAAGAGCCAACATACCTTAAGGGAATGGAGGGTGGGGGATATGCTTCTGCGGCGACGCTATCGGTTGGGTTGCCGTTAGCTGTGAGCTAACCAGTGGGGCACACTCACATGCACTCACATGCACTCACATGCATTGAAAGAACACACAGCCGGCCCTGCTATATGCCAACAAAGAATGTGGAAGCTTGGATAACAACACACACGGAGGGAGAGCAACTTTATTTTCTGCTCAGGTAGACATTACTCCACGTCTTTACATTGCAAACACTTATTTGCTGCTATATCAATTCTCTGAATGCCATACATTGTCATTGTTCCTGATAGTTAGAGAGGGATAATAGACAATAAAAAATAAGAAGGGTTGCATCTTTTGTGGCATATTAAAGGGATTTTTCTTGCAACTCTATAGCCCACAGGTCTGCCAACATGATATATGCCTAAACCGTTGACTAAAATAAATAAAAAGCCCAGTTGATGAGACACAAAAGCAGGATTTCTAAACCTCAGCACATTTCACAGCAAAACTGAGAATCGTTTTTCTATGAGTAAGTGAGTTCTGTGATGAGGCCTTATGTTCAGTGTAGCATTATAGTTGATCTGCAGCTGATCTGCTGAGCAGACTGGGCCTCTCTCTCCTGCTGGGAGGCAGCAGCTTGTTGTTTAGTTTACCCAGGGTTCATGACCCAGTGACCCAGGGGTTTGACCGAGAGAACTCAGCTCCATGGAGACGCCGCTTTGAAACGATAAACACTCCAACATCACACGTACTATCGCACAGGGAAACACACATGCAGGCACATGAAAGAAATGTATTTAACTCTAAAACAAAAAAGCACAACATGACTTTCTGAGCTCATTTGTTTGGTGCAGTGGGCTTTTCTCATACAATATTAGGCTTTTTTGATCAAGTCAATATGTTGGTCAGGTTAGTTGTCAGAATAAAAGCGCGAGACCATCTTTGTGATTTTCCACCATTGTTCAACAACTGCAGAAGAAGAAATTATCCTCAGAGGAGGCTAATAAACCAATAATAGACTGCACTGCTATGACAAGGTCAGGTTGTGCTTTGAATAAGGGACGTGACTAAAGGCTACTTCTGCGGTCTGCACGCAGGCTGTTTCTGTCCTGTATGTACAACTTGTCATGTGCATTTTGAACCTGCCTCCCAACAGAAGTTCAATCATCAGCTCACACTAATGCATTGTTTAGATTTAGGAGGTGTACGCATCGGCTCCTCATGGTTACCCATGTTGCCCTAATGTTAGCAGAGACGTTTAGGTGCACATTCACTGAAGCATAACTCCAACTTGAAAAGTGAAGCCAATGTAGAAGTGCCTTAATCTCGCATTCTTTCTAATAGCCATCAGGAGGGGTGACTATAAGGGCGAAAAAGGTCAGATTGTATCGACGTCTATGAGAAAATGACCCTGTATTGGTTCCTTCCCTATTTGCAATGAAACTTACTGTCCACCGTTTTATTTGACAGTCCAAATAATAATTGAATACTAGTGCATGTATTTCTTTTTTTATTTTCAGTTTTATTTTAGCCAATTCTATATTCATACATCCAGTTTTGGCACTTTGTGTTGTCAACATAGCCGGCGAGTTATACGAGGTGTACGCTGGGAGGAGCTCATCTGTCCAGCCATGAGATCAGAGTAAATATTAACACTGACACACTGCTGTGGAAATACCTCAGTGACTTATAGGGGCTACGCGGAGCAGGGCAGGAGGATGAGTGGGAGGAGAAGAAAGACGAGTGGACGCAGACATTAAGGTGAGCCAAAAGGTAAACGGCAGGGCAACACACACACATAACCCCGAATACACACTTGGACACACACACACACACGCACACTAATACCTCTCAGCCCTCCCTCATTGACACTCTAAACCCCAAACACCTCTATCCCTCTGATGACATGTTCCTTCAACACCTACACAGAGCTCGCCGAGGAGCATACAGCCAAGTCTTCAGCTGACTCAACAACTACACACGCACACACACACACACACACACACGGCCTTTTTTTAAATTTATTACATGACGTCCATACTTGGATCCAACTTCTCAGAAATAAATGCACAAATAAACGCACTTTACAAAGCAATAAAAGCAGCTAGGTTGCCGATATTACATAACCATACAAGATGTTTTCTTCTTTGATTTTGGGAGAGCATAAGAAGTGACTCAAGGATTTTTTTGGGGGTCAATCACTTTAGTCGTTGTTGTTACTTTATTGTTTAAAGAGACAGTACAGGTGAATAGGGTAAAGATTTCAACTCACGGATGTCACCATGAACTAGTTGAAACTTACAATAAGAAGATTCTTTTTTTATTCCAAATTTCCTGAAATGTTACGTTCAAATATGCAAATTAAATAAGGTAATATCTAATGCTAACTTTAGGTGAATTTAGGAGAAATCTACAGATGAAAATAGACAAAGTGAAGTCAAATAAACACCTCAATGAGTATTTTGGAATTTTTCTTTCCTAGTCTGAAAAAAAGACGCAAAATAGCCCAAAATCAGAAAATTGACCAGTGTATGAAAAACCCCAATGTTAGTGTCTCGCCTTAAAAGCTGAGGAAAGGATGTTGTGATCTGAGCTGATGATTAAAGCACACAAAGCAGGTTGCGGGTTCGAGAATGATCACATTACGAATACATGCTAAAGCCGAGAGCAGACAGTGCGGCCCTCTATTTATCATGTTTTCGGACCGAGGCAGAATGTTCCATCAGCCTGAGAAATATGACGGTGATTACCGACACGCTCTCAGGTTTCAATGCAGGTAGGGAAGGGATTTGTGTGTGTGGTGGTCTGTATGGATGCCAGAAAATGATTATGTGTATGGTGAGAGACGTAGGAAAGAGAGGAGAAAGAAGAGGAGAGAGATGTGGTGAAAAGAAGTTCATGTTACATATTGATAGTCGGGGTGTAACATTTCAGCACTGGACTGATAATAGAGTCAACACACACTGCCCAGGTTTAGGGGCAGAGGGATGTATATGAGGAATGCAAGAGGGTCAAATAAAAGCTTTTCTTCACCACAAACTCATACACACTCACTCAAACTAGACAGAGTCAACCATAAATAGGTTAATCTACAGTGCTGTGAAAATCCTTTGAGTATGAAAATACAACTAATGACATTCAGGTTGTGTTAAAGCAACAGTTCACATCTTGCAAAATACTCTTATTCACGTTTTTACCTATCGATAAAAAAAATGGATACCACTCTGACAGTAAATATGAAGCCACATACAGCAGCCAGTTAGCTTAGTAGCTTAGCAAAAGACAGGAAACAGGTGGTCTAGCTCTGTCCAAAGGTAACATAATCCCCCATCAAAGCTCAATAATTAACATGCGGTACCTCAGTTTAATCGTACAGAAGTAACCACCTGCAAAACCAAAGTATACTTTACACTTGTGTTTTTGTACAAATTAAAACAGACAAGATACACAATGTTAATTAGTCAGAGAAGCTGATTTATTTTAACCTTTGGACAAGGCTAGCTGTTTCCCCCTGTTTCCAGTCACTATGCTAAGCTAAGGTAAATGTCTGCTCACTGTAGCCTTGTATTTACCGCTAAGACAAGTGATCAATCTTCTCATCTAACTCCCAGCAAGACAGCAAATAAGCGGATTCAATTGTTTATCAGGAACTAATAAACTACAAAGAGCCACCGGGAGAACGCTCAACAGGCTGATTCTTAAATGATTACATGAACAAATAAAAGGCAGTGTGAGGGAGGCAAAGGACATCAACAAACTGATTTATTTTATGTACCGTATTTAAAACAAAAATAAATACAGAAAGTGTCGAAGAAACATATAAAACCTATTAGTGGGACTTTTCATGGGATGTTCAAAGCATCATGTTGCTCCTGCACAAACAAGATTTGAAGATTATGAGCAACAGAGACGCAGACTAATCACTGGATTTGTTGTGGGAAATCCTGGGATTTTCTGTGAGAGATACATGACCTTAAGCCATTAGACAGCATGTGGCAATACCATTAAATAAAAAATTCGAACATAATTATTCATGTAAAGAATAGCCTGGGAGCTCATTTGGTAAAGCTATGGCGTAATGCTTTAACAGACAAAATCATAAAATCCTTTTCAGATCATCATTCAAACCTTCCACTGACTAGTACAGAGAAATGTTTTGTGTTGTGAGGATTTTTGGAGTCTGTGTGCTTTTATCAATGACACTGGTGAACAGAAAAATTGGAAAGGGCGTGGAAGGGGGAACCATTAATGTGCTCCTTTTATTTCCATCCTCATAAACATAATTCAGTTTCTTTACATAAATTCCAAGGCACTTACAGCTTTATTAAGTCTTTCAACTGAACTTTTGGTCTCGAGGTGCAGACAAACTCCCAGTGTGTTCACATAACTGATCCTGAATGGTGACCCCTGGGAGCAAGAGAAAGGGGCGTCAGGGGAGAACAGAAGTAGGGACATGGCGGAGGGAAAGGAGAAGCACAACAAGACGGGGGATGAAAGAGATAGATGGGAAAATGCGGCAGAGAAAAAGGAGGAAAGGAGGATTGAATTGGGGACGCTTGGGGAGGGTCGGATGGGGGAACGAGGGAAGGTCGTGGTTCTCAGCGGAGGGTGCACGCGCTCTGAGGTAGCAGTGTGGAACCACCCAGGGCCTTGTAATAGTTAAATCATATCAATTAACCATGGGGCATCAGGGGATTAGGGCTTAATCTCTCCCTTGAGAGAGAGAAACAGTAAATTAGAAATGAAAGAAAGGAGAGAAAAATAAGAGATCATAAACAGCCGCGTTGAAAGGGAGATAGCTGACATGATGAATTACAGAGCATGAAAAATTATGTTAAATGAAGAAATGGCCTGAAGGATGACTTCTTGTTCACTTGTTACCAACAATGACGTGGTAAATTACTATACAGCAAATGAGCAGTGTGGGGACACATTTGCATTTCCCTATCAGCAGTGATGGGACCAGAAGTGGCATTTAGGGATTAAAAACAACACAAAACAGGAGATAATCCCACAGCTCGGCCACACCCGCCTGGGAAATGACTTACGCCATTTTCAATTTGGATGAGGGCTCGGAAGAAGAAAAGGGGTACGAATAAATTTACCCCCTCCCTCCAAAGCCTCGTTGCCCCCTCAGATTTAGAAACATCTACATTTGATTGAAAATGAAATCATATACACGAAGAAAAGGTATATATGGCAGAGGTTTGGGGGATCTATATTTGGGGGAAATTGAAGGACTGAGCTTTGGGGGTTCAAGAAAGAGGAGAGGAGCCCCTTTGGTGTACATGCAAAAATGGCTGAAGTGGGTAATGGAGCCGTGAGGTAAGAGGATTAAGATCAGCATTGGGTCAGGACTGATAGTGAGGAATGGGGTGATGGAGGGACAAAAGGATGAGTAGAAGAGAAAGGAAAAGGGGGAAAAGAGAGGAGTGAAAGAGAGAAAATGGAGAGAGAAATTAGACAGAGATGGGTGATTTGTGGTGAAAAGATATGAAATGGAAACGGCCCCTCTCATCCTCTCTCTTGCAGGCCCCAAAGACTTTACTTCAGACTCATAAGTGATCATTTGGGATCTGTGCGTCCCCCTGAGAGCAAGCAAAGCATAATGCTGAACCTGATACTTGGATTGACTCTGCAGACAACGGGGGTCATCATCTCCACATTGAAGGGAGCAGGAAGGACTGGAAGTTCAAATGCTGAGCGCTCAGGAAGCTAGAAATATGCAGGATCAAGCGTTCCTGTCGTCAATAATAGACACAAATTCTGAATCCCATCTGCCTTTTAAAGGAGTTTTCTTACATTTTGGGAGATATGCTTATTTGCTTTTTTGCTGAGAGTTTGAAGAAAAGATTGATGAGTCTCTGAAGCTGGAGCCAGGAGATGGTTAGCTTAGCTTAGCATAAAGACTGGAAGCAGGGGGGAACAAAGCTCACTAATTTACACGTTATCATTTGTTTAATCCGTAACGTGTATGTACAAATGAAACTCCAGAAATTCCCGCCCAAGAAATAGTCCCACACATAACCTCTCATAAAAGCCCAACTTGTTGTTTTCACACTTCCTTGTTTTTTTTACAAGTACAATACAAATGAGATGATACTGTATTGAGCTTTACAGATGCTGGTAGGCAGATTTTATTTCCTATTGCTAAGCTAATGTCTCCTGCCTCCAGCTTCATATTAAACATATAACAGTTGTATTTTTTTAAAATCTAACTCTTAGCAATAAAGTGATGAGCACATTACCAAAATTGTAGTCCTTTAACAGCAATATCTTCAGAAAATGAATGCTAAAAGACTGAAAACAGCATTGAAAAGAGAAAAAGTCTGAAGTTTTCAAACTTCTTCTTCATAAGTATCTGCCTTAGTGGACCAAGTTGTAGCCTGGAATCAGTCAGCAGGAGCTGAGGAGCCTCATCTAAATGTTCCTCTGACCAATGTGTCTTTGCTTGAGCCAATTAGCTGCCATCACAGGATCAGACTCAACTCTTATTTGCCAGCCAAAGAGGCTCAGCTGCTCGACCCCGGCAGTAGCCCCATGAAGCCACGTTGCCTCCTCACACCCCTCCCTGCCTCAGTCACCAAGTCTTAATTCAGACACTTTGAAGTGTCTTGGTCTGTGGTGAGGAGCCTCTCAATCAATTACGGATGAAATAATCTCCTTATGATATTTCGAGGTTTCTTCAAGTTTGGGGGGGGGGGGGGGGGATGCTAGAAAATATTATGGAAGCCAAATCAGTCTCTCAGCTGCGTCTAAAGTGACAGATTGAGAATCAGCTGAGAGGATGGTGGGAAATGAAATAAGAAAGAAAAGATTATGTCTAAGTGTGTCACCTCCGAACACTGCTGTGGAATCTCTAACCTGATCCATAAGGAGGTGGTGGAGGAGTGGAGGAAGGAGAATGGATTATTGCAAGATGCGTTAAAAAAGGACCCACAGTTGCTTGAAAAGCTTTCGCTTACCACTAAGAGCGAGCACACATATATCAAACAAACATTGATGTGATGCAGCTGCGTGTGACTTGCAAAAAACAAAGACAAAGGGATGTAACATATCATCTTGCCATATCTGCTAAATCGTAAGATACGGCACAGTTGTTTCAAATATGTGCTACTCTAAATGACAAACATAAAAGAGGAAAGACAGGCAGACAAGGACATTGTATGTGACAATGACTTGTTTTCACCTACGGAGAGGCAGTAAATTCTAACAGAAAACACGAGTATGACGCCCAAATTATAAGGTTGTTGGTTGATATTAATGCAGTCTTTAAACCATTCTTTGGTGAATAAAAAAAGTTCAAAATTCAAAACTTTTTCAACCACAGTTTTAATCAGAGATTGTTTTGTGGTTAGTATAGAGTTGATCCTGCAAGTCTAAAATATGACACAATAGTTTAGCTTGAAGGGGTAAAACATATACAGAACAAAACCTTGTGATTGTAGTTTTGTGAAAATTAAGAAATGTCAGAGAAACATGTAAGATGTTGTCTTTTAACTTGGTCTGTGTGTATGATGAGTCTCTGATCTATATTTGACCGTATCAGGCAAAGTTTAGTCCGGACACTCATGTCAAGCTTTTAGCAATTTACTGGAATAATTAGCATTTTATTTTGCTGGTGTGGCTGTGCTGCATGTGATGCTCTGGAACTAATCCAAGCAAGCGTTGCACAGACTGTCCCCGGGTTCACAAACCTCTCGGTGGAGCCTGAAATACACAACATCTGATGGACAAGAATTGGGAATTTCATGTTTTTATTAGGGAGTGTATACGGTAGAAAGACATAAAGAGCTTTATGTTGCTGCATGCCAACCAAAAGTAAGGAAGGAGAAAGAGAAGACGAAAACCATCCATCGTCTGAACAAGTAGCATTCTTGCAGTAATTTAGGAAAGCCGTTCTCTGTGGAGAAACATTCCCACTTAAAGTGATATGAATCATTATCAACTGCGTAACTTTATTTGACGAAGTGTACTGTACAACATATGGAATACTGTAGTCTTAAATTATTACAATATACTTTTTCTCTTGTTTTACGAATACTTGCTTTTCTTTTGTGTCAAGTGTTTTTGTAAAATAATAATAAAGCCTCAGAACATAACAAGTGAACAAACAACGCCGCCACCGTCTCCCCTCTCGTCCCTCTCTCACCCATCAGTGTTGCTCAAACATCTCGCCTCAAGCCCTTCTACATTTTCAACATGGCTGACCGGTTCTGCTGCTGCAAGCTCCGCCATGAGCGTGCATTGATTGCGCCCCTTCATCCTCAGCGTCCCTTCCCTCATACCCGAGTAAGGCGGCTAATTATCCCGTTCTCACTCTTCCTCATCCCAGATTGAGAGGGTCGGAGGAAAAATCAATAACGGTGCCAAGTGGGGCGGGGTCAGGGGTCAACGAGGTCCTTGACAAGTGTGTCAGGGGAAGGATGGAGTGAGAGAGGGAAAAAGTGCTTGTGTATGTGTGTGTGTGTGTGTGCGTGTAGGTGTGTGTGTAGGTGTGTGTGTGTGTGTGTAGGTGTGTATGTTGCATAAGGAGTGGTCAAGAGAAACAGAGTGACCAAAGGCCTCGTGGGTACAAGTGTCAGGCTTGTCAGGGATCAAATATATGACCATTGATCGGAGCTGTGCGTGTGCGCGGGTGTGTGTGTGTGTGTGTGTGTGTTAGATGGTGATGAATGTGTGCGTTTGTTTGGATCATGGTGGAATCTGACAGGGGGTATGAGTCATCATATAAAGCCCATTATGGCCAAACAAGCCAATGAAACAAATGAATCCCATGAGATGGCGTAATAAAGACCCTGCCATTCATCCGTCCCTCCATTTGTCTATCCGTCGATTCTCACCTTCAATGGTGTCAGAGCTAAGAACAAAAACATATTTTATGATAATAGAAATTAACTTTTTTAAGTGTGCTTGGTTCATCTTAGCACATTTAAAGAAATAGTTCCACATTTTGGAAAATACGTTTATTTTCTTTCTTTTAAGTTGGTTTGGTAAATATGAAGCCACAGCCAGCAGCGGTTTAAGAGACTGTTTTCTCGTGATGTCAGCGTTTATGCCAAGCTAACTGTCTCCTGACTCCCACTTTATATTGATAAATGGATAGATATGAGTAGTATCTTCTCATCCAACCCTCGGCAAGAAAGAGCATAAGCACATTTCCTAAAATGTTGATTTTATTCCTTTAAAATGTTTCAAAAATCACCGGTTAAAATGTATTAAAAAATGTACTTTTTATTCCACAGTGTTGAAATGTCCAGAACAGATGTTTAAATGTATTCAAAATGCAGCTCCGAAGCCCAAACGGCTTTACCAGAAGCTCATCTGCAATAATGTCGATCTCCTGCTGCTGCTCAATTTGGCCGTTCATTCCCCACTGTTTAAATTCCACATCAGTTCACTGTAATCTTCCCAGAAACACATAATCACTTTTACTGCCCAGGAATTAGCTCACACTTCTCTCAGGGGACTGTGTGTGTGTGTGTGTGTGTGTGTGTGTGTGTGTGTGTGTGTGTGTGTGTGTGTGTGTGTGTGTGTGTGTGTGTGTGTGTGTGTGTGTGTGTGTTGTGTGAGACTTGATCACAGCCATTTGATGACTGACATCCACTCCATGATGAAGGTAATTATCCCTGTTGTACGCCATATACAATGGAAAATAATGAAGACAAAGACAGAAGTGACATGAGGAGAGTTTTCACTTCCAATAGAAACGTTTGTCATATGCTCACAAATAAATGTCTGCGAGCGAGGGCATTATGTTGTGCAGTGTTTGAGCTCCAGAGGTGTCAACACACAAACACCTCTACTGTACATCCACGCCACACACAAGAGCAGTAGATGTGGGAAAAGGAAGATGAAGCATCGAAGAAATCCATTTGCAATTTAAATGGAAATGTAATGAGCCCATGGTGGCAGTGAATTAGCCTGCTGATCAATTGATCATGTCAAGGACAAATAGGTAAACAAACATATCCATTAGCCTCCTGCTCCACCTCCTCCCTCTGCTCCCTGCTGTGGAAAAGTGCTGGAGGATCACTGAGAGGTGTGCATGGAATGTGCGTGCGTGTGCGTGTGTGTGTGTGTGTGCGTGTGTGTGTTCGGGGAGAAAAACAGCAAACAAGGCCTAAAGTGGGTTTTCATGCGGAGACGCCCTAAAAAACATTAAGTGCTCACTGCAAACACATATACACAAGTGTAAACACACTGACACACACAATCGCATACCCCACTGTGACCGTCCTGCCCAGCTCGTTCGACAGACAGTTGGGCCCAGCAAGGTTCCTTTCAGAGGCAATGGAGAGAGCAAAGCAGGAGGGGGAGCAGGAGGGGGGGGGGGGGGGGGCGGGCTCTGACTCAAACAAGGAGCAGGACGAAGAAAACAAGTGAGAAAGAGATCGAGTGAAGAGTTGACCAGAGGACAGCGGGCTGGAACCAGACCTGCTGCCTGGCTTCACCCTAATCTGTGTGTGTGTGTGTGTGTGTGTGTTGTTATCTTAGGCTTCCTTTGGGGACACATTTCAGACTAAACACCAGTTAATTGGATGGCTTGCCAAAAGGCAGATTTGTGAGTCATTGGTTAAGAGTTAGGTTTAGGGTTAGGCAAGTGGTGGTTAGGGTAAGTCTCGAAGAAATGAATATCAGTCAATATAATGTTCCCAAAAGTTGCCCAAGTGAATATATATATATATATATATATAAATTTAATTTTTTTATTTATTTTCAAGGAAAGCCAAAACATTGATATTCCACAAATCATTTTGGCCACGAGGCACATCTCTTATCGGTCACAGTTACTTGTTTCTCTAATCTATCAGAAGCCTCAATCAGCACAACTAACGCATCTTAATAAGACATTGATGAAGAGCTTCTTTTGTTTAAGTGCCTGTCAAAATAACTTGATTACTGCCTGATGGTCAAAGCAACCAAAAGGTTTCATGGACAATCACTATGGCTGCTCAAAAAGATTTATTGGCCTAGAGATCTAAAACACATGATTAAAAAGTTCACAGTTAAATTCTGGCAACATGCTATCACTGTTCTCTCTGATGTTACATGTCCGTCTCAACTGCTCACTATAGAACAACAAACGGAGGATGCATCCTCTGGGGACAATGAATGTCTGGATGATATTGCCATCCATAGAGCCACACAGATATGGCTAAAAAACAAAACTAATGATTAATAGTTAATTTACTAATGCTTTATATATTATTACTAAGTTAATAATTAATTAAGTAATGAATTATGCTGGGAATTATCCGCCTCCCTAAAGTGATTGTAAAACTGTCATTAACAAAGACTTGATTAGAAAGTACATATTAATGCGATAGGAAAACATCACAATTGCTTTTCTACTAGAAAGGATGAACACCATCACAACCGGGCAACCCCAAAGTTGCCCTTCTTGATACTTTATAACTCATTTATAAAGTATTAAATGAATTACAAGCCGTTAGTTAGAACTGAGTAAGCCATTTTAAATGGTGCTTTGAAGTGGTACTAGATATGTTCTTCATTTGAAATGTGAATGCTGCTTTACTCATCTGCAGGGATGTTTGGTGTACAGTTTAATTAATTCATTTAATTTGGACAACTGTTTGGATTGCTTATGTCTCAAATACATAGAGGTATTCAGGCTCAGTAAAGACAGAAGAGGTGGAGACACAAGAGAAGATGACAGCTTATTTCATGCAAGCTGCCTGTTCAGTGAACAGAAAAAAGTGCCTCCATCTCCACTTCCAAAGCAGGATATGATATTGCCCGTAGCTTTTGAGGGCAAGGACACGTGGAAAGGCATTTGGAATATTATAATAACCTAACATCTGTATCTTGCAGTGTGAATGATCTATATTGGTGACACGCCAAATTAGGAACATATCACCAACAGCTAAAAAGAATACATTTAAAAGGAGAGTAGATCCAATGTTCTTGTGCGTAACTAAACATTGTCACACATCAACTGGGAATTCTGCAAATATAACTATACCTCCAAATCTAAAACGCAGAACAAAGAATAAAACACGGCTGATGAGGAAACAGCAGGTTAATTCAGGATGAAGAGAGCGGGAAAAATACCCACACAAAAAGAGCTTTTTAAAGAGGACCATGTAAAACAAGGAGTTTAAAGCCAGATTATAGGGCAACAATGACACAATCCGTTATGTTCATTCCTGTAATACGCTGTGAAGAGGAGGATTTATACTTTATTGTGGTGGAATGCATCCAGGCTGCCTCTCCGTCTGCCTGCCTCTTTGGGAAACATTTTCCTCCTCCTGAGGCCAGGTGTGATCCCTACACGGAGGAAACAGAGATGCCTTAAGCCAACTGCTGATCAGCCTTATAATGGTTCAAGTATTACGAGTGATACCACCGGAGGGAAAATTCCTTCAATCCAGTTGAAAGCTCTCTCTACACTGGCTGAGTCTGCAGAGGGCTATAGATGCGCTTGGTCTGGATGGCTGGTTGGTGGATTTCTTCCCGACTACTCCACTCGTCTCCTGGTCTGAGTTAGATTGCATTGGATTGTCTTAATTGTCTCTAATGACTAAATTGTCCCAACTATTTGCTTCATTAACTCTGTGATAGCTCTATTACAAAGGAATGGAGCCGGAGAGGAGACGGTAATGAAGGCAACATGATGAGTGCCATGCTGAAAGTAAAAGTAGGCTTTTGATTGGACCTTTGACAGATTGGGGGAGCATTTTATTCACAAAAGATCTCAATTAACTTACATTTTAAAAAGGTAAAAAAGGCTTTTCCAGGTGGAAAATTACAGCCAAACCCAATGAAATTCTCAGCATAATGTCATATTCAAAACATTGAAAGATCAGTGTCAGTATTTCAAATTTTTTTAAACCTCTATTTAAGCCTTGAAAATCATTGAGCTTCTCGACATTTGCAATGATTGGGAGAAATACACAGATGTTGACGTAGCCTTAATGCAGCAGAGCTGGTCTCAGCACCTATCCCTCAGAGCACTGACTCAAACCGTCAGACTTGAGCTCAGTCTGCTAAACCCAGCTCCCGATTAAGGTTTGATTGTCCGTATAGTGGAGCAGACACAGTGGGATTTGTAGTAAAGACAGATGTTTTAGAGGAAGGGAAAGGATTCTTGCTCCACAGCCGAGCTTAAGCTTTGTCATCGTTGTTAAGATTTGGCCTCATGAACCCATTTCTTTAATTGGAATCTGGGCGAAGGAGGCCACACCTTGTGTCAATATTAGCAGAGGGTATAAGAGGAAAGGCCACAAACAGTATTTGGAATATACAGTTTTTAACCTGTGTAAAGTATCACTGCTGGATAGTTCGGACAATTTGTGACTGTGACACACAAATCAAAGTACTTTAATAAATGGAACTACTGAGACTTAGCACTTGTTCAAGGAGTCCAAAGAATGAACAAAAGTCTCGCCCCCTTTTTGATCCCCTGGTCCACAGTCATGCGCCACTCAATGTATTTTCTCATCCACCCCGTATGAGAGAATACATTGAGTGGCGCATGACCCGTCTATCTAAATGATGACAGATGGTTCTGAATCTTTCTGTATCGCTATTGTACTGATGAGTACAACCTTAGAATTTGCGCTCAAAAACAACATAGTCCGATGGCGACATAATAAACATAACATATACATAAAATATCTGTTTCATCTTTTTTTGTAAAGGAAAGAGAAACGCTAAAAAAGGTGCTCATAGGTTATGGTGCTCTGAGGTTAATTAGGAAATGCTTCATACTGTAAATACACAAAGAATTTATATTATGGGCTCAGTTTTACAGATCAGATTTTTTTAAATGAAGAAAATTGAATCACAAAATTGGAAACTGCTATCACTCTCCAGTTGTTTGACAGGGGTTACTAATAAACTCCAGTCGACAACTAAAGGTATTTAAGTTGAGTGATATAATACAAACCTGTCGTTCTGATTAATTATGGAAACAATGCATTTTGCCAGTTTTTCACCTATATGTCTGTTTAATTATGTACATATTTATAAGTGAAAGTTACCTGCAGTTATCTTCACCCAACAACTTCCTGCAGAGGGTCTTTTCATAATAAACCTCAGTCTCTAATGATTTAAAAGACCAGAGCTCTGTTTGGCAACTTTACTATCATTTATTCAGCATTAGTATGTGTGTGGAGATATGTGGTCAAAGTATTAATATTATTCACGGATCATTCCAGTTGTGCAGCAGTTAGAGTGAACACATGTGAAAGTTCCTCCATGCAGGTGAAAGCTTGTCAGTATTACTCAGCTCTTCCAGGAAACTTAGACCCTCCCTGTATGTTTCATAGTTCAATCCTTCAGTGTGTGAGATTTTCTCTCTCACTCTCTTTTTCTTTCTCATTCTCTGACACTCTCCAGTTTTTCCTCTCTTTTTTTTCAACACATAGGTGGATTAAGGCAGAGGGGCTTTTGTTTAGATAAAGCGAAGGATTAGGGAGAGATTTGCCCCCATAAAGTTGTGGGCTTAATGGGCCTTTTATCCCTGCATGTCCCTAAAGCTGTGTTGCCTCTGGATTAGGACTATACAATGGGGCCCCTTGTGCAGAGGGATCCGGGCCAGAGAGAGCGAGGGAGAGAGAGAGAGGAGAGAAGGCAAGGAAAAGAAATGAGACAGAAGGACAGAGACAAGGGAGAAAAGAGGGCAAGAAGAAAGAGAGAAGGATGGAGAGAAAAAAAGAGGGGGAATTATACAGCTTTTAGAGGAAACTGACAGGTTGAAAACTTTTAGAGGAGGGATTTGCAGAGGAGATCCTGAGATTGTGTCACCAATCGAAGGGATTTCAGGAGGATTCAGAGGCGTGGTGCTGACAATAAAGCAAAAAAACTGTTGCTGTCTTTTTAAATTCATTTATCTCACTTTTTTTTTTTTATAAATAGGAAAGCGGGTCTTACTGTTGAAGTGCTGCTAATAACGTGTCTAAGAAGTGGCTTCTGGCAAATTGCTTTGTTATTCTTGTCAAAAAAGGTCTCCGCAAGAAGTCGATTTTAAACTACACATCAAAATGATTAATTGCCCTGGGATGAACAGATGCTGAAATACCCTTGAATGGTGCCAGGGAGGCTGAGGCTTGCTGGATTGCAGACCTAATGTATTCATGAAGTTGCAGAAATATCATTAAGAGTATTAATTAGCTATTAGTGAGCAGAATTCACCGGCATTAGATGGTTTTGGTTTTCATACATCTATCAAATGCAGGCTGAGACAAGAGGAGAAAGTACACTTTGGATATCTGTATGAATTATTCAATAGGTAAGAAAATGATTTCTAAAGGGTTAAACCTGACATGAGATCAATGAAGAAACAACAGAGATATTTCCTGGATCAGACGTTTAAGGCTTTACTCACTTTTCTGATGTTAAAAGATCCCAACAACTCAAGTTCCTTTGTCAAATTAACATTTTTCTCTTTTTTTTAATTCAGGGTTGTTCGTCAACTGGAGGTCATTGTTTACCACCTTATATTCAGCAGTGCATGGGTACAGGGGTAAGGGGAGCTGGGGTTTTTTGGCGTTTAAGCCCTTCAGATGCGCTGGACAGCTCTAGTCGCACTAAGGAGCTTTAGGTGGAGAGGCGCTGAGAAGAAACTCTTTCTCGCTTTAATTGCTTTAGAGACGGTCCTCACAAAGAGACAGTGGCCAGAGTTACCTCCCGTTTAAGTTCTTATTTCCATTGGTTCACAAGTTAATCCTCTTTCTTTCTCAGACCTCGGAGAAAAACCGAGTGAGCCTACCAAGGCGACAGAAACCAGAGAGGCACACGAGTTTTTCCAGACGATGGGAAAAGACTTTGAAGCACACATGGAAAAAGTTGTATGTGTAAAAACAAACAGATTTAGAAGTAAAGACGCACCAGGGAGATCATTTTTCGATACATCAATTACACCAGGCAGTTAGGCCTAATAATAATGATAATGATAATTTTGTATGGCCCCAAAAAATGTAAATGAAGCCTATATAGCACCACAGTTAAAACAATATATTGTTATATATTGTTGTAACGTTGGAGCAAATAAACACATCGAATAATCTGTCTGACTCTGTGATAACAGCGAAAGTCTCACGTTGCTGTTTGGTGGGTTCGTATCAAGAATGTACCGCAAGAGTTACTATCATGTTCATTTCTTTATCTTTGTTTATTTCGTTAGCGTTTTGTATCTAATGTAACGTAATCATTTAAACTACAATATTTGAGTGATGTTAACTTGGATATTATATGAAATATAATATTTTTAAAAAATAAAATAAAAAAACATCTCTCCCCCCACACATTCTTTCTCTCTCTCTCTCTCTCACGCACACACACACACACACTTAATGTCCACAAACCCCTGATTGTCTTTAAACAATGCGTCTGGGTGGGGTCTTAATGCGTAAAAACGCATGGACACAAATATTCTGTATTCCATGAAATCTTTTGTCTACTGTTCAAATCAGTTCACAGGGAGAAACATGGTCAGAGATAAAACTGCGTTATAGGCCAAGCACTTTCCCAAAGAATCTCCCCCAAAATATGCAAGCTTTACATTAAAAGGCTACTTTGCGCTGCCCTTAATTCCCTACCTAAACGGTTTTGCTCCGGGAGAAGAAATCTTCTCTAAAAACCCTTCAAGAAGAGAAGGGCATTATTACCCTAATCCCCTTACCCGCAGTCATTTTAAGACAGGGGTTTTTGGAGGCTGAGATGGCGTCTTGTCTTCCCTATCCCATCCCAAATCCTTCCAGGCCGGGGAAGAGTCTAAAGGCAGCGCCCTGGCATCTATTAGCCATCTCTCTAAGTCTCTCTCTCCGCAGTGGCATGGAGCAAAAAGCCGAAAAGCAAACAAACTTCAGATTGGTTGCTTTTTTCTCACAAAAACGAAGGATAGGCAATTAGATTCATGATTCAAGTGCATATACAAGCAGTTTGTAGTCGATTTGAAAAAACTAAAATATATAAAATAATATTATACACCTCATACTTGTCATTGTTAGAAATGTGTTGACAAGGTGTTTTTCATTAGCTTATATTATAAAATCATTTAGAAACACTTGCAGAACCAATTCCCACTTGTTTAAAGTTTGAGCGTATAACCTAGAGAATAATTCACAAAGTTGCGATTCGTAAAGAAATAAAATCAATCCTACATCATATCGATCCCATATCAATAGGCCTATATATGTTTTGCAAAAACGGAGCCATTAAAAAGCGTCAATCTTCACATATACAGGGGATGTTTATCGATGTCAATAAAAAAGATGTGGACAGACTCGGAGGGATTTAGCGGACATAATGTGCTTAAATTGATCATGTTTGAAAATAACACCAGAAGTCTGCCGCTGAACGATCCGCGATCTTATTTACTCGACTGACAGCACGGAGAGCCAATAGAAAGCCAGCATGACCCGCGCGAAGCGCTCCTTAAAATCCCTCCACGGGGCTCTCGCACCAGCAGATGGCGGCTTCCCACTTCTGCGCGAGACGGTAGAATTCACAACTAGCGCGAGCGGACGGACTTGTAGTGAGGCAACAAACTGGATGACTTGTGTATCTCACTGTCGGACAAAAGGACGGGAGAAGTGGGCATTATCAGAAACAAACAGCACAAGGCAGCAGCAAGAGCAGAAGAGAAACCTGAACGTTGAGGATTGTCTGCGTACGAAGTGACGGAGAAGAATACTGTCTCTACAAGAGGTAAACACTTTTGTCTATCTCTTTATTCAGTTCAACGTATTTTTCACATGCTGCGTTAAAACCTGTTCAAAAATGCTTTAATGTTCATGTTGAACTATTTTGCATCTTTATCAGCCAGTCTCTGAAGTAAGTGTGTGTGTGTGTGTGTGTGTGTGTGTGTGTGTGTGCGTGTGTGTGTGTATGTGTGTGCGTGTGTGTGTGTGTGTGTGTGTGTGTGTAAAAATACAGTAGCCTGTATCCAATAGAGATTTTTAAAGATTATTTTTTTGACTTCATTTCATTGGAGATGAAAGCAGTTCCGCTGGTGGAAATGTAGAAATATATGTTTATAAATCTGGCATTTTAAAGTTTCAGTACGCAACCCAAAATGTAACCTTGCGTGAAAACAATTCACAAAGGACATACTGTTTATGATCCTCTTCTTTGGAGTTTACTAAAAAGAATCTGAATTACCCTAAAGTGCTACACATTTACAGAAGCACACCCAACGTACGATTTATTGAACCGGAAAGTCCGAATCTTATCTTTCCAACTCTACCAAGGAATGTAAGGGTTTTCTCCTTTTTCCTCAATTTGTTCCGGTTATGTATTGCATGCAGTCTTGTTACAGAATACATATAATGTCGCCGTGACATTTGGATTTTAAAATGCTTGAACAGACAATTAAATATTAGATATCGAATACCTTTAAATTTCAATCAGGCTTCTGCATAGCAAACATCCTCCAGCTCAGAGAAAATCAAAGACACGTCCCTCGCCCTCTGACAGTTTACACTGTGACACAGCAAAGAGCAGATTGTCAGGTCGACTCATGCCCCTGAGGGCTGTTAGCAAATAACATTTTTCCTAATTTGGTCGGATCAAAGAGTTGCACTGTACACGCCAATTTACATAATGACGGTTTGATAATCGAAGCATTGCGCAGGGCTGCCAGGAGGGCCCAGTGCCTGGAGCAGAGAGAGGCGTATGAATGACAATAACAGCACTGACAGGCTCACAGCGATGAGCTATTGTGCTGAATTTGATATGGGCGGTAGGATACAGACTATAACCAGAGGTGTAGTGGTAAATAGAAAAGGTTGGGAAAGCTTGTAATCACGAGCAGCAAGCTTTAAGCTAAAAAAGTGTACTTGCGGGCCAAACAGCCTAAAACAATGTTGCCGAGATCGAGATGTTTTTATTTGCAGATTATGGCATTTTGCAAAAAGTGAGATTAAAATCGATGCGAAACGTTTTAGTCCCTTAAACGTTCTAGTATTTCCATCTAGTATACAAATTCTGTAGCTTTTGAGGAATGTTTGTGAAATATATGCTGCATTTATTTCCCGCATGTTGTGTGATTTCAGGTGTAATCCAATTTGCATGGACACCTTCACTTTCAGAGAAAACAGAAATGGAGAAAAACAATTGAGAACAGTCGTTGGAATAATACGAGAACGCGCACACACACTTGCCCACGCGGGCACGTAAGCGCACACGCGCAAACTCCAACTGGAGCTAACCACCCAGTCCCGCTGTACGTCCGTCCGTGTCAGTGTTGATGATAAATGGAGGGCCTCGCAGTCGAAACCTATTTGCACTTCCATTAGACGGGGAGCCAAATGGGGATCAACATGCATATTTTTACCCGCGGAGAGGCCATACATCTCAGCCAAAACGTTGCCCCGGGGCGATGGGATAAGAGGCCGCCAGAGAGGGGAAGGGGAGGGAGGGCGGAGACGGGGAGGGGGGCCCATTCAACTCAAATACTTGGGGGAGTAAAGTAAATGTTTAGCGAAGCACCTTCTGTCCCGACGAATTAAACTATTCCCCACTGCCCTCTGATCACATTCATCAGCCGCCGCGGCCACTTAATAGGCTGGGAATGGGCACTGCGGGCATCACGCACAAGCGCACGCACACACACGCGCGCGCACGCACAAGCGCACACACACGCTCTCTCTCTCTCTCTCTCTCTGAAAAGACGAGAAATGGATAAAAAAATAATGGCTTTCCAAAAATGACCATGTACCCAGTCTTCTGTCTTATAAAATACGTTTACAACTGCTTGATTTGCCTCTACGAATACATTATTATAATTTCAAAAGTATTATTATTATCGATGGTATTAGTAGTAGCATTAGTTATTATTAATGTATCATAATTTAGTGATTTAAACTGTAATTTCATGCTTAAAATTGACATTTGATTGAATGAATTATCAAGTCGTCAAAATATGTTCACTAATGAGGTAACATAAAATAGTATGACCATGGTCAAATTAACATCAATTCAGTTTGAAATTACAACGAATATCCTGCATATTTTCAGATCATGGAGCAAACCAAACGGTTCTTCAATGTAAATACACTGACATTACAATTGTTGACATTTACTGTAGACCTACACGACGAATGTTAATTAGTCAAATTAAATGGGCTAAAACAAAAACGAAATTATGAAAATGATAACCTGGAAATTCAAACGTATTGAGAGGCATCCGCCCTAAACGTAAATTCAAGAACTTCAGCATTTCCCTGGATACCGTACCTGTCACATGGAGAAAGATTTATATATTTTCCCTGTGGTCTCTCTGGTTATAATAACTGGTTGGGCCTCAGAGATATTCCCTCCTGTCAGCCTCCTCCGTACTAATACATATCTAATCGTGTCCTCAAGCGCTGCATCTATGAAAATCTCGGTCGTGGAGGAGAACTACAAAATAAAGTTTGGGGAATTGCTGCCATGTGAAAGACTCTGATATGGATGTTTTACTTGAAGGAATGAATCTGTAATATCAAAAGCTGCAAGTTTCTATCGACTTAAATATAAATGATAAATAATATCAAATTAAACAACATGATTTGCAAAGTTTAGAGTTAAATGTTGCAGGAAAACTGAAAGTGAAGGGTTAGGGTCACTAACTGAACAGCACTTGAACAGCATTTCCGTAATAATGGCCTGTTCAAAAATAATCCTGCAATCCAGTTTCAGGTTCTGCCACCGAGACCCGAAACAAATCTCTTCATTTCATTTTCCAACACATTTCATCAACGCCTTGATCTGTCAAAGCAACGTTTCCACTGGGGATTTGGCTTCTCCGGGATCACAGAGACGACGTGAATAAATTCACGACTAAGGCATCCGTCACGGTTCATTATGGGCACGAGCGATAATTACCCCAATTAAAAGTCTTTCGTATAATTAATGGATTGAACACAGCGATAATTTGATGTTAATAGATAACACTTTTGTCTGAGTGCCCACATTAAAATCTATTGGCCCTCTAGCGCGAGGACCTGTCATTCGGGCTACAAAAAAAAAAAAAAAAAGCCCGTGTGTGTCACAGCCGCCTAAATATGTCATTTTGCTTCTCTTATCAAAACGGTGGGTTGGTTTGCGATCACATGTTCAGCGTGTCCATCAGCAGCCACGCGCCCTTAACAGCAACATGGTCTTGAGTGAACTCCCCTTCCTTCTATGTGGAAATCACAACCTCTTCATTTCCGCAGGTAGCGACCTCTAACCATGCAGCACTACGGGGTGAACGGTTACTCTCTGCACGCCATGAACTCCCTCAGCGCCATGTACAACCTGCACCAGCAGGCAGCGCAACAGGCGCAGCACGCGCCCGACTACCGGCCGTCCGTGCACGCGCTCACACTGGCAGAGAGACTAGCTGGTAATTAAGTGCACGCTCACACACACGTTTCTCTTTGGCTCTTATAATTAATAATGCATGAAGGTGTTACAGCAGCTGACAGTCACGCAAATGAAGTGAGGTGTCATAGTCCCATCATGCAGTGAAATAAACTTGCCGTGTGTGTTTCCTTTCCAACGACTGCGCATTTCAAGACATCATCCTGGAGGCTCGCTACGGCTCTCAGCACCGCAAACAGCGCCGGAGTCGCACGGCCTTCACCGCACAGCAGCTGGAAGCGCTGGAGAAGACTTTCCAGAAGACACACTACCCGGATGTGGTGATGAGGGAGCGGCTGGCCATGTGCACCAACCTGCCCGAGGCCCGTGTGCAGGTATGTCTACAACTCAAGGGAAACCACTGTGAAGTGTACAAAACACCTACGTGTGTGTTATATTATAGGCTATAGTTTCGAGGAGCTCATTTGGGTTTTTATTACGTCTATCGACTCATTATTTATGTGATTGCAGGCTTTGTATCTTATGGACAAAAGCTGTTTGTAGTGTTTGTCCAGTATCAACCTAAATACTGTACGTGGGGATGGAATGGACTTTAGCCTATTTTGGGGAGGCAACTATTTTGTTGGATGTAAAGAATATAAAAAATATTCAGAATAAAAAAATAGAAAGACAGGCCTACTATAAATGATCGATTCATTAATCAAAACACACAGCTTGTTTGAGTTGAAAACCGTGACTGTGTACATTATTATCAATACAGGAAAAAATGAAAACATATTTCTAGGGTTGAGCCTGGCTCACAGTGAAACGTTTCACTTATGCCTGCACAAAAGAACATGTAGGTTATCCGATAGAATACAATATATGCTAAAATACAGTGTCAATTTTGTTGAAACTGATTTCAATTTGAACTCCATATTGATGTCACTTATTGACTTTTTTGGGAGTTTCATTTGCCGCTCAATCATTTGATGCTGACTGAAATCAGTCATTAAGTGTGGGTTCGAGTCCAGCTTACATCCACTGTTGTACGTCCCTTCTGCTTGTTCTCCATCTGACTTGGCCTCTTCTCCCCTCTGCCACCAGGTTTGGTTCAAAAACCGCAGGGCCAAATTCCGCAAGAAGCAGCGCAGCCTCCAGAAGGAGCAGCTTCAGAAGCAGAAGGAGGCTTCGGGGGAAGGAGGAAGCGAGAAGGAGGATTCACCTCCCTCCACAACAATCCTTACCGACACCCAGCTCCCTCCTTCATCCTCGTCCTCCTCCTCTTCGTCTCTGGAGACAGAGGGTCCAGTAGTCCGTCCTGTGCCGCTGGAAATGGAGCTGAACGTTACGTCAGCAGAACACTCTGGTAGCGAGTCGGCGACGGAGGACAACGCCACAGATAAGGAGGACGAGAGTAAACCTCAGAGAGAGGAGACAAAGTGTGAGAGAGCAGTGACTCCTGAGGGCATCTCTCCAGCTTGCAAAAGACTCAGCCCTAAACCAGGTAAGAACATGATCTCTAGTCTGGCTAGGTGCTTAATTCCTGTCTTTATCCTTCACAGACTTGTTTCATGGCATCTCTGTCCTGACTGAACTAATTTAACTTTGTTATTCCCCTCTTCTCTCTGTCCAGACTCTCCCCTGGTATCTCCGTCCGTGACCCCCTCCTCCTCCATCAGCGGCCTGGCCGGCAGTGGTCCTCTCTCTCAGAGCCATTCTTATTCTTCCTCCCCTCTCAGCCTGTTTCGTCTGCAGGAGCAGTTCCGCCAGCACATGGCCGCCACCAACAACCTGGTGCACTACCCTGCCTTTGATCTCTCGGCCCCATCTTCACTCCCCTACCTGGGGATGAATGTTAACATGCCCACCGCGCCGCTGGGCTCTCTGCCCTGCCAGTCCTACTACCAGTCCCTGTCCCATCACGCTCAGCAGGTGTGGAGCAGCCCGCTGCTGCAGGCGTCGGCTGCAGGTGGCCTCACCAGCCACAACAGCAAGACCACAAGCATCGAGAACCTCCGTCTGAGGGCTAAACAGCATGCTGCCTCGCTGGGACTGGACACAATGTCTAACTGAGAATCAGATTGTATGGACGGCAGTGTAAGCTAGGCCAGAGCCTCGGCCTACACATCATCCCATCCCACTGCGTGTCTGTGATAGTTGTTTAGGAGTCGTATAGTGACCCCTTTGCGAGTACATGGGCACAGGACATGCAGAGATGTCCAAAAATGAAACATGCCATCATGCACTGGACCTACAGAACGACATTTAACAGCTTTTTAAAGCCGACACACACTTCAACAGCTGGTTTGACTCCTCTTAGCTTCAGTTGCAGCTCAAGGTCCAAAAGTATAACCCCGGGAAAAGAGAATCCATAAGATATAGAACAAAGCTAGAGCAATGAAATGGATCAAATTAATTTCCCAACTCAGAGGACAGTTAAAGTATTCCTGACTCTTATGATGATGTTTCAACATGCTGCACCTTCTTAACATCTAAAAACAATGAAAACAATAATCACTGAAAATGATTTACACAGCTGATGATGGATGCATGATGGATCGGTTTGAAAGACAATGCAAATAATGTTAACAAGAATAATGTGACTAAATGAGGCACTTTGAAGGCATTGGGCTGGTTGGCAGGAGAAGAAAAAACGTCTGTGCAACAAAGAGACCATTTCTGTCACAGGACCCCCTGACATTTCAATTAAGCAACATGGTTATGTACATAGCATGTACTACATAACAGCACATAAATAAAAAATAAACTTCAAGTCATGTTGTCCTCAACAGCATCATTAAAAGTGACTAATTTACCAGTTTAATGGCCAGTGATATGTCACTTTGTACAGAAGGCTGGCTTGATAATGAGAAAATGATTTCAGTGACTAAATTCTCAAAGCCTTTAATTACATTTTGCCTCGGGCTGAGGGAGCTGAGGCAAATGCAATTATGAACATGCATACCATTTAAGACCACCGAAACAGCCAATTAAGGCAGCAACATGATTCACTTTACATGAGTTGATCAATTTCATTTGAAAACAAAATGTGTTAAACTAATTTGGACGTTTGGATGAATGTCTGGACCCATATTTTGTCAGCATTTATTCTCGCCTTAATGTTCTCTTTGGGGAAACATGCAGCTTTTCACTGAAAGTCAGACTGGCTGATAGCACTTGATGACGAGAATCACACACGTCTCTGATGTTTTCTGTTAATGTGTTTTGGAAGCGAATGTCTTCATATGAAAAAAATGCACATTATTTTAATAATATGTAAAAAACAAAAAAAGTCTATCTATTAATGTTTACTGGTAAGGTAATTGTAAAGTTCCTATTATGTTGTATAATTGATAACAGACTGTCTCAGATAAAATTCCTTTAGCTGTCAAAATGTAAGATTGTATTTGCTGAGCTCACCGGCAGCCCCTCCTCCCTTGGTTGTCTGTGTAACGATCCTGGGTTAATTCAAATTTTAAATGTGTTCAGTTTCTGCACTTGCGAGAAAGAAACAATCGAGCAAATTTGGATTTCCGGTAATCTGTCAACTCCTGTCTGTTGCAATCCAGACAGAAAGTCAAAGAAAGTGAACAGATTTCAGTGAATTGACCTGAGGCCTCTGTGTACTGCTGTCTTGACTCTATTAGAGTTCTGTTGTTGCTATTATTCTAATGATGCCCCCCCCCCCTCACTGTCTCTGTCAAACTACTTGGTCCAGTGATAGATAGATTTATAATGGTTGAGGAGAGAGTGAGTGGACCATCAGCAGTGTTGTTTCCTTTACCTCTCCCTAACAATGTAGACTTGAACTAGTGTTGTCGTAAAATAATCGCAAATAAAAACATTGCTTGGAGATCTTTATAATGAAGACTATCTGTGCTGCATATTTACACAGTGTGCGGGTGGTAATGGGCAAATACTGACATGGGTGGTGTGCTACAGATACATCTGAAATAAAATGTAAAAACAACAGCATGAATTTAGAAATAGAAGTAACTATAAGCTTTAGGATCGTATGAGTACAGAAGTACCCAAACTGTGAAACCTATACTGCCCGAGTGCAGGAACAGATTTCTACTTTGGCAAACGTTAAGTATCCCTAAAAGCAAGTCAAATATGGTTCAGGTTTTATATCGCAGGTTAAAAAATAGTATGAGTATGGGGGAAATGGTGATGGTGGGAGAAAAAATAACCAGCAAAGAGAAGCATCAAGACAAAACAGGGATAGGAAAAAGAGGGAAATTAGGAGACAAACAAAAAGAGAATACATGTTTGAGATTTGCAGGGAGACAAAGTGTACACAAGCAAAGACCAAAAAAAGTGTACGCAAGAGACCAAAAAAGAACAACGTAAACTGAAAAATAAAAGAGCCGCATGGAGACATAAGCCATCCCCAATGAATAAGCAGGCCATTATCCTGAAGAATGACGGCCTGGGGCGGTGATTATGCTGCTATTATATCTTTAACAGCATGGTTTGTCAAAACGCACGGACCCCCACCCCAACCTTGCTCCCATACACACTCAAACACGCACTCAAACACACACTCAAACACGCAATCAGGCTTCTCACATTCAAAAACTGTGCCCTTGCTCTTCCCACGGTAAACTTTACATGGCTGTGTCATGACATTGCTCTGCTGTTAATTGAATCAGCCTTCAACATATATTTCCCCCTTGGCGCGTGTAAATAACAAATGCCCGTTTCCTGCTGCATTGAGCAATTTCTCAGACGGTTATGAACGACCACGATCCAACAAGCGGATAGAGAGAGGATAATGAGCTCGCCAGATTAGCAGCGTTAATGTGGATGTAACACCTCACCCTAACCTTTTTGTGTTTTATTACACCACATACATGTGTGTCCTCAGCCAAGGGCATCCTGGTCGTGTGACTGATAAGATGGTGGTGCAGCAGAAGTGAATGTCCTTGTTATCCAGGCGGAGGAATCGGTTCAGGTACACGGCAGGATTTCCTCCCATGGGGCTCTGGAGCAGAGAAAATAACACAATTCTCTTGTTCCAAATGTTCTCTCCTTTCTTAACACCCAACCCCCCCCAAACACAAACACACACGCACACGCACACACACACACACACACACACACACACGCCCTGGGGGTTGAACAGGGATTGCTAGATTGTACCGCTGCAGGGTCAAGTGTGTTGAGCCCTTGATGCTGGATCAGGTGCTTCCATCTCTAACACTCAGGGCTGTATATTCACCACTTTACTCCCATAACCGCCTATTTATAGGCACACACGTATCTCCATCTACTTTCCTTTAAGCAAGTGATGACATGTGTGTATTTGTGTGTGAGGTCTGAAAAGAAGTTGCCCAATAGTGGCAGCAATAGGAAGATATTAACCCAATACTTTAATCATGTCAGACAGTTCTACTTTCAGAGTTTAGTTGTCCTATCTTCTCAAAAAATGATTTCATAAAAGTATACATGTTAATATTGCAGAGTACACATTTGTGTTAGTGCCATAAAGACTGCAGAAAGTTTTTACAGAGTTTGAAACAAGAAAGGTCTGCATCTGATTTAAATAGGCCCACCAGTTTGCTGTATCTCCTGCTTTGACTCGCTTTCTCTCACACACTCACACACACACACACACACACCTGGAGCAAGTCCCCCACACAAAAATCACAGTGTACCATTCAATCAGTGCTTTTTTTCTCCCTCTCCATAGTTCTCTTAAAGGTTTTAACCATGGCGAGAATGAAAAGTGCCAGCATTAGAAAGCTCGGCCCATTGAGGAGGTGACAGGGTCTGCCAGAATATGATCCTAATCCTGTTTCCAGCATTCTTTTAGCCTACTGGCATTGCCATTTCACTGCATATTCTCTAAGCTGTCAGGTCCAGGGAAATCCCTCTAATAGTGCATTACCCAGATACACATCAAAGCCTTCCTGGAAACCACCAGCAGCAACTTGAGGGAGAGGGAAGCACAATACAATGAGGCTCACAGCTGCACATTTACATGCCAAAAAAAGAAGCAAAAACATGCTTGAGAACTTAATGCTTAAATAAATAAATCTCATACATGATGCTTGAGGGTGAAATGCAAACCTTTGTTTTTTGACCTTTTAAACTTTGACATTAATCGTAATATGTTTAGTAATGGATAGGGCAGGACACAGAGCAGTCGGTTATAAAGATAGAAACAACAAGAGGAGTTATATCAAGCGTCAGACAACAGGTGGCTAAACGGTGTACCACCGTCCTTTAGTTCCACTTCATCTTCCATCTTCTTCTTGTCCTTATTTTCTTAAACACTCTTACTGCCATCTCGCCCCTCCCTGGGTAATCTTCTTAGAGAGAAGAAAACTCCCAGTCTCTCTCTTCTCAATCTGGCTGCAGCCTAAACCTACGGTTGCATTTCCAATGCGGGCTTCACTGAGCCAAACAGGAGTGCTCTCAGCCAGTTCATGGAGTCTATCGGGGAATGCTTAGATCACATATTGAGTTTTTGGCTCATATTCAAAGCTTGTTTAACGTACCTTAAAGGACAGACTGAAGTTATGAGAGGGCACTTTGAGCTATTGACTGCGGCCAAAAGTGTGTAAATATCTCATGTGAGATCATCAAATGTTACATAAAAGCAAGACTACAATATGCGATGCACTATATCTTCTCAGGCCCGTGTCCCCAGATTGTACTCCCCAGAACAGATTTGTTGTTAAAATTATAAAATAAAACACACAATCACACACTCGATAGGTAATATCATATCGATATGTAGCCATTCCTCCAAAATGATCAAAATGAAGTTTAAAAACGTACCTGGCTTTTGTTAGTACTCACAGCTGTCAAGCTAGTGGAAGACTCCGGTAACGAGGCAGAATACGCGCAGACAGACAGACAGGTAGACGAGCAAGTAGGTCGTCCGATCATTACATTCAGGCTGAATGACGTCACAGATGTTGCATTTTTTTGTCAGAGCATCTGATTCATTGATTGCTGTCGGGATGTAATATCAGTAAATATAACAAAACACTTTTTGAAGAACATTGACAACCCTTGCTTTGCTACAAAAATCATATGAAGATATATTATTGCAAAAAATAGTGCCCGCTGATTGATTTGCAACATTGTCCACAATTACTTCAAACAAAGATGTTAAAAAAAAGATTGTTTCCTCGGTATGAATGCTACAGAAAAGTCTTTAGACAGTAAACTAATGACATATGATTGTGTAGCCAACCACATTATGAACAAAAGTACCTAAGAACAGTACCGGAGTGATCACAGACTGTAAGAGTAAAGTATGAGATCCTGTAAGTCAATCTATTTGTGAGCTTCAATGTAAGGGTAGTAGATCTATTGCTTTAGCGCAGTTTCCTGAAAACAACTGAAGAGAATGAAGGTGAAGGGAAGACATCAACCCATGCATGTCACCTGCACCTCCTCAGTCTTTCAACATACTGCAACAGTTTCAGTTAAATGTCATTCAAATAATCCTTCCACTGAAAGACAGCTCGATGCCTGTAAAAGGTAAATAGAAATTCAGAAATTTTAAAACTGTAATCTGAAAAACAAAAAGAAGACTAGAGAGCATTTTCCATCTGCCCTGTGGCTGTCTACTCAGTGCATCCATGACAAAGACCCCCCACCGGTGAAATCCCCTCTCCCACTGCCAACTGGGACACACGTCTGATCTTCACCTCTGGGCTGGAAAACACCACAGCAGGACCAGCAGCACCTGCGTTAAATAGACAGACTACAACTGCCTCACAGAGGGTATCCGCAGTAAACAAACACGCCTCAATATTCACCTCTACATTGGCTGTGCTGAGGCCACTAAACTGAATCCTTAATTTCAGTTGTGGCAGGTAATCAACCCATTCAGACAAACCAAAGATTAGTTTAGTTTATAGGTGAAAGTTCCAGTAGCTCTCCCGTGCTGCTGTCATTTAACAATGTACTGCAGGTGCTCAGCTTGAATATATGGAGATCATTACTAATGGGTCATTCATTCAGTAGACGCTTGTGTGGCATGATGTGAATATATAACACGATTACAATGTTTTGCATGTGTATTACCAAAAAAAGCAATGTTGAAATTGTATTTGAAAACACAACAGCAGCATGTTTGTGTGGTTAAATCCATAATATTCATATTTTTAATACACAGCATCTGTCTCCCTAACACAGGCTTACACATGCACAGCGGTTCATTGGCTAATTCAATAATGAAGCAGACAGCCAGTCGAGTCTACAAACAGGCAGAATAGAGAGTAACTCATCTCTAACAGTCGGCCGTCTCCCGAGTGTTAAAACATGTAAATTTATGTAAGAGCCCACAGGAAACACATATTTACAATACGTTTAGGTAATCACAAGACGTGCGAAGAGGCATTCGAGGCCCTGGAGACGAAAGCAGTCAACACAAAAAGAGTTTTTATGTGTCATTAATTCCCTCTGCATTCCCAGATACATCCCCCTTTTACCGCAGTAATACAGTAATCACTCACAATCGCACCGAAAATGATCTGCACTCATCTGTGGAATAAAAAAAGCGGAGGGGCAAACCAGGGCGAGATGTCCCATTTTAGCTCTCTGCTGCCTCTTTAATGTTCATCTGGGAGCCGCATGGCTGCCGTCCATCCCTGCACGGGGATGGGAGTCGGCTCCTGCACTTGGAGCAGCTTAATGACGGTGGGGTGTGGATGGTGGACTCGTTAGACACACACACACACACACACCTTTTTCACGCTACATTGCCTGGCCAGGACAACATAAAGGGTCATCGGCGGTGTGATGGAAAAAGAGGCACCTCTCTGCTCACATTAGGCAGTGATAAGAGGAAACTGAGTGATGCCAATGCAAAACAGTCAATCCAGATTTAATAACGAAAGTTTTACAGATTCAGATGCGAGGAACCAAATGGTCAAAAAAAGTCATTCCCTGCGTGTTCATTATGCCCTCCTTCCATATACCCACATATCGCATTATTAGGCAAAGCCATCAAACCTGATGAATAACCACGGCACAAGCCAACCCCATTTTCATTTGAGGCTTAAAGAGAGCAGGTAATTCTGATGGAAATGTGTGTTTGGGTAATGTGAACTCTAAGGATATGCAGTCTGGATCTCCTGTCAACATATAACCTTAAACAGACATATCCGTAGGGTCCCTAGTGGGCACAGGAGACTTTTAATCTTGAGCTACTGTTGCCACCTACAGGTAAAAGAGTAAAACTACAATTAAAAAGAGACATTTCAAAGCTGGTTCACTCAAAAAAAAAATCAAATCAGAGTTTTAGCTGACTCTAAAAAACAAGAATTCCATAAATTCAATTTGGCTTTTCTGTTGGTTGAGTGAAAAAGTCTCCACAAAAAAAACTGCAGTTCAATATGTACACAATAATGATGTCATGGTCCTTCAACTGTGTTTCTGTCACATTTAACCAACTATAGTCCAGTGCTTCAACAGTCCACCACCATGATGAAAAGTTCTCCTTCTAACAGCCACAGTTTATACAGAAAGACGAGTCGAGAGGATCATCTCATTCGTCCACAAGCTTTTAGGCAAAGCGGTCGCCGGTCTATGTGAGCCTCCTTAGCTTGCACATGTAGATGGGGCCAAAGTTAGCGGCTAAGTGTGGGATGACCATCTCACCCAGGTGGAGGTCGGGAGCGAAGTGAAAGGTTTTCCTACACATGTGTGTGAGGGGTCGCAGATCAACAACCTGAATGTAGATATGATCAGGACAAATGAGGAAAAAAAGAAAATAAAAAAGGTAAAATGAATAGTTGTAATTAGGTTACTGTGGTCTTAATCAGGAAGTCCTGATATTCCAGAGGTCAGAACCTTATTGATAGTTTACAGTTTCTTGTTGACGGTGACAGTGTGTGTGTGTGTGTGCGTGCGTGTGTGTGTGCGTGTGAGAGACTGACCTGAAGTTGGATGCCGTGGTTCTCTCGAGCCAAGTAGATTGCCTGTTCCACCACGCTCTGGTTCTGGGTTTGAGAAAGAGTGCAGGTGGAGTAAAGGATCTCCCCACTTGGACAAGCGGCTTCGATTCCCGCCCTGCGGGATGGAGAAAGGGGTTGTTCACTTCACATAAAATAATCATGTTAACTTGTAGCTTTACTATATATTCATTGACAAAATGTAACCACACATAATAAAAATAACCACACGATGTTCAACAAAACATACATCAGTAGCTCCAGCTGTAGCTGCGGGAGCTTTCGTCTCTCACCGGTCCTCATCTTACTGAATATATTGTTGTCGTCCTCCATCAGTGAATGTCTGTCTGTGGTGCAGGGGACGTCAACAAGGACCTGAAGACCGAATAGAAAAGAGGACGTGGACAAAGTGGTGGTATTTGGATAAATACAGCATTATTTCAGGCACCGGCCGTATGATTACACGACACTGGCTTACCCTGTCGAAAGTGTTCCTTTCCATTTCCCCCCACTTGGTGCCATCAAAGGAGGTGATGCGTAGTTTCTCATCGTTTAAAAGCGGCTTAGGAACGTAGCTGTTGAGGACTTTTCTCAGTCGCAACGTCCGAGACACGGAGGAGTCATTTAGGCACAAGAAACCTTTAAAGCAGACGATGGAGGGTTAACTACAACCGACAGACAGAACAGCAGCACTAAGGGAGGAAAACAAAAATATGTTAAGAGTGGTCCTCTTACCTATAGCCTGGGTCTGAAGTAAAGCCAGGGTCTTGCCTCCTGGAGCAGCACAGAGGTCAAGCACATTGTGACCTTCTTGGACATCCAGTGCGAGACAAGGCAGCAGAGACGCTGCATCCATCAGGTAGTAACCCAGCAACCCACACGTGTCTGGTCTTTAGAGGACAAAGGACAAGGAATTAGAATACACTTTGAGTAAAACAAATGGAACATTCGGTTCATAATTGCCACATTCTTGGATCATCTGGAAGAGAACACGGTTTTCTAAATGTTCAACCATTTTGAAATTAAATATATAAATAAACAGAATATGTCGTTATCGTGTAACAAACTACCAGACGTGTAAAAAACTTTTAACAACATGGCACGCTTGAAAATATTCTTCTTTGAATCGATTTTAAATGTTTGTCCAGTAAGTAACGGATGAACTCACCTAGCGGGCTTGAATCTTGTGATATCCCCTCTTGGAAACACGAAGCACTTGATGTGAGGACTGAGGTGTAGCGGAGGTAGCTGCTGACCATCAATGTCAGACTTCTTAGACATGGAAACACCACTGGCCTCCTCATCAGCCGCAACCTCAGATGCTTGCTCCGAGCTTGGCTGAGCTGCAGAAACAATGAAGAATTTAGAATTGATCATCATGACGAGACCATTGTGCTTTTCAATGAGATGAAAAAACATGACTTTAATATTAAGGCTTTCAGAAAAGAATGACACCCAAGTGGCTTTTTGCAGCAAACAAAACCATTTTTGTTTTGTTTTTAAACTTCTACATGCATGGCTTGACACAGCATTAGTAAGTTCATTGAGCCTTGGAGGATGCACACCTACCTTCTGTATCTGTGTCACTGAGGAAGTCTCTGCATCCCCGGGCTTCGAGGTTTGCCAGAACAGCATCATGGCAGAAGTTATTGAGCAGGGCTCCGTACTTCCTCTCTGACAGCAAGGCGGCTCGGACAGATGGCCACAGCTGGCACAGCTGGACGCTGTAGGTGGAATCAAAGTGCTGCAGAGCCAGACTGGTGGGCGGGTGCTTGGTGCGTGTGACAGCCTGTAAGAAAGCAGAGAGGTCAAAATACTGATAAAAAATGTGTACTTGCTTTGATGTTCTATTTTGTGAGTTTAATTATGCAAGTTAAACATGTACAATTGGGGGGAGGATGTTAACTAGCATGGCCATGGGTAACTGCCATGCTAGTGTACAATTGTATGTCCTTTAATAAAAAACTAATAAAATGATGTAGATTTCATTACACTGTATGAGTGAACAACAGACTCACTATAAAGTCAATTCATGTATGTCTTATACTTCACGATTTCATGTGTTTACCGTTTCATTGATTACATTTAGCTACAGAAGTAATAATTAAAGATATTTTATATTTTTTGTTTCAAAGGAGTAACGTTCTTTCCAGCTCTCATTGATTAAACTCGCCATGCTATAGATACCGATAGTTAAAGTCAAAATGTAATACAATACGTATTAAAAAGAAAGTATGTTAGATATTCTGGACAGAACCAAACTGAATACAAATTAACCTCTGAGGGAAGAAATCATTTAACAGGTAACGAACTGTATCAACTGCTTTGTCTATTTCTGCATTATTAACGTACCCATTTTTCCTTCACTCGGTTTCGTCTTGGCGTTAAACATCTTAAATCTTTAACTTTCCTCAGTAAAAGTCTGGTGTCCAAGAGCAGCGCCATCTTGTCGTGCAACAGCTTTCTTGGTCCGTCGTCACTACGACAGCCAAAAGAAACGTTCCGCCATCAGTTATTACTCGTATAGGCTGGTTTTACACAAACCCGTCACTGATTGGACCAGAGCAACGTCAGTAACCACTTTCAACCAATAGGAAACGTTCTCAGGACACATCCGGGGATCCGTCTATTCGTTTCTTCTGTATGAACGACCTCACGTCCTCAACGAACAGCGGTGCAGCTGACGAGCTGGGATCTCAGTCCTCTGCCGGGATTTTTGGAGAAGTTCAGTGTCGTAATCATGGTTTTTGAGAGGAAAATGCTCGCGTACGGCGACCCCGACGACGAGGTACTGAATAAAAGACCGATATATTTGTATTTTCAGTCGCTTTTTGTGTGTGTGCGTGCGTTTGGCCATGTTACGTTACCCAACTCAGCGCTGTGACTCTGGTCAGATTGTCGGTGTCAACTCTTTTGAAGACGTGTAGATATGAATGGTAGTGGCAGACGTAGATTGGGCTTAAATTGTCACACACACTGTGCATGAGTTATAGTTTTTAGAGATTTCTTGCTCGGCTTTACTATGATTGGTCCATGGTAACTCTCTGATTGCAACACCAGTGGCAACCAATTATTTGGATGTTTACCACTCTGTTAAAATAGCCACTAAATTATGAATTAATAAGGTATGTTTGATTGTAATTTGAGTTGTATTAGTTGTGGGTAGACGTTAGTTGTAATACAACCCATGTAAAACCCGTAAAAAGGTTTCAGACCAAACTAACTAAATGCCCTTTTTATTAATGTCCTTGACTAGGAGGAAGATGCGCCAGCTGAGGAAGAAGAGGCAGAGGAGGAAGAGGAAGAGGAGGAAGAAGACATGGTGGTAAGTTTGTTCTTCATAGAACCCAAGAAGATCTCACTTGCCAGCTTTCTCAGAACACAAAAATGTTGAAAGTTTGGACACTAGACACGTAAAATATCTTTATAAAGGAATAAACCTTCAAGGACAGAAATGGGAAAATAAATAAAAACACAGAGCAGAGCGAGTATACCACTATGACAGTACAGAATCAGTGATGGACAGAGTAACTAAGTACCTTTAGTTAAGTACTGTACCCAAGTACAATTTCTGAGGTACTTGTACTTCAGTATCTAAATGTTCAGCTGCTTTATACTTCCACTAAATTCAGTGACGAATATTGTACTTTTTTAACTCTACTATATTTATCTGGTTTGCTTTAATTACTTTTCAGATTAATACATTCTATTAAATGATGGTATATTATAGGCAAGATTAGATAAACTTTATTGACCCCTGTGGGAAGTTCACAAGCTACCCATCAGCATATAAAATAATTAAATTAGCTCATCTAATCCTGCAGCAACATCGAAGTAATGTAGACATCAACGCATCAATCCAATAGTATCATTCACATTAGTGTAAAATGGACAGTTCTGCATAATTAGTACTTTTACTCTTGATGCTTTCAAGTGTATTTTGACTCCATTTTCCATAATATACCACATTTGTCCTTCTCAGGATCCTCTAGATACGATACGAACCAAGTGTGAGCAGACCGATCACTGTGTGCACTACAGGGAGCGTCTGGAGACCTGTGCAGCCAGAGTTGGCTCCAAATCCAGCACTGCTGAAGAATGCACAGAAGAACTGTTTGACTTCCTGCATGCACGGGATCATTGTGTAAGTGGCACAAACAGAGGGTGGAAGTAGAGGGAAAATACGATGTGCCCCTCTTTTCCCGTTCACTGAAACCAGACTGCATGTGACTATTTTTGAAAGAGATAATTTGTACATTTTTCTTCCACTAGAGGTGCTGATTATGTTCTCCTGTCTCTTTATAGGTGGCACACAAGCTGTTCCATGACGTGAAATAACCTCCTGCTCAGCTCCACTTCCAGCTGTAAAATCAATTTAACTGCAAAACACTCAAGAGTCCTCTGTTGCTCGCCTGTGTATTAATGTAAAATAAGTTTCTTGGTTCCTAGACTAAATACACGCCACACTTTCTGCATATAGTACTTGTGTAGATGGGGTCACAAGCAGTCGGTCAAATATGAGTCACTGCTTGAAGGTAATGAGGGCATCAAAGAAGGGCTCAGATCATTCTCACTGGTCAGTTCACATGCAAAAGCAAACATGCTTCTCTGGCAATGAATAGCTCTACTCAGGTTTGGCTGTAGTTCCAACTTAAATAAATGTTTTCTTTGGTATCAAGTATGCCTGAGTTGCGTCATTGTAACACTCGATTACTCTGTGATAAAAATGGAAGTGATGGCCTGACTGTTGACTCGGGGCACAATTTATTCAGCCGTAGAGGATGTCTTCGGTTGTGGGTTTGATACAAGAGAAAGTGTCAGATGTCGGGGAACACCATTTGGCAATATGTGACAAAAGGGAGATAATACTACTTATACATGCAGTATTATCTAATACTGCAGCAGAACACTTGGGGCCTATTTCAGAGTAATGGCACCCTGTAGGTTTGCTGCCTCTAACATTTCACATACAACTCAGGTCAGGGAGGTACTTTTATATTTTAAGTTATCGGTTGGATATGTCTGTGTGGTAGTAAGTAATGGTCTGGCACACAGAAGGCTCTAACAAAATAATGATCCACCGAGAAATGTTGGCTCAAACTTTATTGGAATAAATGCCAAAAACAAAGATAATAAATTAAAAAATAAAGGCATAAAGAAAAAAAAAAAAAAAAGGAAATGACCAGAAGGTGGCAGTGTGACTTCAAGTGCTGCAAAAACAAACCATGAGGTAGACTGATTGTAAATGTCTGTAGTTGCTTTCCTTTAAGAAAATCAAATTGTCCAAGAGTAACGCAAGAGGCAGATTATTCATGCACACAGTGCATAATGTCACAGCAGATGTAGATTAATTCACCACCTCAACAAGTGCTTTCTTTGTTGCTGTAGCCAAGAAAGTCATCCATGGAGGCCTGCAGAGAGAAGAGGAGACAAGTCACGTTACAAGACTGAGTAGTGTGAGAAAATGCATCCTGAAAAAGGAACTTCTGCAGCTCTGGTGTGTTTATGTGTCAATACTGTGATCCTACAGTAATTGTATTCAATGCACTCAACAGGTCATGGTTGGACTTAAACTGCATTTCATGAAAAGCCAAGTCATCAATAGATTATGACAATGAGACGAGGAAAAGCTCTGCATTCACCTGCATGAGCAGCCTCTCTTTCCTCAGTTTCTTGTAGAAGACTAAAACGTCTGGATCTGCCCTGACCACACGGGGGTCAAAGTCCATCACCCGCAAACCCTCCAGGCTCCGAGCCCGAGACAAGGCCACGTAGGCCTGACCGCTCTCAAACACCCGAGCTAGAGAGATTTCCACACAGTCGAGTGTCATTCCCTAAAACAAAGACAGCAGGTCAGAAAAGTAATTGGACAACCCAATTTCTTCTGTTATGTCCACTCATTTCCTGTGAAGGGCTGCAGGTGCGGGATTTCCTTATTTCCACGTGCTTTAGCTCCTCTGCTGTAGATCAAACATTGGTCATGACCAATGAACTCCATTACCTAGAGGAACCCTTTTCCTCTTTAACCAATATCAGTCTGAGGTCAATTTGCTGACCTCAGACTGATGGCGGTGAGGCAGCGGAGTGGTTGTGATTACATCGTTACAGCTCATTTGTGGGACACTTTAATAGTGGGTTGGTGTGCAAGAGCGTCTGACCGGGCCTCTTGCAATTTCCCACATCAAATAGCATTATTGTGCCTGTTCTCACTCACCTTGCCTGAGTTTCTCTCTGGCTGCTGTGTGATTTTGAAACTAAGTAGGAATCTTTGTCTTCTGATACAATTTTTCCTTTCTTCATTTATTTCAGCATCCGGGAACCAAAAAGCTCTAAAATGTTGTGCCAATACCTCCCGTAGATATGGAGATATTTCACAAGTGAAAACTCTGGCCTGCTGGAGGCGCCAGAGAAAAAGTTAGAGGACCTAAAACATTGAGGGTGTATCCTCTGTGGATCATGAATGTCTGTACAAAACACTGCAATTAAACCCGAAGCCATTTCTAGCCATCTAGAGGCAACTACAAATGCAACAAAAGAAAAATGAATTAGTTTCAGGCTAATTGAATTCTTGAATTGAAGCCATTAGTCATGAGAGTTAGCATTCAAGAGAAAGGCACACAAAGCACTGGTGTCCCATGGCAACACGGAAACGAGTCCCCCACAAACAGAGTGATGTCATCATCGTGGGTTTGGTGGGGACGCGTCTCAGTGTAGCGCTGTCGTCAAACCACCATGTGGCCGTGGCTGAACCCGTTCTCACCTGGCTCTTGTGGATGGAGATGGCCCAGGCCAGTTGGAGTGGCAGCTGCTGTCGACTCAGGTGGATCCCACCGCCAGACTTGAACACCCAGTGCTCGGGCTTCAGCACCTCTGTGGCACCACACAGGAAACGCACACGCGGGAGTCCTGAGGGGAACGAGTCAGTCCATGGATGGGTGAGAATCTACCACCACCGTTACCACTGAGAAGACTTTAACTGTATTTTCATTAAGGCCATTGGCCATTTTGTTTCTGCCTTACACCGCTGATACAACATGATGCCCTCCAGTGACTATTCCTGGAAGTAATCCTATGCAATTACCGTGCCACTAAGCGTTTGTTATTACAACTAAATATATAACATCAAAATATTTCTGCAATATGTTTCAAGATCATAATAATTCAAATACCAACCATGTTTTCCAGATTCAAAAGCCACCACAACCCCTCGCGCTCCGTTCACCAGACCTCGAGCAACATCCAGGTTCTTAGTCAGCATGACCTTAAAAAGAACAAGCGTTACATTTCAAACAGTGTCTTCGCTCAAACTGAGCGCAGTATGCTCAACACATTATTTAAAAGATTCAGAAAACGAAACAAGATAATGTTGAGGTTCACAATAAAACACTGTTGCTGCAACGTTTGATCTTGAATCACCCAGAGAACCTGATATGTAGAGGGGGGAAAGAGGGGGAAATAAAGCTCATATTTAAAATAAAAATCTCCCGGGGAGCATGCCACTGCACCCCCAACAGGGTTTCGGGTTCGGGTGCTTGTCACCTTTTTCACCTCTTATGAGTTTGCAGGTATGCATAAGAAAAGTGCGACGCTGCTCACCTGAGCTCCAACTTTGAGTTGGATCAGTCTGCTGACGGGGCTGTGAGCGTCTATGGTCTTCACCAGAGCTGGGTCGCTGTCCAGTGCCTCAAACACGCGCACAGACCCTGAGGCACAAGGAAAGATTCACTACATAGGAAACTGATATTTTCTAATAATCAACGTAAACAGTCATGTAAAGAAACTAAAAGATATCAGAGTATGAAACAAAAACAACACAAAACCTGTTGTTGGAAACGGTCTGAAAGAAACACCTTTTAAACTGCTGCCACAGGGGGTCAAACACACGCCTTCCAATTTCAAGTGTGAAAGTGTTCAAGCGGAAAAGCACAACATAATCAAACGGAACACTTCAGACCTGGCAGCTGCTGGAGTTTGTTCTCGTTTGTGAGCTCCACGTCAGCCTTGTGCGTGCACAGCCTGGTTGCTAGAACGCCATCCCTCTCAATGTGATGGTAGGCGCTGTCCATCAGCTTAGCGGTGACGTCCTCCGTCACCCTGAGTGGTGTTAATTAAGACAACTTTTCCTTCAGAAAATGCTATGCCTGAAAGACCGGTAAGTGCCCTAAAAGCATTTCTGTAATGCACGTAAACACATTAACCTGTACATTTGGTCATAATGGACGTGCACTGGAATCACATTAGCTGTACAAAAAGCACATTTTGGCAATTCAGTTGCGTGAAAGAAGAAGAACAAAGGACAGTGCCCATTATGTCACCTGCCCACCCTCACTGCCTGCAGGAGGGAGATGAAGGACTGGTCAGTTTGCCTCCGCACTTCCATTAGCTCCATGTTGACCCGGATGACCTTACGCCAACTCCTGGCCTGGAAGAGGGAAACATTTCTCATATTATATGCTATAGACTAGACTCGAGCATTAATGCCCTTCAGGAAGTAAGCCCATAGTGTGTAGGAGAGATGCTGGCTCATAGAACAAATGTCAATGACTTTGAACAGTACCGACTCTATCAACCTCTCAGCACATACGCTGATGTAAACAGAAAATTAGGAACACCTCTACAGTCCCAATGCACAGCAGCATTTTATACCCAGTTTTTATTTCCATTTCGATGAGAAGCACACAAAAATATAATTCCTTTAACAACTACATCTCATGAGTTGAATGATCGTTCTGATGAATTCATTATAATTTTTGAAGCAGAATTTATTGCTTACTTGTATTGAATCACAACAGATTATAAACAGGTTAAAATGTAAACGATATTCATATTGTTGCATTCATGATATTTGACCTCTGCATTTAACCCATCCTTTCAGCTTACTGACCACAGTGTTACTAAACCAATGACAAACATAGAGCTCCACGGTGGTCTGACCTGGAAGCAGAAGCTGGCCTTTTCCTTTCCCTTAGAAACCGGAGGCAGCTGGAGGAAGTCGCCACATACGATCAGCTGGATGCCCCCGAACGGCTCAGTGGACCTTCTCACCGACCTACAAGAGTGCAGCGAGAAGACGCCAGTCACTAAAGAAGAGTATATAGTTATACAACTTCAATAGCGCTGCTTAACATAGCTCCGAATCAGAGCACTGCTGAGCTTCTATAAAACCCAATAAATGATCTATTTTAACTGGAACCATGAATTAATAACGCCACTGTTGATGTGTTAAAATTCTTCATGCTGGAAGTCTAACTCTACTTTAACGCTGTCACTAAGCAGGAAAATCATAATGTAAACGGATATTGAAGAGGAGATTTGAGTCTCTGAAATGTGTGTGTAAAATATCAAGTGTCCCAAAATGTGTTTGGGTTACCATTTATTAAAATGAACATTTACAACTTCTATTCTTCCACTTCATTTTTCAATCCACCGTTCAAACCTCACATCTTACTTTACCATTCAAAAGATTGTTTCATTTTTTTAAAGCATAAATGGGTATACATGCGTTTACCCAACACGAGCTGTCTGGAAGAGCTTTAATGAAGTGAGTTATAACCAGAGAGACGTATTTGTGTAAAAATGTCAAGAATTATAAAATCAGTCAGATGTATAGTTGAGTTCTGTGGCTTGGGCTGCTTGCTGTCATTAGCATAATATAAAATACTTTCAGGAAAACACTCAATGTAAATCTCATATTTTAATAGAAATATGAAAATGTAATCTCATAGCCAGAGCCACTAAAATGAGCACCCGTCTTTAGCAGTAAATAAATAATGACACACAGACGGTAGCCAAACATCTCTCAAACAGAAAACATCTCTAACTTAATTCATTAGAGACTTCTATTATGATACACTGCGGCATCACAAGGGGATTTCTTAGACCGTCGTCTCACCTTGCCACTGCCTCAAGCTTATCAAAGAACTGGGCGTCCACCATGGAGACCTCGTCGATGATGAGGTGTCGGCAGCTGGTCCAGTGCTGCAGCACCCCGGGCCTCTGGGCCAGCTCGATGCACTGCTCCAGCGGGGCAGAGCCGGAGCCAATACCTGGAGACAGCACGAGTACAGGAGAGCAGAAAAACAGATACTCAAATCACACCTTCTCCTGTCGATTGAGATTTAATTAAACACATTTGTTAATATGGAGAGACACCCGACACCACCTCCTGCATTGTAATAAAGATTCATAATCAGAAATACGACAGACATTGTAACAGAGGCAAAGGCTGCAGCTCAACTTTAAGAAGGGTTAACACAAAAAATGCTAAGTTCACTTTTCTGTTACTTGATTCAGTCATTTTTGAAGGAAACATTCACTGGTTCCAGAGACACATTTGTGTGAGTTTTTCTTAAAGTCTCCTCGGAGACACAACGACTCACCAGCAAAGTTGTGTAGTGTTGTTCCTCCGATGTGACATGCAGCCACTCCTGTGCTGGCTGTGGCAAATGTGCTTTTTGGAGGAAGAGATCCCATGATTCTCTTCAGTAAGAAGGACTTTCCTGTGCCTGAAAAACAAACATTAAAAAAAGAAACTTAAAGCTGACAATTCCACTTGTTTATCATCAGAGGAAAAACTCCATAAATGTGTCAAAGGAGATTTACATCAGAATTTCTTGCAGAAATAACGATAGTGACAAACTAAACTTACTCACTAAATAGCATCATCATTAATGCATAACATAATTCAGTGAAACAGTTCTGCAGAATGTATCAGCAAGTATATATTTTTAGACATCTAATTACCAACTTCTTGTGAAAATGTAGCTTTAATGTATCGTCATATATTTACCTGCACTTCCAGTGAAGAAGACGTTCTTGCCACTCAGCACAGCAGTGAGAACAGCGGCCTGGTCTTTATTCAGCTTACGCGATGGCAGAGACAGGATCGGCTTTTTGCTCGGGTTGGCTTTCACCTGAAACAATCAACACATTCAACTGATTAGATACAAAAGACAGAGAGTATGGAATGGCTGCAGGAGGGACATGTCGGGGCAGTAGTCTGCTGCAGATGAACACACTGTGATGTGGGGGGGAAACGTGTTGTGTGTTCGTTCCACTCACTGGGCTGAAGTTCGTGTCACTTCTCGACCTTTTGACCTGCTGTCCCGTTCCTGCTACAGTCGTCCTATTAGTGCGGTCTGCCAGGCCTTTGGGCGCCACTGTGCTCCTCAGCTCATTGACCGTCTGTATATCCTTTTGCTGCAGGGGGCTGATGGCCTCGAAGCTGCGGGGCAGGCCGGCCTTGAGCTTCTTTCGGTCGGTCATAGGCTTGCTGCTCAGCCGGGCCTGGTGTTTGATGCTCAGGGTTTTGAGGAAGAGGTTCAGCCGGTCAGGGGGGCAGTTGGAGATGAGCACCTGGATGTTTTCAGGGAGCAGTTTCACGGTGCACTTCCCTTCTCTGGCGAACTTTGTAAAAAGCTTGAATTCTTTGAGATGGTAAGTTTGCGGGACTTTTCCGTCGTGGACCCGGAGGAGAATCTCCTGGAACTCATTGCGGCCCAGAATAACAGAGGCTTTACGGATGACCTGCCTCCGGGTGGCCTGACCGGAGGTGTTCAGCTGCTCCACCGCCACACAGCACTGCAGCTGAGCACCGTCCTCCCCGTCTAACATAGCACACACTGTCTGCCAAATACAAGAGTTCACATTGAATCAACAGTGAATCAGTTTGCTCAGGCGCGTTCAGACGGAGATTTAAACAATGTGCATGAACCAGTAAACACAACGGGTTTTTTTTAACTCCCTGAACTGCAGCAACGCAACCGCAGCTGTGCTTAATCAACACAATCATCCGACACTGCTAGATCATAATGAACCAATTAAACATAACTGCGTGAGCGAAATCAATTTTAAATGTAGTGACTGGAACACTTTTATTCAGCTCTTACCTTTGTTTTTAAACAGATTACGTCCTGAACTCTTCCTTTCTTCGTGCAGCTCCTCTCACTCTGTGAACGTGAACACCGATTTTCAAATTGTCGTTGCGTAAATACAGCCAATAGCTGAGCGACGCTCCGGGCCAATCAGGTAGAGGGGTTTTAAAAACGTAGCCAATGAAAGAACGAGATAGGCCGTCCCCGTGGCTGCGCCGACCAATCGCTGGTGTTATGACTGACGACGTCATATCTGTGTGAAATACACATGGCTATCCGGAAATAGCAAGCCTCTTCACAATAACGGCCCAAGATTAATTGAACATGAAATATATTTTTGTTTTCTCTATTGGCAGAACTAATGTCGGTAATTTGAATTAGTATTTTACCCTCACTGTGAAACTCAGTATGCCTCTTGTAATTTGAACTACAACGACATGTTGTGTACAAAACACATGAAGAGTTGTATTGATTTTCTTGACGTATGCTCTCTCTCGAGGTCACAGTGATAATCTGCTGCTTGTTTTCTGGCCACCTGGAGAGAATGAAAGGATGGCTGATGGAGGGAGATGAAAGAGAGAAGGGGTGCTACAGTTTAATGTATTTGCAAAAAGAAACAAGCTCTGGGATCATCAATAATTTACAGTTAGTGGTGTGCAGTTGCAGTAAATCCTGCTGAACAAAAAGGAAAGGAACTCTCTGATTCTTCCTCATTATTGATTTTCTTACTCCTGCCAAAACTCTGGATGCAATGATTTATGATTACATATGCAAAGTGTGGGACTACAAGGCCATTTTGGTACTGTACATTTTACAAGGTCAAAAGGGGAACGTTTTTTTTCTTTTAAGTCTCAAGTCGTCTTTGGTTTGCATCATCCTTCAGCGACAAACCATTTATCATCTTGACAAAGCTGTACTTCCCGTTCAACTGAGTGAAGCTTCCGAGAAGCCGATGAGAGGGGAGAACACACGTTCACAGTCGTGCCGCGGTTATTAGACAAGGTTGACTAAACCCAATGCATTTTAAGGTGACTAACACCCTGATCTTTCAGTTGGGGGATTGGGGGAGGAGGGTGCAATAAACTGTGACAGGTAGGGTGAAGACTAATCAACAGAGTGAGTCTGGTGCTGGAGAATGCCAGTGTACATTGACAATCAGCTGGGATCGTCTCTGGAAACCAAAAATAATGAGGAAGAAAAATGAATGGGGCACGTTGATTGATAGAGCAAAACATGATCACAGCCTTCCATAAACTTTTATGCACTTTAAAATATCGCCACTGCTTTGAAAGGTTTCAGTGGGTGACATGCAGAAACGATTTTTGCAATTAAATTTTGTGTATAAGTACAAAGCACAAGCAGTCAAGCTTAATATTCCACAGGTTTTTTATTATCTTTGAGTCATTTGCTAATTAGACTACACATCATGAGTCCGTCACCTTGAGCACTGGAGATGGTCTCTTCTCAGATGGGATTATGTCCATTGAAACGTAGCTGTGACAATCTTTCTGCAGGCAAAATGTTGATCAGTGTTCTTTTAAGGCAGACCTTCGACCTTGGTTATAAACTTTCCAGTGGATTGAGAATGTACTCAGCAGAACGAGAGGAAATTTTTAAAGAAAGCATGAAAAAAGTTTCCAGAAGATGATTCATGAGGATTCCTGTTATGAAAAGCAACACATTCTGCGTCAGGCCATCCTCACCTACAGCTCAATTGGTTAACATTTGACTTGTAATCCGAGGTGGTTTGTTCCCCTGCGGGCTGCGGATTCCAACATGTGGGTTTTAAGTTCACTGTGCTTTCATGATCTGAACAGATGGTACATTTATAGTAAACACTGGCCTCTGATGTTACTGCAGATACTCCGGTCCACGCGGTAAATGTGAGCACAACACATCACATGGCTCAGTCTAAACCACAACAGCTTGTAATGCTCTGTATTCCAGATAAACACAAAATGAACAGCAGCAATGTTGATTTCCAAGCATTATGTGAAAATGGAAAAGTCCATCTGATGTGCACCACAGGAGGGGATATTTAAAAGCTCTAAGGTATATCCATTGGAAAATATTTTCATTGGAGTTGAGTGTTTCTCTACAGATCGGCAGAGATCTTTTCCAGACGTGGTTTGTGTGCGAGTAATTGCAGAATTGCGGCAGTGTATGGTTGATTGCGTGCAGCGTAATGTCTCAGGGAGACATCGATTATTGTTTCAATGTATGTTTTAAATCTCCTTTACTTTTGCCTTTATGCTTTTAATGGTTTCATGTGAAGCACTTTGAATTACCTTGTTGTTGAAATGTGCTATACAAATAAACTTGCCTTGCCTTGCAGCGAGAGGACACAGGACAATATTTGCATGTTTTACCTGACCTTTATTAATACTCTGAACCTTAGGTGGACAAATGTTGGTGCCTCTCACCTCCATCCTGCAGTGACCTTATTGGTGACCTGAGAGTGATGTGTTGATATCACCTCATGAAGCAAATAACATAATACGGATTCACAAGATAAATAGGCATCGTTTCTATCGAGTATTGTGTGTGTTGATGTTGTGCTCTTGACATACTTCTGAGGCGGAACAATGTTCCCTTTCAGTCTATTGAGTTTCTCTGTTGGCCAATCATGAAGGTTTTATTCTGTCCATGAACACAAAAACACAGAGCAAGGGTGCTGAAATTGTGTTATATGAGAGCAACATTTGCACAAGTTGTTTTTTAATTTTCTTTTTTCTTCTTTGCTTACGTCGTTCCTTTCTCTGCTGTCGTCTCGCAGTGCCTTTGCCATGACGTGTTTCCTGCAGTGGAGCTACAGATCTTTCTTGTACCCTGTCAAAGTAAAGGGCACATCCACCCACCCATTCACATCCTCCCACCCACCCACCCACCCATTCACACCGATGCCCTCTGACTAATGTCCACAGAGCTACTTCCAAGCTAATTACGCGTGTCGCTCTTTAATATGAACTCTAAGGTGGGAAAGAGCCGCTGCACACCAAGCACTGTAGCCATTCATATGTTCATTCATTCATTTTGAATTACTCATGCAGAAATAAGTTTCCTCATTCATGCTCTGTAAATGCATTTTAATATTTAGATAATGAGCAGCTTTCCTAGTGGATGCAAGTGGTTCAGTATGACTTACACAATGGCAGCTCACACACACATGAAAACACTTCACATGTCATGCAGAGAATACAACAAATGTCTTAAGTTATTTTTTCAGCTTCAACTAACTGCTTGTTTGCAGTGGTGGAAAGTACCTTGTCAAGTACTATACACTCATATACCTGTACTTTACTGAAGTATTTGTGTTTGTCTTCTGCTGGAAAAAGCAACTTATCAAAAGGGAAACAGGATATGTTTGAAAAGGTTTTAAGGCCTGAAGTGTATGGACTTGATGGATGATGAAGAAGAGGAATGATCACTCCTTGGTGTAAAAATTGAAAACACATTTCTCATATGTTCCACACATTTCCATTCCACGTCAGTGAAATATATCGTACTACATAAACTCAGCATCATGTAAAAAACATAAATATAAGTAAAATATATTAACTTTTATACTAATTAATATTTCATAATAATGATTATTTAAGAATCATCATTATCATTGTTACTTCATATTGAGGCATATATAATGTCAGATACAATGCATGATGGGTAACTTTTATTGTGACACGGTGTGCATGAAACTGTGATTAGTGATGCAATGATATGTCCTCTTTGAATACAAACAGTTTCAGCTTCTCCCCTCCCCACAAAAAAGGTTTCTGACCGCAGGCCAACATCAGTAAATTACACTGTATATGTGATACTTTATCATTTAAAGATACAGTTTTTGTAATATGTACATATCGCTGTCAAATAGGCTTGTTAATGTAAGCTGATGTATGTTTACATGTATGTATTGTACATTTTCACTGAGGTCATAAAAGGCATGCCTGTTACATTAGTCATTCAATATTTGTTTTTGTTTTTAGCCTTTTATGGACAATATCCCAAATAGAATATATTGATACAGTAAACATAAATATGAGTAAAATATCTTAGTTTTTACATTATGATTGTTGCTCCTGCATGCTACAACATATTAAAGCATATACAGTAGTACCATGAAGAAGATCCCTCAGAAGAATAGTGGCTCATTATTTCAGATCAGGAACAATATGGATTATGACTCACTCTGCTGAGTACGCATTGAGCCCCGGTAGTAATAAACCTTTACATACATCTGAGACCATCTCTGGAAATTGGACCCTCTGAGTGGAGGGATGTGTCTTGAAAGGAAGCTACGTTAATTAGGAAGGATAGAGATATTAAGGATGAGAGGCCGCCAGAAAGACAATGTGACGTCATTGTAACTGCAAAAATCGTGATCCCTAACATTTGATATACCAACTGTGCTTTTGAAGAATAGGCTGCAATGGTGACCAAACCCACACAGACCGACACGACTGGAACACATGTTAAAGATCAATGTCACTGGCAAACACTGGTATCAAAAAGCACACAGTGAACACAAACTCAGAGACAGGGGCGGAACGTAAGCTGCTGAATCTCGTGAGCCCATAAAAAACCCCACAGAGACAGGTATTGATATTTCCCTCTGGTGCAAAGCATTGTGGGAGGACAGTGACCTGGACATTTAAGCTTTGACATAAAACGACTGAAGAAAGTTGGACAAAAACATATTAGCAGCCCCTTTATTACAGCCAGCATCACTATCTGATGAATAGTTTGGCATTTTGGAAAGGAACGTATTCTCTATCTTGCAGAGGGTTAGAGGAGAAGAACCAGCAATTCCTCTTTAAAAGTTAGGAAACAACTTTTTCAGATTTAGTATTCCAGTCCTCCAGAGACTCCTCTGAGTGAACTTGCATCCATGCCTTTTACTTTTGAGCAGTGTGAAAAATATTTATGGCTTTTGGGATTCGCATCATTTGAAAAGATGGTCTCTGCCATTTGGGGCTGCCATCCTATGCAGCTTCTATGTGGTGACAACCGCTGTAGTTGGTCACTCCCCCCTATTGTTATTCAGGTCTCACAATAAGTCCAACCATCGACAGGTCACTCTGAATAGATTGTCATTAAGGAAAAATCCTCCGGAGTCATATTCTTATGCACGTTTTCTCTCCTATACTGTCACACTGACACCGAGGTCCCCCTGCAGAAGGCCAGCAGGGTCCTTCAAGTAGTGTCATGGAAAGCATCACCCGGACAGACAGACAGACAGAGCCTGGTGGGACGCAGAAATCACAGTCTGTTGTATATAATAAAATATATATAATATATATAATGTACATATAATACATCATACAATGTACTATTGTACAATGTACATATAATACAATGTACATATAATAATGTAACATTTAAGCTTCACATGTACCGGTATATTTTCAGAGCACCGACTACAGCACACAACCCCTCTACCCAGGCTTCACCTTCCTCCCCTCTGCAAATAAATAATGTTTTTCACAATTTCATGACCTCAGTCATCACTGCCTTACTCAGTCGGTAACAGGCTTGTGTTGCTGTGATGTTCTTGTTGTTCTTGTTTGTGGGTGTTTGATTGTGCGAAGATAACGATGACAGATAAGCGACATACTCTTTTCTCAACTAATTAGTTTGCCCGTAGCACCATATCTCTGTTGCTATGCACTCTGCTAAACTGATGTCTAACTGTTTTTAATTGCCTTTGAAAGTGATCCAGCCCACATCCCATATTTCCAATTAGGAAGTCAGTTTAATACCTTCAGGACGTATCTACTCCAAACTGTAGGTGGTGTGGTGGAAAATAATCTTTTTAAATAATGGAGATGAGAAAACTCTTAAAATACAACAACATATTCTATATTTATTGAACAGACACGAATAATAATTCAGCTGAATGGATAGAATGGACATTTATTATTAGCTTTTAATGAGTCTGGTTGGCCTCATATGATGCCGGTTTAAGCGATACAAGTTATCTAAACGAACCATATGATACATTTGCACAACAGGTGGGAGAAGAGTCCGTCTGTCAGTGTATTGATAATGTAGTTTAGCCAAATCCTTCTGATGAAGATTGACACCACTGTTTGTCTTTTCTTTCTACCGTATCATTTTTGAAAGGCATGACTGCTTGGGCTTGCAGATGTGCTCAGTCTTGACAGATTTTGCACCTAAACTAGCCACCGTATATTGTATTGTCTCGTCTACAACCCCCCTCCCTTAACTCCACGGGCCGCACCTCAGCTGCAAAGCCTGCATTGTGTACAGTTACATTTAAGCCCTGTTGTCGTATGAATGTGCTCGTATAATGCCCTTCCTGCACGGACTCATCCTCCCACAGAATGTGTGAGTGTTAAACCCAGAGGGTGAAGCTCACACACACACTCACCTCGAAGTCAATAGTCACTCGTCTTTTGTTCCAAAGTTCAGCTCTTGTAGCCTCCAACTCTGCATTTTGTTGTTCATTAAATGTTGGATGTTGTACCTTTCAATGCCGACATCCCACACACTGCCCACTGTCTATGCAACTTCACCTTCTTTAATCTGCGGCTATGTGTGTGTGTGTCTTTGGTTTGTGCAGATATTTCATTAATCACCTCCATAGTGCTGATATGCCCCTGCACAAATCATAATATTGTTTCCATTACACAGTGATATATGACTCTAGAGCGGTATGAAATCTATCTCTCATGTCACACATTTTTAGTTTAATGAACCCCTCTAGTTTCATTGAACTGAAAATATGTGGATCATGTGATTTCTTCCTCTCACTGGCTCACTTGTATGAAACGGATACTTCGAGGACACCCTGATGGGATTGACATTAAACGCTTGAGAATGGCAGACTAGACTGTGGAGGTGGTAGTTTCTGTTGTTTAGTGGTTCCACTGGATGAAAGAGGAGAGATGACTGTTAATAATAGTAATGAATGTCACACTAACATCACCTGACTGAGCAGAGGGCGGTCCCAGCTGTGTGAATGAGGGCATAATCTGCAGTCAACTTACTTTTGTTTCACAGAACTCACTTATCATTAATATTACTGAAGAAACAGTGACAGATTTTAAACTTTTGTATTCTGCATTTTCTGTCTTTGTCTCTCAACTCCAACTCCAGACTCGCATCTCAAGTTGCTAATCAAACTGTAAACAATAAGCAGCCCACAGGAAATAAAGTTTTGGCCCGGAGGTCCGCTGGCAACACCAGGCCAATTCGTTCAAAGCCTGTCACTTCACTGTCTCAAGTTATCACGCTGCCAATCTAAATCCCCAAGACTGAGGAGTGACCTTATTCTTCATGCCAACCTTGAAGCCTCAGAGCGACACCGATTTTTGATTAGATATTCGGGAGTTTATCGCATCAGATACAGCTGCAGCAGCAGAATGGCTTGAGAGTCAAAGAAACACATTTCTGTCTTTGTTTCAAGGTGGTACTGAGTCACAGGTGCAGTCTTTGTCTGAAATGAAAACTATAAGCCCACCACTGATATACACAATTACTCATCCTTGCTATTGAGGCAGCCACATGAATCATTGTCTGTCTTCACATTAATACAAAGTCTAACAGATGAAAAACAATAAAATGTGATGAGAATTTCAAATTAACATAAAAACACTGGTAGTGTGTTTGAATACCAATTGTGCACTCATGCACTTTTGTGCCCTTGTACATTCCCTCTCTCTCTCTCACACACACACACACACACACACACACACACACCAGAAGAGTATTTCAACACCTCACAAGACACATCAGGATATTAAACATCTGTTATTGAAAGATTTGGCACAGATCTGTCAGTAGTGAGTGAGTGTGTGTGTGTGTGTGATTGCGTCTGTGTGTTTTTTTATGTTGCAAGTATGTTCAGCTGCGTGGTTGTATTAGCAGTAGCTCACATGATCTAAAAATGTTTAATATCCACCAGCCACCTGACACATGATGTAAAAACGTTGTGTGGAGGACCATTAGTGCTGATGGCTGCACTCTGTCTGAGCAGGCCGAGTCAGTTATCGTGTACTCTCAGAGGGAGAAGTTGAAACGATGAAATTTCTGTTGTTACAAAAACCCATTTGAGTTTATATGGAAATATTCTTTTTATGTAAATTTCGCTGGAAAGTCCTACTAAACTGCCTTAACTGCCAGTCCACACAAAGTTTTTGAGTTTAGGTTTGATGAATTTTTCGCATTCCATATAAAGAATAACAGAACAATCTTCAGTCATATCATATCGCATTTATACACACAAACAGCAAAGAGGCGTCCAATGAGTTCACTACAGAAAGCTGCAGGTCTGCTGAGACCCTCAGCTCCTTTAAATCAAGATTGAAGACTTTTCTGTTTGCTGCTGCCTTTAATTGAACCACATTCAATTTATAGATTAATCAATTTCCTGCATTTCTACATTTTACTGCTGTATTTTATTTCTTACACTGTTTTTTAATGTTTTAATGAATGTTCTTAATTGTTTTTAAATCTCCTTTTCTTTTGCCTTATGTTTTGATGCTTTTAATGGTTTTATGTGAAGCACTTTGAATTACCTTGTTGTTGAAATGTGCTGTACAAATAAACTTGCCTTGCCTTACTTACATGAGGCAAGCTGAAACATGGAGATGTGTGGGACACACATGTTGACCTACACTGCCATGTAGTTGGGCATGTGTGGGATGTTAGCATTCAAATTAAACAACAAAATAACTGTCAAGTAACAGTGTATTTGTGCACTAATGTATAATAGACCGCATATAGACCTACATACAGAAGATTGTCAAATCAACAAGCATCTTTCCATAACATACCAGTAAGTAAAAATAAACAACAGCTCAATTCACAAACTGATAACACTACTTAAAAAAAAAAACCTTTACCGTGCTACAAAGGTGGAAGTAAAGTAAAAGAATGAAAAAATGGAAATTCTAAGATTCTAGGAGGGAGTAGTGTAGAGAGAGCTCCACCGTGTATTGAGCTTGGCAGGCTGCAGCAGAGTGATTGAATGCCTGTGTGGAGAGGCAGCAGTGGTCGAAGAAGACTAATCAAATGAAGGGTGACGACATTGCAGCAGTGTATGGTCACGGCCAGCACCGAGCGGTGTGACGGCATAAAGACAGTAAAGCATCACCATCACATTGCAGCGCAGACATCACCGACGTAGAGCCACCTAACCGAGCTCATTCTCTCAATTTGCCCAGAAAGGAAACTTGTCGTCACTATGGATCCCTCAGGAGATGTTACTAAACGATGGGGAGACACAAAGAGGCTCCACCTTTTTTAATCAGTTTGCTCTCTATTTTTGTTCTCCTTGTGCGCACTCTTTTTTATTGTTTTAGCTGTTGCAGAACTGAAGCACATTTTGTCATTCCTCCATATAGTTTTGTTTGTGAACTGGAGGCAAATCTCCTACGCAGAAATAAATCAGCCTTGAATCCTCAAACAGCTCACATACGTCAGAGAAAAAAAACAACGCAAATTCGCTCCTGCTTCAGATTCCAATATTTGTGAGCAGATGGTCACTTCTTCTCACCTGTACAGACACACTAAAAGAGCATCGGTGTCAGAGACCAAGGAGCATGGACCAAGCTGCGTGATTAGTGTTTTTGTAATGGTTGGACAGATCTAGACTACAGCTGTTTACAGTCTTTATACTAAGCAAAGCTTTTCATCAAACTCTTGGCAAGAAGCCAAATAAGCGTATTTCCCAAAACTACCCCTTTACACCAGTCAGCAGAGCGATTCAACTCAAAATAAGGTGTTTGGGGAGCCACACAGATACAGAACCTGTTGATTATTATTTTCCAGTTTCAGCTGAAAAGGTCACGGGGGATATAATTTGCATTCTAACACAGACAACAGATCACATCAATTAACCCTGAAACAAAGGAGTGTTTTCCTTGCATTTCAGCTGTAAGCCCTTAATGCTCTGTGACATTTTGATTGCAAATGCGTCACGTGGGGATCGATACCTAACTACTTCCCTCGAGACAGCAGATCGATGATATTGTTTTGTACGTAATAAGCAGTGAAAATCTTCCAAAGCTCTTGTTATTGCTCAGTGACACCTGCGATGCCCACTCAAACCATTAACACCATTAAACCGTCCTGTGTGGTTTCCACTTTTCACAGCCAGCCTAATGAATGTGTGAATCAACATCTCAGCATCCTTTCTTACTGCACATACCCTCCAGGGTCTTCATTAGGCGCTCTGAAAAGAGATTTAAGTCCTGTCATTTGAAATGGGGAATCCCCAAAGAGCAAATATCCCGGGCAAGAAGACCAATGACATACGCACATATACGTACAACCACACACACACGACTCTCAACCTTATTAAACCCATTACATGTCTGCCCAGTGTGTGGGTCATGAGTCCCTCAGGTCGTGTGTGAGTGCAGAGAGAGAGAGAGCGTATGATAGGCATCAGAGCCACTGACGTCTGGAAGCTTGGGGTTATTACATCACTGAGGGCAGAGACGAACACACACACAGCGGCAGCAGAAGCAGCATCAGATAATCTAATCCGTGGAAATGAAAGAATTAATCATATACAATGAGAAAAATGTCTATCTAACGGTAGATTGTGGTGGATGTTGTGGCTCTTTGTCTCTGTCTGTGTTAGTGGATTCTTTTCCTCCTCTTATGAACCGATTGCTTCCGGGTATGTGTTAGTGTGTGTGTGTGTGTGTGTGTGTGTGTGTGTGTGCGTGTATGTCTATAGTATAAGCTGTTGTAAAGACTTAAAGTTTGCCAATAGGAATAAACTAGTAGGCCTGTACCATTAAGGAAGACACTATTACAGAATATGTATTTATTTATTTACTCTACGTCATATAACTTAATACCAGGTGTGGCCTTGTGTGTAACATGTTACAGCAGTATAGAGAACGGCACTGTTGTCTACGTATTTACAAAACACTTATTGGTAAACTACCTGCGTATCTTACATGTCTTTTTAGCTATCGATGGAATTCACAATACACATGTCATTATGTTACTGCTGACATTGAGAAACTGGCTCTTACTTAAATTCATCTGTTTTTTATGATTTGATGTTGTCCATAATGTCACCGTCTCTGGCCTGGCTGTTGTATTTTTTACTTGCTATCCATTTACAGCTGCAGAACTGCAACTTGCCAACGTGTTTTAGTACAGTGACTCACATCGACTCAAAGTGATGGTATGAAAACACCTGCGGACAGATTATCACAGTGCAAACAGTCAAACCTTCTATTTAGTGTCAACATATCTGCTTAAGAAGCGCCTGTTAGTGGGCATTGAATGCGGGGGATGCCCTGCAGGTGCAGTCTGAGGGCTCAGCTCAGGAGGTGCAGTTGGGGGGATTTGATCAGTTTTAATAAGGAGGTGCACCCTAGGGGCCCCATTGCACAGTGCAGCTTCATCTGAGAATTACTGAATTATGAATCATGATTACTCATGAAATTATAATATCTATGAGCCATAGGAACTTTCATAATGTATGATCCATTAAACAAACTCCAAAGGAATTGAAAAAGAGAAAAGATGGCATAATAAAAAGTTTAAAAAAGCGTAGCGCTTATGAAAAATATATGGGAAAGACAAACAGCAAATGGAACTCCTCTCTTCCCCAACACAACCTGTAAATGAAAGTTACGCAAGACTTGATGCCCTGAAATAAACCTGCTGGAGCTGAGATTCATTGCTGGAAAATCCAAATACTTCAAACGGTGAAAAGAAAGCATGGCACCTTTGTGGTGTTTTGTCCTTGTTAAACGTCGCCGGCTGTTTGGGCTGTCAGTGTTTTGTTCTGTGGGTGGATGGATGTTTATAAAGACCACACGTACATGGGCAGCCTTTCAATTCAAACTCCCTCTACTTTCTGCTCTACTTTGCTGTTGAGTTTGACTTATTTGAAATAGCCTAACAAAATGGATCACATCACCATCATTCTTGATGTTTCCTTGTCTTAGGCTTGCTGAAACTCTGCTTTAGTCTCAATAAAGATGTATGCATGTGACAAAAAACCTGGAGATCAAAACCAGCCCAGGGATAAAGACGTGGGGCTGTGACATAAATACATTCAATTAGTTTCATTTTGTTTGTCCCCAAGATTCCTCTTCTACAAAAGAGGCAAGTGGAGCTTTGTGGTCGATGTCATTCATTAAATAACGTGCGCACCTGCCAAGTATGCTCTGCTTCAACACAGTCCCACGGCAGTGGGTGAATCACTCACAACCAGCAATCTAATGGTTTGGTGTAAGGGACAAGCATGGTCCATATTTTTGTTGTCACTTGCAACATTACAAAACAAAATTGAGGTTTAGGCATCAAAACCAGTTCGGTTTAGCAAAAACAGAACAGCTGGGCTCAAAATAACAACGATACAACTAAATTAATGTTAGGGCGAGGCAACAATTGACATTGAGACACGTGGCGCCGAACACTTTTCTCGTGGTTGGTTGTCCAAAGTCTATGTTTGTGTCTATGTACACAAAAGCAGTAGATTACATCATGTGACAATTTCACACCCTGCCATGATACTGGGCTGTCTGTTTTGACATCATATTATACAAACAGTATGACGTCGACATATAAAACAATAAAAAATAGCACTAGAAATACATTTGGCGGTGCATTGTAAACATTTCTGAAGGTATGTATATTGACTGATGAGACAAAAACACTTGTAAATGGATCTTTTCATGCTTTATCAAACTATTTTGTCTGTGTCGTGCCACAACTTTAACAGGCCTACAGTATTGAATAATGGTCGAATAAATGTTGAGTGTGTGCGGTTTTAAACAGCAGTGACGACTGTCCTTGTTCGTGGTGCTGATTGTGTTGAAGGCGCTGACCTTGGTGCTGAAGTTTGGGATTTATGACATGCTGTCTTTACTTGTACTGGACAATATGTGGTTACACAGACTATTGCTTTTTGTTTTAGTTAACCTGCCGAGCCTATTGAATTACAGGCAGTTATACTATTGTACACTCTAACAGCATATCACATTATCTCAGTTGAACATTGAGACCCTCTTAGCCTATAAATCCTAAATATATGTTGTTGTTGTTTTTTTATGGACGGACTTTTAATGGTGAAGATAGAGCAAATGTATGCGGATTTCTTTCTTCTTTTTCTTTTTTTTAAACAAATGCAGGTGTTTAAAGTTGTCTGATCAGATGCTGACATTTGGGTCCTGTGTTTATTGAGTTAAGGCTGATATGGCGAGCAATGACAAGTGTTGAATATTGATTATTTGGCAGTAGGCTAATGTGATACTGAACACTGGGTCCCTGCGCTCACAGCACGCGCGTCACTCTCCTGACATCAGCAAACAGCTTAAATACCCGTAGCACCAACGGTGTCAACACAACCAGGCACACCTTCATGTGGGCTCAACGGGAGACAAACACTGCTGCAAACTAAACAGAAGAAGCACTTCGATGTAATGCACGTCATGCTCTCACAGGATAATTCGGGATGTAATGTTACAGCTCATGATTTATTTTGATAAGCGCTCTATATTTACACAGGAAGTGTTACATCGCGGAAAGTCCTCGCACTTCAACCCTTGTGCAGTGTTGGTTTAAATTATGATCAACGACACTCTTGCGTTTGGAGAACTGGACACGAATATTTCTGAGTCCCTGACGCCTCTCTCTCTCAGCCACAACCAAAGCGTGTTCCCTGCGCTCCGGCTGGAGTCCAAGTCTCTGGTCACTTCAGCCACGATGTTCGGCGTGGGTGTCCTAGGGAACATCATCGCCATCGTCGTGCTGTGTATCTCCAAAAAGGAGCAGAAAGAAACCACCTTCTACACGCTGGTCTGCGGGATGGCCATCACGGATCTGTTGGGAACATGCTTCACCAGCCCGGTGGTGATCGCCACATATGTGGCCAACCGCTGGCCAGGAGGAGTGCTGCTCTGCCACTTCTTCTCCTTCTCCATGCTCTTCTTCGGTTCAGCCGGGATGTCAATCCTGTGCGCCATGGCCGTGGAACGATACTTGGCCATAAACCATGCGTATTTCTACTCCCAGCACATAGACCGGACAATGGCGCGCTTTGCGCTGCTGGTCACCTACCTGGCTAACATTTTACTTTGCATTTTGCCCAGTTTTGGCTTCGGACAGCACGTCAGGCACTTTCCCGGGACTTGGTGCTTTCTGGACTGGAGGGCGATGGATCCACTTGGAGCCTGCTACTCCTTCTTGTACGCCGGCGTGATGCTGGTGCTGATCGCAGTGACAGTTTTGTGTAATTTGGCAGTGTGCAGGTCGCTGGTGGGGATGAACCAGACGACCGGGATAGTCAGGACGGAGTCCTGTGAGCAGGGAGGATCACGTCGCCGCTTCCCCCGGCTGCCGTCGGTCACCTCAGCGGCGGAGATTCAAATGGTCTGGCTTCTGATCTTCATGACTATCGTTTTCCTGGTCTGCTCCATCCCTTTAGTGGTAAGGACAACCGGTTATTTTATTACAACTGCCTATTCTATTACGATACTTGCGCAATGTGCGTGCCAAATCCTTTTTATTATTCTATTGTACTCTACTCTATTGTATTTGTTATCAAAACACCTTTCTTACACATTCCCTGTCCATGTTTCTATCCGACAGGTGCGAATCTTCGTCAACCAGCTGTACGACCCTGCTTACGTCTCTGCTGGGGGGAAGCCTGACTACCGGGGCGACATGTTGGCGATCCGCTTCGCCTCATTCAACCCCATATTAGACCCCTGGGTGTACATTTTGTGCCGGAAGAACCTGCTGCTTAAAGGCTGCGAGAAGCTGAAGAGGACAGTGACCCGCGTTAAAGACGGTCGTGGTGACAACATCGGTTGGGTAGGAGGTCAACACTCCCCTCCGTCTTTAAACAGTAATGACACCAGCTACGCGTCATTACGCACAGCCTGCTACAGGAACGACGTGGAACTCCGGGTGACCATCAAGAATACATCTTTTACAGACTTTGCGAGGAGGCAAGCATGGGAGTACGACACCACCCGGGTCAACTTCCACCCGTTCAGCGTCGAGTCCACCGCGATCCTCGGGTGTGAAGAGGAAGCAGCAGCTAGTTCAAAACAGGAGGTGGCGCTCAAGTCGTCTCCAGGACGCAGCGAAACGCCGCTGCTGTCCGCGCACGTTAGAAAAGTGGACATTGTCACCTGCACGTTCAGCACACCGAGTTCATGTCAGTCAGCGAAATGCCTTTGATAAACAAGTGTTAGCTGCCAACATCTGTTTAAAATGTCTTCAGAGTCGGCCAGCTGTTCCATCTGCACAGAAAACGTTTTAATTCAACTGTGAGTAAAACCACCGGTGCTAGTGATACAATCCACACTGGATCCCTTCGATGATTCTTAACCACCTAAGGGCCATGTCAGCTTTACAAAAAAGAATACCCACAAACGACCATATCAATAAGAACACTCACCGACTGTTACCTTGAATCTTTGTTTTCCTCGCATGCCTCCGCGATGAACGGAGAATCAAAAACGGGAGAGAAGTCTAGTGATTTGAAGCAAATGGAGACCAGGTTTAATAACTTTAAAACAATATCAAACAATCGTTTACAAACTCCCACACAACTGGTGAAGTATAATCCAAGTCTCCTTTATTTAGTCGGAGGCTCGCTAACTACTTCCCAAACACACGCATCTTCGCGAAAACCTTTTTGAAACACTTCCGTGCAAGTCCGGGGTCTTTTCTCCGTATTATGAGTCTCTGTTCACCGTGGAGGCATGCAAGGAAAAGCATCAATTCAAGGTAACACGTGGTGAGTAATTGACTATTATAAATGGTAATGTTGTGGCTGAGGTATTCCTTTGAATGAAACTACTTTTCAGTCAACAGCACTCGGTCATCATACATCCCTCTTGCCGCACAAAGCTCTCTAAATTGAAGCTTTGTTTTAAGGTCAAGTGTTCCAGTTGAGGATGTGCACTTCCTGCATCTTTTTCATGTCAACCAGAATATGTCTCCATTCAGGTGAGGTGCAGAAAAACACATCTACCCCCCAACCTACTACAGCTTTAAACTGTATGTACAATTGTATGTACAGTGAACTTAAATCTGACCTTTAGCCACAATTGTAGTGGAGTCTGGTTTGCTTCATAACAAGACTTCTGCTGAAAGGACACAGAGAATTGTGATCATTTCCAAACATGGAAATAGAATCATACCCCATGGGTACAAATAAAGGGTGTGACACTCGGAAGAGTTTGATACACTGTATGAATCCATATGTGCCATTCACAATATACATATGTATATATTCATTATGTGTTGTTGTTACATTTGATTTGATACTTTAAACAAATCTAAGTGCTGCTAATGTACTCTGTGTTGCATGATGCAGAGAAAACTGAATGTAGACCTTTTGAAACTAATTAAATCTTGTTTTATATTGCACAATTACAGCCATTATGAACATATCACCATTTTAAAGAAAGAAAAAAGAGATACTGTTGCTGTAAGCTATATGACCTTTGGTGTTTGCTGCATGTGTTGTTTGATCCGTGCAGAAAAATAAAAAAAACACAGAAGACAGCACACCGCTGCATTTGACCTGTTCTGCTGGTTCAAAAGCAGGAAATGATCTTTTAAAGCATAAAGACATTCTCGGTTGAGCAGACAGGCGGCAGGCGAACGACGCCACCCAGGGCACAGGTTCACATTTTAATGTTTATTTTAGACCAGCAGGTGGCTCTATGACATAATAAGTCCCCTTTAAATTGAACTGAGAAAGGTAGTGGCTGATCCTGCTCACATGAAAATAAAATCATTGTGGCAGTTAAAAGTCTTCAAGTGAAGCAAACAGTGGTAACAAGATGTATATTAAAAAAAACTTTATTCTCTTAGAGGATAATGCCATACAAAAATAAAGAAAACTTTTTATAATAATAATAATAATGTGACATACAGGGAGCGTTTAACTGAATGGAAATCACCACTTTAAGATGAAAAACAATGAGGTCCTGCAGTGTAAATGTTTGTTCTTGTTTGCTGTACATCCACTCTGAACATTGAGCCTGACTGATGGGGAGAAGGTGATATCATTACCCTGCTGTCAGACTTACGTATGTGAGGTGCTCTTGAGAAAACAACATGTATTAGATGTACCACATCATTTCAATGTCGGTCAATTTGTTTCTGCTGATCTGTTATAAGGATTTTTTTAAAGTGTCTGTGATCGCATGTAAGACAGAATGTAAGCTTTTGGATTGCTGTTGTTTTTTTAATCTTTTATAAAATCACAAGTCTATTGCATCCAATCTAATTCTGCCCAGAACCATCTGTCCAGTCCAGGTTTATGAGGTGTTGGATAAATGTGGAAATGCACCTTTAAAAAAAACATACGTACTGTATCCAAGCAGAAGTAACATGAAATGTAAATCGGCAATAAATAGATATTTATCTACAATATAGAGTTAATAAAACAGCTCTCATATGAAGCTATAATAAATAAATAATTTATCAGAAATAAATATATGTTACTTTTATACAGTAATACATGAAGATGCATGGCATCCATTTGGCTGAGTTCACCTGAACATAGAAACGGTATAATGCAATGTCCCTGTTTTTATGTGACAAAAATGATATACTTTTGGGAGGAGCTGATGTCACTGTGAGTAAGTAGTGAACATCATATCAGTCTTTTCTTTTGACAGAATATAAAGGCAGTGCCAGTCCTTTAATTGCGTCTTCCCCTTCATATCTCTTGAGCTTCCGCCTTCAGGCCTCGTCCATTTAAAAGCAGAGCAGTCGTGTTGACTGGTCTGGAGTGTCCTGCATTCAGCTGAAAACAATGAACTCTTGGAAGACGCAACAATAAATCCAGGCTGTGATTCCCTGATGACTTCCCCCTCACTCTCTGATTTTGACCATTGACATCAATCGTCCAGCTGCACCCAGACCCTCGTCCTCCTCAACAGGAGATACGCCACAGGAAGCCAACAAGTGGCCTCCGTCACTTCCTTGCTCTGTGTGTGTAACAGCGGCGCCCTCTGGCTTTTCCCTGTACCCGGACTGTCCACACCCTGAGCCTCTTGACTCCTCTCTGTTCAGGATGTGCGACACCCCTCCCAGTCACCTTCTCCCTCGTTCACGCCTTCAGCCCATACACATGCAGCTGGCTGCTGATAACGACTGGATAGTCCTCCACGTGGTCTGGGCGTCCATGAAGGAAACCGGCTCGTACCGGTCGGGCCGGCAGCAGGGGTGGCTGATGACCTTGCGGGCGGTGCGCTGGGGCAGCGAGCCGTTCTCCAGCAGCGCCTTCAGTGCCAGGTCGTAGTTTGTTCTTGAAGACTGGCAGGAGCCAACGCAAAACTTGAAGAGGACAATCTCATCCGAGTCAAACCCCAGGCCCAGGTCCCGAACCTTCATCTCTTTCTTCTCCACACGGCAGTCCCTGCTGCTTTGCTTCGGCTGTCTGCTCTTACCTTTACCCTTTCTATTTACTCTCCCTGTCTCTTCCTCTTCCTTCTTCCTCTTCTTCTTTTTCTTTGGTGAACCCTTGGGTTGAGGTTCTGAGGGGTCAGAGGAGCGGGGGGAGCGCCCCGCCCAGCGACTACTGGGATGGTCATCCACCTCGTCTATTACAAAGGGGTCTAAAATGGAGAAAAAAAAGGCAGAGAGAGAGTTACATGAAAAGGAATACTTATACAGGAAATTATGAGCAATAACATGCAAATGATCCTGCTAAATCTAAAATGTCACGTCTACCTTTTGACTTAAAAAGACTTGTCGCCCGTTAAATCTCATGCAAATATATATTTAATGATTGAAATACAGAGCAGATCCCCGGACTCATTCCCTCTTTCCACTCTAACACTGTGTGGTGAAGCAGATGTGCTGTAAATTACACTTCCACAAGAGCATTAGTACCATGTAGAGTGTGCCAAGTAGAGTAAGGTTCACTGTCGTCTTCCTGCTCCTCGTCCTCCACCACCTCTGGCAGCGTCACAGGAAGCTCTCTCTCCTCCTGGCCTGCCAGCAGGCCCACAGCAGGGCCCGCGTCTGATCCCACACCAGCAGAACCAGCTTTCATATGAGCTCCTTCCACTTGAGGCAGCAGAGAGAGCAGCACCCAGAGCAGCACCTACAGGAGACCGAAGTCACATGTTAGCTGGCAAAAGGTATTGTTTTTAGTACTTTATAAAAGTGATAATTCTTTCATCTGTGATAATTGATTTTTAGGGCGACAATTTGTGAACATGATATATTCTCACCTTGTAAAGCTGACATGATGAAACTGTTAAGCAATTGAGTGTTTACATGTCCAGCAGGCGTAGAGCTACATCAGCATTTTCTTTCTTTTCTAACGTTTAATACAGAAATCTTGATTTGTGCCGCTTCAAATGGATTTATAAAGACACATCGTACTAAAATACTGAAGTTATAACAGTTCTGCTGTCTAGATTGTCATATTTAGCAAACAAGATATCACGTGTTAACTACAGAGCTTTAGAGGTGCTGGCAGTCGTATTTTCATCTGCATTTGAACAGAGCTAGACTCGCTGTGTTTTTGCTGAGCTAAGCACCCGCTGACTGACATGACAGTGATATCGCTCTCATGTAGTTGAGCAACAAAGCGAATAAACGTTGTTGCCAAAATGTAAAAAGTATTCTTTGAAATAGATTTTTGGGGACGCATTGTTCTCAGCTATTTCTAGAAAGTTAAGAATCACAGAGTGGTGTTCAGCTCTGCTGCTCTTTCAAAGAAAATATCAATGGTCTGTTTGGTCTTCTGCTCTCGTGGTAACCATGTACTTAATAACAAAACTAAGTTGACAAAGTGCTTTGCAGATATAAAAACAACTAATACTTATATGAGAACATACGAGCTACAGCAGTACTTTGTGTTCGGCCTATTTCATCACAGGAGATTTCACTTACTCTTCCACAGTACTAAGTCTTTCTGCGCTGGATCAATCTTCGTCCACTGGCTTAGAATTTATCAATGAAAGCTTCGACGATGCCATGGTTTTATGGAAAGCTTAGTTCTGAGCCTTTGTGGGGATGGATTTCATTAACAATTTATACCTACACATAACTCATCCTCTGGTTATGATTGTTTGTAGCAATGGTGATTTCATTATGAGGCAGAACGGCAAATACGAAGAGTGAGAGAAAGATGGAGATGATGAAGAGATGGAAAGTACAGAAAGTGACAGAAGAAAAAGCAGAGGAGGAAGTAGAAGGAGAGGAAATGTTGAGGTTACTTTCTCGACGTCTGTTTCTGACAAACCTTGGCTTTTGCTGACATTACACAGGTAATCTCCTGTCTAGCCTTCCTCCGAACTCTCCATCGGGTCCCACCTGTAGAAAGAGAGAAAGAGAGGAACGTAAGAACAAGAACAAGGCTTCACTCTGTCGACTTTGCTCCTCCCAGAACTTCCCTTGAAAAGGTTAACATAAACTAAAGGCACAACATGCGGGCAATATGATGTCTTCACATTCACAACAATCCAGATACTGTAAAAAACAAAAACAGCCCAGCCTGTCACATAAATCACGTCCTGAATGCACGAGGCCGCCGTGTTTGTTGCTGCTTCAGTAAAAGATCAGTGTTTGCTGGCAGCAAGCGTGGCCAGTGTCGGCTTGTCGGTTCATACATCCATGCAAACGGCCCTGGTCCGGCAACAAAAGGCAGCATCTGCGATATACACTTGTCAAAGGCATTCTTCAGGGTTATTCCTGTGGCAGAGGTACAAGCAGGGGGAACCAGGCATAGCGAGAGCACTTCGCGGAGGTCCCAGACAAACAAAACACACACACAAATGCAGGACAGGTGATAAGAAGTGTCACGGAGGCAGATGTTTATATATAGTACGTGCAGTTTTGAGGATTGCGCCGGCGGCAGAGCAACCACACATCCCATAACATGAGGTCATGAGGGTGTTTTATGGCCCCCAAAATGCTCAGCTCACTTTATACGTTTCTCATCTATCTCGCATCAGCTCGACAGAAAAGTATTACGACAGGCCAAGTCGCAGGATCGCGAAGTTTTTAAGGATACATCCTCTGGACACAATGAACATCCGTACAAAACGACATGGCGATGTTTGTTGAGATATTTCAGTCTGGACCACTGTGACGGCGATGCAGCCTGTAAACACGGCCATTGCTGGCTATATTTCAGTGAATCATTCATTCCAGTGGTTACCGACCTTTTTGGCCGGTGACCCCTTAAAATGGAAATGTTTACTTCTCCTCATCACCGGTTGCATAAAGTCTGTGTACTGGTTGTGACCAGTTCAATCAATGTCTTTTCTTTTTCATTTGAATGCTTTCTAGAAGGCTGTAGAGAAATCAAATTGGTGTTGCAAGTTCTCTTTCTCCTGTAAAGTGCTTCTGTTTTGAAAAATGCGACGCAAATTAAGTTAGCCTGCTTGCTCACCAATCAACTCAACAATTCTGCAATAATGTCTGACGTCTTTAAATCTGCCATGAACCATTTCTTTTGGAAACAACCATCTGCCCACAGACACTTCCACCATCTTTGGAACCACATCTGTCATCTGTAAGATGCTTTGTATAACCTTTGCGCTGAACTACAGCAACACTGGGCGGCCGTAGTAACGTATTCAAGCATGTATTTGTAGATCTCGCCGACACGTAGTGTACCATGTTTATATAACAGTCAAAAACAATCCTCGCAGTTCTGTCTGTGCAATGAGACGGAAGACTGACAAAAGGTTACAGATCACAGGTGACGATAAGACCTGTTGCAATCCATGCGCGTTGCAGCTGAAGCGATCCAGTCGAGGTTGAACAAAGTTACAGACACTGAGGAGGGGGAGAGGGAGGGGAGAAAAAGTGGGCATAAATCAGCCTAACAGACAGAGTGCACGCCACCGCTGCAACCTAAAACCAAACTGCACCGACTCCTCCATCTCCCTTCGTCTCTGAGCTGATTTAAAACCTATCAGCAGTGCGAGGCGCGACAGAAGGATGAAGGTCCTGGCTGAGTCTACGGAGAGGTGCCATTCTGAGTCCTTAACACCACAGCTGGGAGTGTTTAGCCCCTTTTAGATCAGCGAGCTGGGAGTCTACGTGGGCCTGTCTGCTGGTTCATTTCACTCCGGCACTCTGGAGCTGTTTACAGCCCGACGCCTCCAGCCTTTTCTGGGATGAGGTGGGTGGGGAAGCCGAGGTCCTGAAGAGCTCCAGACTGACACGAGACTACTGATGGTGTCTACACAGTTTCAGGTCCAACGGCGTGCATGCGTGCGTTTCTATGTGCTTAGAAAGCTGAGCACGTGTTTCTTCCTTGTTTGGCTGATTAAAGCCTTCGGTTTGTCCATCAGGCTGGATGTCTGCAGCAGGGAGAGTTCTTGTCTCCTTCCATTTGCATTGTTGGTCCTCTGCGCTCCAGTTGTTGTTCACAGTCAGTTAAGTGGGAAAGCCCTCCCGAAGCAACTACAACCCATAAATCAGCTATTTCCAGAGTTTATTCTGCTGCTCTGAATTGCTTTTACAAATGCTTGGACAGGATGGATGTGGATTTAGTTTGAGGGATATCTATGAGGTAAAAGAACAGGGTATCCGCCTGTCAGCACAAAAGTAACAACTTCACAGAATATCATGAACACGAGCACCAGTTTTCACTAAAGCAGGGATGTTAAGCGAGCACTTGGACCTTCATCTTACAACCATCATCTGACATTCACCTTAAGCAATAAATACATATTTGGACAAAATTGAGACCAGTATATGTGGTAGAAATGTGGGATTTTTTTGGGTGGGGGGGGGGGACCATACGGTGACCAGTCGTCATGGTTTGTCCTGGATTGTACCTGTTTCAAGCTGGGTGTCCCGAGTCCCTTGGTTTTCAACATGCACTACCAATTAGTCACAGTTTTCACCACAATTGATATAATTATTTAAAAGGTTTTCAGCGTTTGCGTCGACGTTTATCATGTTCACTCATTGTTACCTAATTTTAAAAAAGCAATGCACCACGCGTCTGAATTGAACACTGCTTTGTCAGCTGTCCACGTCCTTCCGCGGGGCAAACACTGATGATCTGAAACGGGTGACTCAGGAGGAGAAGTCTTTATTATATCCTATTAATTCATTTATAGACCACAGAGAGATCTGTGCTGATTTGCTTTAAAAAATAATATCTGGCAGAGAATTAGTCACAGTCGGCCATTTAGCCAGCAGCCTGCGCTTGGGCACACTGACAAATACTTTGGTACCTGACACTCTATAATTATTTTACAACAATGCAATTATTTTGTTTTGCGTTCAATAATGTGGCAGTTAAACTAAACTATGTGTTGGAGGATTCTGGAATCCTGCGCTGAAATAATTGTCCCCCATTCAGATGAAAATGCTGTTGGTGCGTGAATAAGCGCATAAGTATGCACAAAAGTGTGGTAAGTTTAAGGGTCCCAGTTTAGGGGTTCGAAAATATGACATTGACCTAAAGTAGGATCGAATCGTTGCAAAATTGTGTGGCATGCAATAGTGTGCTGGCGTTACCTTTTTCTTTATCAGCCAAGAAAAACACCACACAGAGGTAGAAACCAATAACTGCCAGCTGATAAACAACTAGCTGATGAGTTAGCCTGAGCTAAAGCTAATTCACCCACAATGTCAGGCTTCCTGTAATAACAAAAAGATGCTCCAATATATTGATTCAAGTTTTTTGGATCACATTTCATAATCAAATGGAGAAAAAAGTAACATAAACTAAACCTGCTGAAAACTAGCAGCAGTGATATTCCCATGATTTGTTGTGGTTATGCTTCATCACAAGTCAAAATGTATTTCATTCAAGATTCATTCATTAAGCTTATTAGTTTAAAAACACATTTCTCTTGTGCACTTTAGATTGTCCAAACATAGATCTAAAGGTTTTTTGTTTTATGTCACAATAATTCCGTACATATCTTTTGCTAAGTAACTTCAAACTGTTTTTCTCAACTTCACAGTGACTGCTCTCTGCCTTTTTTAGGCTGTATGAAGAATGCATTAATTCCATGTATATTACCATCAAAGATAAATAATTCAGACTCTTATTAATACTGCTATTTTCAACAGAGAAACATCTATGCTAGGAAAATAAGCAGTGCGAATTAACAAACGTGTTTCCGATTGGTGATCTTGGTGCCTACTGTATACCATTACATCCTCAGACTTGAGCTTTGCCCACAGAGGCTCCATAAACCTCTCGCGTTGTAAAAAAAAGAAATGCAGAAAGAAAGAAAGAAAGAAAGAAAGCTCCAAGCTCTGCGGCGTTTCGCCTCCCTCTAAAAGCCAAACTTCTCTGATAATGACCTCCTATTAGAGACACACTGTTCTCTGCCGTGGGCGCGTGCACATGCACGAAATGATCTGACCTCCAGCTTTAACCTGTCACTGCCGCGGCGCCTGATTGCAGGAGCGAGGAGAAAAACAAGAGTACAGTAAATCACCTCTGGCTCAATAAAAGACACCTGCAGTGTAAGAGGAGATGCAGGAGAGAAAGGCAGAACACCAGGAGAGCCGTCTGATCACTACCAGACACTGAGAAACCTGCGGAGGTCCCACAAAACGTGATGATATCTGCTGTACTTACATGTGCTGCAAAGCTCTGCATATATGCATCCAGAGTGTGAAAACGTGTTGTGAAGCTTTGCTTTAATCTTGCTTGCAAAGTTCCATTGACAGTGGTCCATTCACAGTGTAACCTTGAATTCTGACTTGTTGAATGCTTTTTATCCTTATCCGACGGAGGAAAACATATTTATTGCATTATGGTAAGTAGGCGTTTTTAAAACATTACTCTGTTGTTAAGGAGTCATATTCTCCTGCACTTTCTTCTTAATCCCATCCTACTGTTTCTCCTTTCCATCATGCTTCATACACATCGAATGTCTTTTTCTCATGTTTAATGTGCTAAAACAATTTCACTGCAGCGGTTAAGGACAGCATGCCTTAACTGTGCGAGGCCGCCACAAAGTCAAAGGAGAAAAAGCTAGAGGAGGAGCGATATGGAAAGAAGGAGATTATAATAATTTGAATAAATCACATGATAAGAGGAGAATTAAAAAATAGAAAATGGGTTAATGTCCAGGGGAGGGAAAAATGAGAAAAAGATAATTGAACCATTGAATGGGAGAAGTCTTAGATAAAGTGAACAAAGGGAAGCGAGGGAATGACAAAATGAGAGCGCAGAAAGAGAGCGCAGACTGAAGCCCGGTCAGTCTGTAATCCCATAATCCCTGGCAGGCAGGCAGGCAGGATGTAATTGCTCGTTAGTGCCAGTTTCCACTCTGAGGCCTGTCACTGCTTTAAAACCACAGAGCGCCGGCGAAATGAGAAACAGATAGCAGGTCCCATGCCTCGGTTCAGATGGGTGGGGAGGCCCCCCACCCGAAACACCCACATATGTGCACACATGTGCTGTTTCTGCTTCCTCTTTTCTCGTAATCCTTTCTCATAAAAACACACAAGATACACACCATCTTTGTCACTTTCTCACACTGATTTAGCATTACATTACAGTCATTTAGCAGACGCTTTTATCCAAAGCGACTTACAATAAGTCGTGTCTTAGCACGCGCACACACACATACATGGGGAGAGGGCTAATCAGAGGTGTGGACACTACACAGCCTGGAGGATGATGGTGAAGAGAGGAATGAATCTGTATGACTTCACTCCTCTCTGTGTTTCTCCCACCAAGAGGTTTCATTATCTGACTGACAATATCTGAGCCTGTAGGTGTCTGAGATTCTTTCAGGCCAGTATGAGACAGAAAACATGCAGGGAGAGAAACTCTGAGAGGAATAATCTGTCAGGAGCAGGGTGACTGGCAGTGAGCTGGGTTTGACTCCATCTATTAATGACGGTCTGTCGGTTGACCCATTTGGTCCAGACGGATATCTCAGCGACGATTGGACGGATTGCCTTGACATTTTGCACAGATGTTCAAAGTCCCCAGAGGATAAATCTTACTGACCTTTGTGATCCCCTGACTTTTGGTCTTTCTATCACCACCATCAGGTCAATATTTCAATTCATCCCATGTTTTAGTTTAAAATCACACAGCAGCTAAATGAAACCTCAGCATTGTCGTTGTGAGCGTGTTTGCATGCTGAAGTTAGCATTTAGCTCAACCACCGCTGATCCTACACACAGCTTCACAGAGACGCTAGCATGGCAGTAGACTCTTCTTATTGTTGAGACTAATCGTCAGATGGCTGAAAATTACAAATTACTTTTACAATTAATTAAACGTTTTATTAATTTATCCACCAATAATAAGTCAAACGTTCCACTTACAGTTTCTAAAATGTGAGGATTGGCTGCTTTATAATATTGTAAATGACAAAAAAAAATCTTTGGACGATCTCAACTTAATGATTCATCAAAATTGTAGTCGTACAAACATTATTTTATAAGTGATGAGCCATGAATCATTCGCAGAGCCAGATTCAATTCATATCAATATTTAAAGCTGCTGTCGTCAATATTTCTTGAATAAACCATGGATCAAATGACCACAAATAATTGGGAAGAGGGAGAAAGATCATCGAACTCTACGGTTCCCCTCAGCTCTACGGAGCGTTTTAATGTCTTTAAGCACATTGTTTTGCTTTAAAGGCCACTCTACTGTTCTGGTTCCCTCTCACCGCTCTCGTCAGCCTGTTTCTTTTCCGGCTGCAGCAGGCAGCCATTTTCAATGATCAGACATCGGAAGAAACTAGCTGGTGAACATAATGGAGCATTTAGCAGGTAAAGACCCAGATATTTCCCTCATGAGAGGATGAAGACCAATATAGAGCAAAAGGAAAGTAAATATTGAATTTACATTTATCAGGTAGTCCGACACACAACTCCAAATGACTGTTCACCATATCAACTTCATGACATGATGAGATGTCGATGATGTTAGCCAAACAAAGAAATAAAATGAATGCAGATTTAAGATACATTCTCAATATTATGGTGATTATTTAGCTGATTATCTTATTATGTGCAGGGATAACGAGCCACAGATTATGCAGAACAATAGATCTTTCAAGCTTTCCTTGTCGGGTTAAACAGTCCAACCTGGACCTCGTTAAAAGTACCAATTAGAGGCAAACTTATTGGTTGCCGAATGACAAACCTGAGTGATCAGTGATTTACTCGACTGACCCTGCAGCTTTCTCCCCACACCAAAGAGAGGAGATCTGGAGAAACGTGTCTGATGGTTTTCAGTGGGATAAAGGAAGTGATTTTAGTGGTGAACATTGCGTTTGAAGAGTAGCAGTTCTGGTTTAACGCCCTCACGCGTGCAAGTTCAAGTTGCCAAAAGGTGCTTTGGAGTGTTACTGACCGATATATAACAGGACTGGCCATGTATTTGCCAACTAAATAGAGTTGTAAGAAATTATAGTATCTTGATTTAGCTGCTCAGATATCTTAGACAGTCACCTGATGTTTCCAGCTGGCTGGTTTCTGATATATGCACCTTAAACTCTTCCTTTGTGTTTATACATTTCTGATCTTATACATGCTTTAGCCTACTAATCACTACTTCTTTGGTACATTTGCCAAATAATAGCCGTTACTGTTGTTACTGTGTCGCCTCCCACCAGGAGCTCTGGCTTCCCTCTATGCATCCCATGACTGTTTCCATCAACCTGTCAATAACATTTGAATTAAACAAAAGTTAAACTGAACTCCAGTCATTCTTCCAACAATGCAGAACTCAAAGTGGCTTAGAGTCCCTGTCACATAATAATTTAGGGGATACTATGTGATCAGCTTGTTTTGTTACTGATTTGTGATGAGAAAATAAATGGATAAGTAGTGTATTACAGCATGAACAGCTGTAGTTAAAGCATGTTATACTTATTTGAATAGCTTACTCATAACATGTTTTTTAATGGTTATGATACGGTGCTCACCTAAGACGGTATATTCGGCTCGCTCAGTAATTTGTTTTAAAGCTGCGTTAATCAATATCTTTATATTAACAATGGATTAAAGCACTAAGTGTAAAGTGTAAAGCGTCTCAAACCCGACTCTGTAGTTTCCCTCTCGGCTCCATGCTGAGCATTTAAGCGTCTTTTATATCACTGTGTTGGTTTCAGGCCCCAAAATGTTACTGTTTTGGTTCTCTCAACGCTCTCACCAGCCTCATTTAACAGCCTGCAGCTGTTCCTCTGTCCTACCTGCACAACACCAAACTGCAGACACAGTTAGTGACAAGCTGTTGAACATAGTGGAGCAATTAGCAGCTTAAGAGACAGATATGTGGAGGTGGAGACAAAAAACAGAGCTATAAGGAGAATGGAAACTGGATTTACATTTTTCATTTTGACACAAACATGACTGCAAATGCTCTGCATCTGCTAGATGTAGGTAACCAATTGGTTCCTAACACGGTTGTGAAAATACGAAAATAAGACAAAGTTGTTGTACACTACAATTGTGCTTCAATGCACAAACAAAAATTCGTTTTCTGAACTGAAACTGAAAGCAAGGAATTTGTCATGAACCCGCTGTCGATTTTCCACATCAGCTGTAACTTCACCAAAGACCTCTACAAGATTAAGCGTACAGTGCAGTTAGCACTGATTAGCCACATAGAAACACAGTGCAACAGAGTTATAAGTCTTGTGACCCAATCAGCTGTTAGACGGGCCACCATCAGTTTTCCCATGAGTGCCGAGATAAAGACAGCCTCCTGATGCGACACATCTGTGTCCTCACCGTCTCGCTCTTCCTCACTTTGTTTCCCCAGTGTGACCCTAACAACCCAAATTCCTGCCTGATTAAGTTGGTTTTACAAGGGAACCACACACAGAGCGCTTGGGTGAGCCTCACCTTAAATGGGAACACAATTTAGCCGAGTTGGAGCGATGATCAGAGGGTAGGCTTTCACTTTCCGGTGGTTGTGAAAGTGATGCCGCATAAAAAGGCCGCAGAGACGACAGAGGGAAAGAATGGAGAGGGATACACAACCACACATCAAACACAGAAAACTGCCTTTCTGTCTCTTCCTGCCTATTTCTTTCAAACACACTTTGTAAAACTGAAATACCCACAACAAAGTGGCTTTACTCGCACACACACACACAGAGAATCCCTCACCTTTCATAGAAAACCACATATACACAGATACCCACTGAAATCCCCTCTCCCACCCTCACGACCTTTTCCTGCTCCCATCTCATGTTGTTATTTCTCCAAATTAAGCCCACACTGAGCCGGGAGTAGCACTCAGAAACGTGGCCATCTGTGACGCGCGCACGCGCACACGCACACACACACACACACACACACACACACACACACACACACACACACACACACACACACACACACACACACACACACACGTCATTATTAGTGTGTCTTGTGGGTGAACCAGCGCTCTCCAAAGTGTTTCCGTGTCGCCCGCTCGCGCCCCAGACAGACTGGGTTTAATGACCTGGCCTGATAGTTCAAAGCAGCCCTCAGACGCTATGATTAATGAATCTGACCTGCTAATTTCAGAAGAATACAGCTTATTGTGTTAAAAAACGCTCTCACAGACACAAACACAGAGCTGGGCCAGTTAACATTCTTCTGCGTTTTGAGAAAAACTTGATTCAAGGAGGGAGATTTGACGATAAGCACAGGAGTTTGCTTTACGTTTCATCAGCGGCTCCACAAGTATTAACTGCTGCTTTGTTCCAAATAATCTCAGCTGTTTGAACTTGAAGAAGCCAAAATGCTGAACAACAACAAAACAATTCAAGATCAGAGACAGAAATAATTCCCTCTGTGTACTTACACAAGATTGTCCACCGCTACAAAAAGCGAGGACCTAGAAAACATAAGTAGCATGGGAGACATTTGTCTGAAGGAATACATCTAACAAATTGAAATTCCTTTTTGTCAGATCATGCCTCCTTCAATTTGCCCTGAAGGAATCACTGTGGTTCGCTGCGTACTCTAAGCACTTCCAGATTGGAGTTGCCCTGTGGCACTTCAGGTTGCATAATCAATCTCTCTCACTGCACTCTGTCCATTAGTGCTGGGACAAAACAACCAGAGTAACGTTACACACCGAGGCTGAGCCACAGCTGAGGATGAGGCTCCCCGCGCAGCGCACACGTCTGTCTTTATTGACAGATCACTCACCTGAAAGGATCGCGCGCTCCTTTATAACTGAATATTTAAGGAGCAAAGTGCTTGAATCTGTTGCTTGTCGGATTGAAAGCTGTCATTGTGTTTGATGATGCGCCTTAACATTTTGTGCCTGTAAGCAAACCGTTCATTTCACCATTTCCATTATTACGGTCAGTCCTACTTTTTCTTTTGGAGACACTTCTGTTGTCTTTGTTCCATCTTTTTACAGAGAAATTACAGTTATAATACAAGATTCAGAACTGAAAATCGTGTCTGCTAACAATCTATGAAGTGCAATGAGAATGACTGATCCTGAAATGTACACATCCATCAGCTGGGAAAAAACAAAAACGGTAAAAAAAAAAAAAAAGGCAACTTGCTAAACATTGAAAGTACACTGTAATGATGGTTTGGTTGTTTTTCTGTAGATTAATTAGATGGCAACACATTCATTTGTGCTTTTATAATCTCATAATCCACACACAGGGGGAACAGATCCAGATTGCATATTTTGTGCTTGCTTCCTATTTAAATAGGGACGTTGAACAAAGAACAGTATCGATTACAACAAGTGAGGTGCCTTTGGCCTTGGCTAGGAAACAATATTACAGACACATAGCATTATTAGGCTGTGAAGCTTCAGAAAAGCATCAGTTATGTTCAATGTGATTCTCATGCTGGTTGAATACTAAGGGTTTTGAGTGTCATTTGGCAGGGTAACCTATTTATTTATTTATTTATCTTTCTTACGCATTTGTTGTGGCCATTCAAGAATTTGGTTCAATGAAAACAAGGTCAGCCAAAAGATGCAATATTATTTAGTTCTACATATTCTTCTTTATCGTTTTTGGAATATTTAATGAGCTCTAAGAGTAACTGAATTTGTTGTTACTTTCTGCTTTTTTTCCAATTCATTCCCCTTGGTTATAGGGTGAGGTACATGTTGTGTTTTTCTTAGCAAATTTGATGGGAAAGATGCAATTTTCTGGGTTTTAATTTGAATATGGCTCAGAGTCTTTAAGGAAACACATGAAAGTAATATTTGAAAGCTTAGTGTGTAATGAAGACCACTGGACGAGGACGACAAACAGCCTGTTTTCAACCACAATGGCTCTAAACATCTTTATGAGGATGCTTCTGTATAAATAAGTGGTTATAAGAATAACTTATTTGGTCATGTCAATCACGAGTGGTCAACCAACTCTCTGTGCGTCTGACTATCAACACAGAACACCATGAGAGCAAGAAAGAGTCAAACCCATAACACCAGCAAACGGCACGCTAGCTCTCGTAAAAACCTCATGCCAGTTAAAACAAAACAGACCACACATCAGGAGGCTGCTGGTAGAGAGAACACGCCGGCCCGCTGTACCTGACCCTCGGCAGGGCCGCTGACCCCGTGACCTTTGACTGGAGGAAGTGAAAGCTGTGGCAGCGTGACGGGGGAGTGCGAGATGCCTGAAGCAGAGGCGATGTTCTCATGTTCAGCCTGAGAACAAACGGGCGATTTTGAACGACATGAGTAAAGAAAAACAAGGTTGTTTCACGACATGTTTTCGCACATTTTACAGGCATTGAGTGGGGGACGCCTGCTGGGGATGTGTGACATGTCTCAAGTGATGCCAAAGCTCCCACCAACACACTCACAGAATCCCAAAGTACAGCAGCTTTGAGAGGAAGAGACGAGAAAAAAAAAGATAAAAAGCAGGATTTAATTAACTCTGAACATCAGAGGCCTGCCGTCCTCCGACTGAGCCTTGTCTGCGTGCATGAGTGACATTGTATGTACATGACTCAGTGAGTCAGTGGGCCATTGAGTCAGAGAGAAAGCATGAAAGTTCAATGATGCATCATGCAGTGTCATTTACATATTTTGGAGGACAAATTGCACATTTTGGGACGGAAAGTGTAGCTGTGGGTGTGCCAATAAAACAGAGTTCAGAGTGGGTTCATGTTCACAAAGCTGAAGCAATCAAAAGTTTCATCTGAAACTGCAAAGAAATGTGTTCGACTTCCAGCACGTCAAAACACCTGAAGCTGAACTGAAAGACTTGGTCTGCCACTGATCCCCTCAGAGGTACTGGAGAGGAAGGACATGGATGCTGCTGAAAGATGCGTGTAAGTGTGTGTGTGTGTGTGTGTGTGTGTGTGTGTGTGTGTCCAGCACTTTGATATTTAGATTTCCAGCCCACCACAGAGGAGGGTCACACTGGAAGACTTCCCGACTGCCACAGTTTCCTCCTCATCCATAAAAGCGCGCGCACACACGCACACACACACACACACGCACACACGCACACACACACGCACACACGCACACGCACACACAGCACAACGTCACAGTCACTTTGATTCATATTTGTCCACCTCCCGGCACCTTGTAAACACGTCAGACCATGAATCACAAAACTTCACTTCATAAAACTCTGAGAACAAACACCTCCTCCATCCTCCTCCCAGACTGCATTTCACAAACGCTCCCGATAATCACTAAATTAAGTCCAGGTCACAATGACGCCCAGAGTCAGAGGAGCCTAAAACAGCTGGCAGGTGCGTGAGGGAGGTTTGGAGCTCAGCAAAAAGCCGCTGATGTGAAAAGAAATCAAAGATCAAACAGCCATGTCAGTGTTGTCACAGCAAACATAAAGACAAGAAGAGCGCAGGTCTGGTTTCACAGCAACGCATAAAGATATCAAACAACATTCTTCGAAACAGTATTGTCTTATATCGCGATAGACAAGTTAACAGAATCTGAATGTCGCCTTACCAGCTGCCCTGTGCGCATTCTGCTCCAAGTGCGCGCAGGAGGGGACAGGAGAGCCGCTTCTTCCACGCTGGGCGCAGCTCATGTTGTTGGCTATCCATACGCTGCGATGTGCCATGTTTTACACCTTATTGTCACGGCTCGTAAGTGTTCAGAGCAGGCTGTCTCCAATGAGGCTGAAGCAAACATGAAGAATCCATCTAAAGCGGTTCTGCTTCAACGCAAGAGGCGCCTCCTCCTCCTTTTTGTATGCGGCCGCAATCCTTTTTTTCTGGCCCGTCTCCTGTCACGGTTTCATGCAGAGTCTCAGCAGCCTGGACAAAAACAGAGAGTGGTGAATACAGACTGCCGGCCTGCGAGCTAAAGTCATACTATCCATCTCTCGAGTTCTATACTTTAAAAGCTTGAGAGGAATATTCATAACAAATGTCCAACAAATATCCTGAAGCAAGTGTTTAAAAAAAATGAGATGCTTCTGTGTAAAATGAACCCCAGCTCATTTTCTTCATCTTTCACTTCCTATGTTCAAGAAAATCCGAAAATATGTCCAACTCGAATGGAAATGAATGAAGTAGTCTCAAACGTATTTATTTTTAATCTATGTGCATTTTAAGAAAAAAACACGAGACCAAATGACTGTTAAAAGGGACATTTGCAGAGACGGAAGGCAATCCAGGGCAAGAGAATACACTTATATAAAAGCTAGTTAGGTAGAAGTTTGTTTGCAGTGACATAAACACTGCAACACGGCGACCGAGAGAGAAGGAGAGACAGTCAAACAGTTAGAAGTGTAAAACATGTTTGTCCTCAATGTGCTACTCGTGCTGTCTACCGGCTGACTCACGTCCAACCATCGTTTAATGAAATGAAGCCAGTTTTTCAGGCATGACTCCCCTCTTCCTACCTCCAGTAACCTGTTCAGTCTTGCCTCCAAACAGCTTGTATGGTTATTGAGTAAATAACACCGCGGGAAATTTCTCACAACATGTTCTGCGTCACTTTAAAGTGAAGTCAAGGTCGATAGAGTGTCACAACGCCAGAGGAGACAGTGCGCGGTCTCCTAATTTAGGACGAAAGTCTTGTTTCCTTCTTGTTTTACGCGCCAGCTTGTCTTAAAAGAGGATTGAACGTGAAGAAAAAGCGCAGCTCTGTCGGTCAAAATGTTTCTTAGACATAACAAGTCCATGCGTCACGCTTTTTACGCAGCTACAGTCCGCGTCTCCAAGTAAGCTTCTGTTTTTTTTTCTTTTTTCAGTAAAACTCTCTTACTGTGGTCTCAGGTATCCAGTTATCAGAGACTGTGCCGCTCCGGTGTCTTCTCAGGACTCTACCACACAGCGACTAAACAGTCTACAATGCCTCGCAGGACTGGAGGCTATGCGTAAAAACAGCGCGCCGCTCTGCCTGTCAGATATTTTGTGAAACCGGAGCGCGGTGGCCGCTCTACAAAGTGCTGTGATTTTTCTTCCCCATCCACATAGCTCAGATGTCTTTTTGTTCCTGCGCTGGGAGGAGGGAAGAAGGGAGGGAGGGGACTGATTGTCACACAGGACGGTCATGGAGCTTTTCAGGAAAAGTGTTCCAGTGGAAGAAACCGTTGAGTGACATCTGTCCTTCAGTGTTTACACTCCCTGACTCATAAATATTGAGTGTTTCACTGTATTCCACGTGTGGGTGTGCACACACATACAGTGCAAGCATGGACAGACACACATGCATGGATGGATTATGAGACAACGGCCCCTGGGTACCGACTGAAAGAGACACAAAAGGACAACAAAAGAGGCAGCCATGTCTCTTTGTGGCCAATTTGTATCTCTTTGTAGTCGTTTGTATCTCTTTGTCATCGTTTAGTGTGTCTTCGTAGTCATTTTGCATCTCTTGATTGATTGACTTTCCAACAAGCAACATTAACAGTCACTTCAAACAGAGGCTCTGGTCCAGTGGGGCCACTGACCCCTTGGGCCACCGGGCCTGTGCCCTGTAGGCCCATGTATGATTGATTGATTGCACTCACATGTAGGCCTGGACACACACACACACACACACACACACACACACACACACACACGTCTATACACACACTCATGTGTTTGCCACCCTGCTTCATATGTTTGCCCAGTCAGTCCTGCCTGACCTATTCACCAGAATGTGTCACCTGCTGTCGACCTTGAAGGATGGGCAAAGTGAGTACTGGAAGTAAGTGAAGGTCTCTGCTGTCAGACCTACAGACCCCTGCCCCAGCAACCAGGCACCTTCCACCGGCCAAGCTCCCAGCCACTCTCCACCCCGCCACTTTGCAGGTTGGTCTCATTTTTTACTGCCACCCCACTCCTCCCACCCACCCTTCGGCGCATGGAAAGGCCCTCCGGCTGAGACACTCCCTGCAGGGCAAACACTGAGGCCCGCCGAGCACAAAGGCTGGGTAAACAGCTCCTTAGCTTTCCTCTCTGGGCCCACTCTCCACGTCGAGGCAGAGACAAATGCAGGGAGGATCCCTGGTCTCATGGCTCGGCGCTATTAATAGTAGAAACCAACAAGGCAACAATGCACACAGCTGAGGTGCATGACATGCAGGAATGTACCGTCACAATATAAGGATGAGCTTAATAACAACAGGAGGGAAGAGAGACTTGCCAGGATCATACAAATCTAACGAATTTGTGACATGTTGAGATCCAAGATGAGTGAAAGAAGGCTTTGTAAAACCTTTTTTCCCTTTTATTACCCAGAACAAGGTGTGATATAGACTCCTTAAACACACATTATTGCATACATCAAACTGACTTGGCCACCAAAAAGTATCAGTCCTCTTAAAAAGATCAGATAATAATCTCCGTTGAGAAAAATGTCCTTCAATAAAATTAATCACTGTAAACTAGAAGTCAGCAGGCAAGTGGCAGAGTTTCAGGGGACGGCACCACACTGCAACCAGGGCCACAGATTTAACGAGTGCATTTACATCATCCATCATTGTGAGCAATGGCGATGAACTTGTTCGGCATTGTGAGAGGGATTTGCTGCATGACACTCTTTGTACACCGACAGTTAAACCCCATGCAAGCACAGCACACATATATCTTCAGACACACACACACACACACACACACACACACACACACACACACACACACACACACACACACACACACACACACACACACACACACACACACACACACACACACACACACACACACACACACACACACACACACACACACACACACACACACACGGTCTCTTGCAGGAACATGATGGCTGTTGTGTAATATTTAATTTCCTTGTTAGAATATAGAACTGAATTTATGAGCTCATTTCTTTTAACAAGAAGATGTAAAATGTTTCTATTTCTTTGTGCCGACTCTCTGTTTCTATGGCTGCAGAGTGCTGGCTTGGGACTATGGACCGGCTGAGTCCATCCAAGTTCAGGTCCGGATAGGGGAATGGGGGGGGGGGGGGGGGGTTGATTTTGGGTGGCGATGCTAATGGGAGAAGAGAAAGACAGAAAGGAGCATGACTGTTCCAGATGTGATGGACAGTTAAAGGGTATTTTAAAATCCCTCCAAGGTTTCTCCGGTTTCTTCTGGAGGCACAGGTCACAGCTCCTTCCGCCTCCATCTCTTCTTTGCTCTCTCAATCTAAAGGTGCTTTTCTGTTCTTGGGCCTGTTCCAGTTTTAAAGGTTTGTTTTCACTTTTCTAGTGGGAACTCCCCTCATCCAGCACACCGTCCAAAACCCTCGGGCCAAATCTGTAAAACAAAGCCAAATCTGTGGGACAAAGTCATACTGTATAGCTGCAAAACAGTGAACTCCATAACAACGCATTTGTTTCCACATTAGCTCAAACAAGTGAATGAAGCGCAGATAAATCTGCAGTAATTAACATTTCATCAGAGCATTTCCAAGCTGCGTTCCTGCAGGCGTCCTCCAGCTTTGTTGTATCACTGTTCATACAAACAAATCATCAAGCAAAGTGTCGGCATACGGCTTGATTAGCGACGTTATTATGTGGATGGATGATGGGTGAGCAGAATACACAACAGGGAGCTACAACAGTGTGCACTGGTGGTACTTCAGTGGGTCTCTCATGGCTTCAGCCTCATCTCAAAGAAGTACAGCAGAAATGATGAGTTGAATGACCAAAAATAAATCAGCGATATTTCTGATAATCACTTAATCATTTAAGTATATATTAAGCAACAAGACTAAGAGTCTACAGCCAGAGAGGCTCTGAGAGGCTAAACTGAGGCAAAGCTAAGTGCTAACATCAGCTAATATTTACTAGCAAAGACAAAACTCAAAGTACAGCAGAGGATGATGAGAATGTCATTCGGTATTCAGTCATAAACAACAGTATTGGACCAATTGCTATTTTGACCTGATGGTGGCAGGAGTACAAAGTAAGTACAATTCATCAGACATGAACGTCTGAATCAAAGTCGTCATCTCATAGAGACGCCTCAGTAAATCAGAGGATCACTGGTTCCAGCTTTTCCAATGTGACAATTTTCTGTTTTATGTCAATACACATCGAGTTTTTTTCGTTGAGAATAATCTCACCAAAACGGTTGGTTTCGGAGCTGTTCTGGAGCTTTCAGTCTAACGGCATGATCTTCATCAGAAGATGCAGTTCGCCCATGTTGTCATGGACATGCAGAAATTCAAATCAAAATTTCTTTGGAAACAGCGATTGACAAAGTAATCTTACCATTTAGTGGCAAACTCCAGCTGCTGAAGAAGTTCATGCTATATTATTAAAAAGCTCAAGAACAACTACCGAGGTCAAAAAGTGTACGTCTCACATTGACCGCAAACATGAGCAAGAAGTCCTTGATCTACAATTCCATGACAACTGCCTCTACTGATGAAGATCATGTGATATGACTGAAAGCTCCACAACAGCTCCTCATCCTTCATCCTAAAGGCCACATAGCTGACTGAGAAGTGTTTCCCAACTTACACTTGCTTCTTGCCTCTGAGCCGCGTGAGCAGGACGCACCATCAGAAACACTGAAAACAAGGCGTCGTTATCTTTGAACAATTTTATGGAATCTTTGAAATGTCATGACTCATTCTGAAACTAGTTCTTATTCACGAGTAAGGATCATTGAACACTACAAGTTCAGAGGCCGACGGGACAAGAAGAAAACACTTCAGTGGTACAGGTGCATGACAGCCCTGAAGGTGTGTCACAGCCACAGACAAAGGTAAACTGACAGAATGTGGGACACAGTGTGAAGAAGGGAATGTTGTTCTCCCTCATCTCAGCTGACCCGACATTGAGGAAACAGAGGGAAACAAATAGGTGCCTCAATGGGTGTTTTCTCTTCCCATTCCAACTCTTTTTTGACGAGTTCGTGGCCCCTCCGTTCCAATCCTACTGAGAGGAGGTGGGGCGGGGAACCTGTCGCCGAGAATAAAAGGCCCGTCGGCTGAAGAGGTGCAGGCGTGCTCAAACCCCTGTCTGCCGGATGAACAGGAATGACCGCCTCCAACCGGCCGGCCGGTCCAGCTGCCTCGGGGAGATCCCAGGTGGCAAATATCCTCTACTGCGAGGGAGTGAGCTCTCAATCCCACCCTGTGAAGGTCATGGAATCTGTGGAGTCAGAGTAGCCAGAGCAAGGTGGTGTTGGTGATCGGCGAGGCGTGACGAGGGCCGAAGGTTTCTGGCACCCCATTAACAGCAGGATGGGACAGTCCAGCGGTGCTTTAAGGGCCTTCAGCGTCTCGTCCTCGCACCAACTTACATTAGCCACAGCTGGACGGCCTGCTCTCGCTCCTTCTCAGCAACGCTCTGGTTTATGGCGATGTCGTGGTGTGAGAAAGTGAGTGCGAGATTAACGGCTGCAGCTGAATAGCCCGTGTGTTTATTGTGTGTGTGTGTGTGTGTGTGTGTGTGTGTGCGTGCGCAACAGGTCTCGAATGGGTCCCTCGTGGCTACAGCAATGAAACAGAGGATCTGCCTCAGAGTTGAGCAGGTGAAGAGAAAGAAATACACGACACAGAGATGGGAACACACAGCAAAATGGAAAGAATGAGGTTAGAGGAGTGGGTGAGGGGAGCTTGGGAGAAACGTGAGTCGGAGAAGGGGACAGAGTGGGGCCGATATAAACACAGGAGAAAAAAAGGAGAGTACATTAGGGAGGAAGTCTGGTGGATGTAGGATTGAAAAATGATTTCCACCTGCTCTGTATCTCCTACCTGCAGAGCCAGAGAGGAAATCCCCTTCTTCACGGTCCTCCGTTCCATCCCTCCTTCATCTTTACTGTGAGCGTCCAGCAGTTTGTAACCTCTCTAAGTGACACACAGACGGAATAGTACCCGACTTGTTCTGCATAACACGCGGCCCTCCTCAACTAAATGTGGCTTCGAAGGCCACACTGGGCTGCAATAAAAGCCATCTGCAAAGATGTTCAGGCCATCCGCTGTCACATTTTGACAAAAGCAAGGATGAAGTACTGCACGTCTGTTGAGATTAAACTGAGACCAAATACATCAAAATATTTACTATAGATACTGAAAATTCACAGTGTACAGAAATATGTATATACAAAAAAAGACAAATACAAAAAAGCACCAATCTGTCAAAAGATGGAAACATGCACAAGCAAATATCCATTACAAACGTATTTATTGAGTTGCAGAAAGCCATTTATAACTGTATAGAAAACAAAAAGAATCAAAACAGTAACACTTTCGATCACTATGACTTCCTCGTGATGATGGAATGTAAAATAATAAAAAAAGAATGTTTATAAATATGATTAATGACAAAAGCGAATATATTCTGCTTCAACACGAACAGGTTATGAAGAAGAGGCGATTTGAGTCCAATCCCTTTGAACTCCTCCAGCATGCGCACAAATTCAAAACCTAGAAGAAGAAAGAAAGTCCAACTGAGGGTCTGCTTAGTCTCAAAGCTCTAAAGACCATACTGGTGCTTTGGAATGTTTTAGCCCACTGACGACACATTTTACCAAATGAATTACCATTTTCCAAAACATACAAGATTTTAGATTGATTTCCTGTTTTTCAAGCAGTCACTGGTTTCAAATGCTTTGAGTACACTATAATACTCGATGATCTACTGCAGCCTCCTTTATCTTTATTATAGTGATATGGCCCCGCGGCAGTCAGCAGGGACCAGTTTCAAACTCTCCTTGCATTCAAGGATGCTCCAACATTCAAGCATTAAAGAGGCGGTCCAGTGATTTTGCATTACACTTCCATGAAAATGGGGATCTCACAAGAGACCGATTTAAAAAAAGAAAGAAAAAGAAATCAAATCAAAATCGTAGCAGCAGAGAGGAAGATATCCTGACTTTTTGTCCCTAGTGCGAGTCAAGCCCCAAAAAAAGAAACCTGGATCCTACATTCTCTCAGCCTATAGAAAGCTCACTCAAGAGCCACAGACGACAAACGACCGTTTTCACAGCACTACTCCTGAACTACATGTGCCAAATCAGCGGAGGGCCCATTTCTTAGTACGCTGCCAAAAAGCAGTATTGACGAGCAATGTTGCAGAAAAACGATAAGCAACCACGGATGAAGAAGAAAAAAAAAAAGTGAATTTAGTAATTGCTAACTGCTGTTAGCAGCAACATTTAAAATAAGCTTGAATATGTAGTTTATGGGCTAGAACACACAACGTCTTCCTAAACTGTATATAATATCTACACAGCACAGATATGAAACATCCACATACTGGATCAGCTGCGGTTACTTTCTCACGATAAACTCCTAGCTACAGTTTTCAGGTGATGAGGTGTAAGGCACTGAGAGCGCCTCGCAATGGTCAGCTGTTCCCTTGTACCTTTGTTCTCAACAAAAGTCCCAAACGGGGGCCAGTTTCCAAAAGAAGTGATCCGTCTCTTCAAACCCGGTGAAGCCGTTGTTAAGGGACTGGGTAGGACACACTGCTGCACGATCCCATCGGTGTTTGTGAAACATAATCTAGAACAGGAACGCGTGGAGCAATGACACAGATGCACCAGCAGCAGCTTACTGATCGAGAGCACTGGAAGTGAACCTGTGTGTTCAATTTACAGTAAATATGCACTTCCAAAGAAGACGTAGAAACAGGAAATAGGTGAAGACCTCATTGAAATGTCATCTGACAAAAAAACTGCAAAACAAAACAGATGTGACATTTTGACATTCCCACATCGGTTTGTTCGGGAAGGGGGTGCAGACGGAGAAGCAAAAGGTTTGATTGTGTCGTACTGAACCATTTCTATGTGAATACTGGAACGCGTGCGGCAGAACCTTCCTCTGCAAAGTGCGAAGGGTTGATGAGCGCGGTACATTTCAGATTGAGCAATTACCACCTCACCTCATGGATTCTATCAATTTAAAGAAAGTGTCTGTTATTAACATACAGCACAGAAATGTAGGGCTGCTGTCTGACAACGTTTATTACTGAATTCAGACAAATCGGTTTTATTTGGCTTTAGGAACACTGCTTCTGCCACAAACTTAAATGATGATGCAGTCTCTGAGGAAAAACGCGGTGTTGATATCGAGAACCCACCCCCCCCAAAAAACACAAACTTTTGAATCAGAAAGCAGACCTGCCTGTGACCGAAACGTTGGGACTTATTAACAGTAAAAAATAAATTAAAATTGACCTAAAATCAAAAATATATATATTTATATTCTACAATCCGAGGTTTCACCATTTACCAAAAGAAAATACAAGAAAATCTGCAGCAACAGGAGGTTGGAGGGGATCCTTGATCAGCATGCGTTACTGTACGTCTACGCTGCAGCCGGGAGGCTTTACAGCGGAGGAAGGGATGCAGTCAGTACCGTGATACGGATGAGCAGAGAGGAGCAAGAGAGAAATGCACTGTCCCAATTGAACTTTTGGTCTCACCCACCAGAGCGGGTAAGCTAAACACAAATAGTCCCATGACAGAAATCATTTAGACCGAGCAAAATAAATATACATTTTCCTGATATGTGCTTTCGATGCCATTTCGTGTCGAGCATCTTAGAAAGCACAAACTTTTCAGTGAGCTCTCACCTGATATGAGCCGACACAGTGGGGATAACACACAGCCGCTCTGTGTCGAGCCGGCCTGAACAAGCAGAAAGAACCTGCTTCATAGTTCCGCTAATATAATTCCCTTAGAGACAAAGACTTTACAGAGAAAACTGAAGTCTGTGTATCGCTAACAGTTCAGTGTCTCAAAGTGACACCGGTCTGTGTGACAGGTGACCCTCGCTGATTTATCTACCGTCAACTGGCTTGGCAAGTGTTAATTCTGGACCCTGGACAGGCTGTTGAAAAGTGAATGAATGAATGGGCAAATGATGGGTGGTGGTGGTGGGGGGGCTGCTGCAGCTTGTTAAAAAGCACAGTAAAAACCTTTGATATTTACACTGAAGAAAGTGAATACATTCAGGCAGCAAAAGGAGGACGGCCTCTCCATGTACGAGGTACGTTTGGCACTGCGAACACTCCTGCTAATACCTTCTTCTGTGCCTTCATCAAGTTAGCCAGCGAGTCAAGCTAAATCCTGACATCTGTATATCAACATGTCACTTCTACTCTTTACTATTCATTCACAGGATACTCCAGGGGTTGAAGTGTTGAAGCGAGGGGCCTGCAGAGCTTTCCTGCGACTGTCCCCTTGATAAGACGGGAACCGGGCAGATCCAGCCCTCCCCCGTGTCCACCCTCTCCACTCCCTGCTTCAATCAGCAATAGTCTTTGGTTCAGAAGGCACATGTCTGCATCACTCCACAGAAACCCTCCTTTATCTGGTTTTTTAAATTTATTTAATAATCTCCTTTGATATGGAAAACCCAGACAGTGTGCAGGCCCACCCGGATTCTAAGGGTTCTTTCTCCCAGAGTCGACACATTTCTCAGTTTCCTGTTTCGTAGTCCTTTGGGAAAGGCAGAGGGAGGCTGTGGGCGGGCGTAAACTCAGATGCCGTTGGTCAGGTCTGTGATGATGTTGGCCTTCACCAGCTTGCGGAGGAACTCCTTCTCCTTGGATATGTTGTGTGTCCATGACTGCGGGAGAATCGGAAGAAGAAACTAATTCAGTGAAACAAAAAAACATCCCATGATCACTGTGAGAACACTTCGACATAAGCATTCAAGAGAACTCATTCTACAGGCAGAGATGTAACAAGAGCCGGTGGTTCCTGTGTGGTGCTTTGGGATGCCGAGGCTGAGGAACAGTCAGAGAGCAAATGAAGGAGGCAAAGGGTGGAGGAAGAAACACACAGGAGGGAATATGGAGGAGAAAAAAAAAAAAAGTGGAGAGAGAGAGAGAAGGTCGTCCCTGCAGCTGCCTTCGGTCTATCCTGCTGGTTCAAGACTGGATCGGACCTCCTACCATTATACGTGATGGGTCACAATAGGACCAAAGGGAACAATAAAGCTACAATTGTGTTGTAAATGAACAGAAGAAACAGGGCTGTCTCTGGTGCTTGAGCTGGTCGGGGCTCAGATAGGCATCGGTATATAGCTTAGAAGTCAAGGACAGAACGTGATGTTGACATTTGCAGGTAAAGATTTACATTGTTATTTACTCAAAGCAACATCAACATTCATTTCGAGTCATGTTTCTGGCCTCTTGATTGATCCCATTTTAGCGCCGTTTCCCTCTCCTCCAACATCTGAAGGGAAACATTTGTCTCTTTAGCTGCTAAATGCTCCGCTGTGTTCACCAGCTAGCTGCTCACTGTGTCTGTGTTTCTGCTGAGCAGGTAGCGTTCAGTGGATTCATCTGAGCTTTTCTTGATGAAAACCTGCCCGCTGCGGCTGGAATTGAGGTTGATGAGAGCTCGGAGCAGCCTCTGTCACACACAAGTCATATTTTAATCCATTGTTGATATAAAAACATTGATCATGGCAGCTTTGACTTCGTCTCTACGTGTAATCAGCCTTGAGATAATCACAGCAGATGACCTCAGGAGCATCACACTCTCTAAAATAGGACGGATGTGACATTTTATCCTCAATTTCCCTGTTTCTCATCTAATTACTACATTTCCGTGGAGCTTTAAAGCATCCATCCACATAGTAAACAGGATCATTTCTCGTGGTTCCAGATAATCAAACAGCCCTAGAGAGCGCGGTGGTGGTTTAAAGTGTTCCAATCAAAAAAAAAAAAAAAAAAGTATTCCCATTATTTAGCCATGTGTGGCTGATGACAATGTTGATGAAGATGATAATAATAAATGCCAAAGGTTCACTGGGAGTTTAGACACACAGGTTATCATCATACTGAGCTCATGGTTTACACGCGTCAGCACACGGGTGACATCTTTGATTCCGCCGGGTTTCAGTGTAAACACCGAGAGGAAGACTTGACTGATGGAGAGGAGGGAGATCAGTCACGAGGGCCTTTCGAAAATGATTGTTCAAACGACGCACTAACAGTTAGCATGTTGACACAGTGACTGATGACAGACCAGTGCCACTTCATGACATTACATTTAACCCATTGCAGATTTCATTCTTTTGTTTTAGTTTTTATTTTGTTTCAGTTACGCTTTTTAATTTGAGTGTAGTTTATAGTTATTATAGTTTCATGTCCTCAGTACTGCTAAGGTAAGAGGACACAAGAGAAGTTCAGAATATGCATTATGTATAACATATGTGCTTCATTAAAACACACTAATTACCGGGTACAAACAAATACAGCAGGATTTATTTCACTTATGTATTTTATACCTACACTTTTGCACTACAAAATGAATACACAAGGTTTATTAGTCTTAACGGATAAAAAAAATAGTCATTTTAGCCTTATTTTAATTGAGTTAACGTTTTAGTTTAGTTTGTTTTATCATCTTTTTTTTGGTCAAAGTAAAAAAAAAAGTTTATTAACCAGTAACTTGGGATTATGTGTGCATGTTTACAGTCATATAAGTTTGAGTGAAATGTAATCATTGCCAAAAGGCTTCTGATATGATACGGTCACACGGCCATGATGCAAAAACTACACCGGGTACTGCAATTACATTTTGGTACCATTTCTTTCAAGTTCAAGGCGCAATAAAGCTTTTTAAAATCTGGTATCACAGCCAAATAAGTTTAACTGACAATGGAACTATAAACTGCACTATATGATAATACAACATGCTGCAGACAGTCTCAACAGCACCAACGAGCCGGCCATTAAACCGTCATATCTGAATAACATCAGACAGAGAACGAGGAGATCGACTGCTCATCAATTGCCATTGGATGCGAATACAAAAGCTGAGAGAAGTTCAATTCATGCACAACTAATACTAATATTACCATCAGACTAAACAGCGAAGGCTTTGTATTGAATGCATTTTGGCTCTAGGCCAGTTCACCACTCCCCTCCCTCTCCTCCACAGGAGTGGTGGTCCCTCCTCATCAAAGATTACAGTCATTTGTTCCTTCAGTTATTCTTCAGTGGCAAGAGAGAAGCCAGAAAATATTGATCTCATTAGCATGGAGGGAATGTCACACCAGATTTCATAAAAAAGTAACGATCTGGTAATATAAGAGTGCCTTGATCATTTACAAATGTGCCAACTTTTTTAGAACAAAACAAGATTTTTTCTCTTCTTTTTGATGGACTCTCACCAACACAGCGCTGTGCTCGGATGCTCGTACACTCACCTCTTTAATGGCGGACATCTTGACGGCCTCGTAGTAGTGCAGAGGTGCGTGCGGCGTGTTCATGTCGTAGCCGAAACCAGCCACCGCCACCTCATCACAGTTATGCAGTGCCATCGTTATAGCAACTGTTCCCAAAGTTGGAATGTTCTGCAGTTACAGAAACAGAGATGCAGGCGGTCAGAACATCACAGCGCACACACACACACACACACACACACCAGGAGCAACTGTTGATTAAATGTATTTATACTAACGCAGGGGTTCATGTTGACGAAAGCATGTGCAGTGTCATCGTTATCAAACAATTTTGAAACCGATCATGGTTTCTGACACAAGTTCAGAGAACACATGTCTGATCCCTCTCGTGTATCTGCTTCCCTTCCTCCTCTTGTACCTCCGTCTTTGTTCCACCGCTGCTAACTGACTTTGAGCACTTGGTGATTAAGTATTACGCGACCCCTGCTACGACACCGTGATCCACAGGGTTGAACCGTGCTTCCTAACCGCCTAGAGCAGCCAGAGATCTGGGGGGTACAGGGGCTGTGTGTGGATGTTGGAAAAAAAAGTGGGTGCAGAAGAAAGAGCGGAGGGAGGCCCCATTTAAATCATTACCCTGATTTGCAGCCCTCAGGGTAGGTGGAGCTGAGCCAGCAGCTGGCCAGCCCCCTACTGCGTGTGCTAATACAGATTAATTTACACACACATTCACAAAACACACTCAACATAAACACTAGGATAACAAATAGGCCTCCTCATTAATTTCCACGTACATAAACATAAACTATGATGGTCAGAAGATAGACAGGAAAGTGTTCTGGGGAAAGAATGTGCCAAATCATACAACTCGGCAGCCTGTATCGTATGAGACAGCACTACAAACACCCAGACACAAACGTGAACACGCAAATGGCCAACACACACACACACACACACACACACACACACATATACATACACAGGCCAGATGCCCATATGTTGAACACATGTTGCAGAGTTGAGTTCATGCAGGGGTGTTCTGGTGGCCCCACAGGGCAGAGCTATGGTGATGCACTCATGTCCTCTCCAATTCTCTAACAATATTCCTCTTTACTGAGCAAAAAAAACTCCCAACTCAATAATACATGAATCTAAAACCATTACTTTATATTGGTCTGCCTTGTACTCCGTCTGCTGGTCACCAACTGAAATGTGCTCATTTTATTTCTCCAACCAAATGTTCTCTGGTTAAGACCTGATTGAGGCGTCTCAAGTCCAGACAAACGTGTTGCACGAGCAAAGCAGAAACATCAACTTCTACCGTTGATTAAAAACAATAGAGAGCTGTAGAGCGCAGACTGGATCAGGGTTGCAGCAGGTTTTTACAATTGTTTTGTATTTCCTCTTAACCTACTTTCATTCTCCCGCTTCTATTTTAAAAACGGCGGTTGAACACTGCCAAAAACCTCGTCCAGCAACTAAAATTGAAGTACAAACGCACTAAAAAGTGAAATACAACTGAGGAACAGATCCTGTACATCTTGACAAAATGTAAATTCCAATTCAGTAGCTTTGGTACATACCTGATAAAAATAAATGCCTCAAGGAACATTTAGTATTTTTCCTTCAACCAATTATTTAAAAAGACAAATGTGCAATTTCGGGGCTGTCGTGATACAACCTTGGCTCCAGAGTAATATTGATCATATTGATTATTTCAGCAAGATGTCTGTCCCGTGTGTAGAATACAAATGTAAAATACTTGTTCAGTGCAGAATACAGATTTCTCCATCCGGTTGGTTCCCTTGAAAAACACAATCCAATTTCTGGGTGTATGCCTTTTTTTGCATGATTTTGTTACATTGATGCCTGCAGGCGTCTTACCCCTTTGCCCATGAGGCCATTGTTGAAGGGCAGGCCTATGAACTGGAAGGCAGCCTCCTGGATGAAGTACGGATTGAGGATTCTCATCTCTGTGGGCTCCCGAGGCACGTAGTGAGCCACCGACTTCCAAAAACCTTCCGTACCCCTCTGAAGAATTGGCGAGGAACAGGGGGGGAACAGGAGGGGAAAAAGAAAATTGTGAATTAGTCGTCATAAACAAATACTGGACTGTTTTTCTCTGCAAACACAAAACTAGCAATCACATGATGCCAACTGCAATTTACCAACCAAACATCAAAGGGAGATTATCCTCTGTAACACTGACATAAAACACAGAAGCCAACCAGAAGCCAGACCCCTACTAGCATTGATTAGGGAAATGGCTTTGGGCCTTTAATGGATGAAGTTAGGGTGAGGGGCTGGCAGGACATCAGTAATTACGACTCCTGGTAGGAAGAGAATCAAGCAGTGGGTGAGGGGTGAAGCGGCCCTGGAGTGCTGAGAACTTTACAGTCCGCCTCTTCGAGGTTTCATCAGTTGTAGTGGAAAAGGTTGGGGACTGATTAATATGAAGGATCTTATTATTCCAGCACAATATTGTTATTACAAAGTTCTTCCAAATGCGTCTCAAAACACATTTTTCATGGGTGCTCCTTTTTGTCTGTAAAAGCCCAAATGCGTTTGCCTCTGGGCCAGTTTAACGTTACGATTCCATCATTCACACTGATCCTAATTGTTGCACGTCTTAATGAACTTGGGGAATCAAACACTGAAAAATATTTCCCTTCAACAGAAATAAATTGAAAATAAATAAGATATAAGAAAAGACAAATCCGTTGACAGGCCTCAAAAAAGAACACATCTAACGTATGTTTTACTGTATACTGGGGGGGGGGGGGGGCATATTGGTATTTTATTAGCATTGGGGGAGACATGACCAACCCCCACACCCCCCCAACGAATGCATGGTAACTCCCTATACATTATATCTGCTGTTATTGTCTCCCTATCAAACATCCATAGTTTAATATGGCATTTGAAAGGAAATGGTTCAAATCACACCTTGACCTGAGAGTGCTCTGCGACACCTCCGGTCTTATGTCACACAGGAATCATAATCATTCATGAGGGCAACCTGTCAGACAGGTCGTCGGAGCAATCCCGATATATAATTATGCAACTCTGATGAAATGCACTTGTTCAGCTAAGTCTTACCAGAACAGCCACTAAGTATTAGGAGACTGAGACACAAACTCGTAAAAAAAGTTCCCCTTAAAAAGGATGGCATCTACATCACAATCAAACCAACAAATCTGTCCCCTGTACAGCATCACTTCCAATGGTAAACTAACTGAACGTGCTACCAACTAGATGTGTGATTGACTCTTCCAAAAAGGCATGAAGCCAATACGGTCAGCAGATGCAAATGGGAATCACCTGTTCAAATAGTCAAGCATCAGCCCAGCCGCCCTTTGATACAGCAATGCACGACTGTGCGTGTGTGCGTTTGTGTGTGTTGGCAGAGGCAGTAGCAACAAGTCCGCCGGCTTTGTGGCTTCAACAGTGGCGGCTCTTTTTGAACGCGGGCCCCGGCTCTGTGCCTTCGGCAAGCTGCGACAGGAACAGCAGCTCATCTCTCCTGTCAACACAGCTTGTGTTTGCCAAGAACCTATTTGGCCGCGCTGTTTGGATGTGTGCGCGTCTGTGTATATGCCGAATAAAAGAAAGTGGTGCATTTTTTCCCCCTTTATTCTAGGAAGGGGAGAAGCTAATGACACACAACACACGCCCCTCGCTTTACACAGCAACGACCCGACATGTAGGTAGACACAAATGTCACGGGGCGGGGATCTCTTTGAAGATATTCAGACAACTGGCAAAGAACAGGTGGTTTGGAGAGATGTAAGAGCAATTAGTATGTAAGGATTCAGGCCTGCCAGGAGGGAGGAGGGTTGTGGGCACTGTTATGAGTTTAGGAATGTGGGAAGTTGCTTACATTAAAAAGGTCACCAACCCAAACCTCCACCCGTTAAGTTAATGACAACACCCCATCCTCATTTAGCTCTCAAACTACTCCAGAGGAGCTGTAGAGTGTCACGGTGAGATTTAATAAGAAGCATCATCTAGTTAAATAAAGGTTAAAACCATAAGACCAGAAGAGAACAGGAAGCTGCAGCGCGCGAGCACGCACACACACGCACACACACACACACACACACACAGGTGAACAGAAGTGTAGGGCTTTGGTGTTTGGGCTGTTGCTGGACTGTGGAGAGAGGAAATGGCTGTTTCCCTTCTCCTACGACAGCTTTATGGATAAATTGGTCTGGATTATTAGATTTAAGTGAGCGCGCAAGGCCGTGCGCTCCAATAAAGCACCTGTTAAAACAACCTTGACCCGGGAGAGTTAATTGTTTGCAATGCAAGGAGATATACCGTAGAGAGGTCGACATCACTCAAGTCAGAGGAAAGTAAGCAGAGACGTTACAATTCCACTCGTGTTGCCATTACTCAAGTTTCCATCCAAATTTAGCCTAAAAAGAAAAATGGGAATTAAAGCGCATTTCCATCCACCATTGTTATGTGAATATTAGGAGTTGGGGTGTGTCACGAACAGCTGGTGGTGCTAATTCTCCAGTCGGGTGACATTGAACCATTGCCAAGAGACCAAGAAGAGGACAGAACAAGATGACGTAATTAGAGAACCATTCAAACCTCAAACTAATGAAACCATGTGATGGGAGTGTGGGTAACGTAGAAAATGTCTATTTCATTGCTTTGCTTCCCAAGTGGATTTAATGCGAAATGAGGTTAATGCATCACTGAGAGCACACTAATACCATAAAAGCACTCAGTCACTGTTGTCAGTTACAACAGAAGCTTTGCAAGGGCTCAGTATATTTGTCTTGTGATTTCACAGCTGTAGGAAAATCACAGCTATACAAACCATCACCTAAGGAGCTTAAAGCACAGGATCAGAGCAAGACAACGTCAGAGGGCGAGGACAAGACCTACTGTGAGCCATGACAAGCCAGGGACCAAACCAATGGAAAAAGTGATGCGGACTGTGAGTATATAGTAAAGAACAATAATGACAGGAATGCTGAAGTGGAAAAAGTACAGCAAGCTAAAAAATGTAAAGGAAAACCACTTCAAATTTAAGAAAGTAACGATGGGCTAGTGGTGGTGGGGACTTAAATTAGGCTGGGTATAAACATGAGGACATGCATCCTTTACAGTTTCAGACAACTGTAAAAAGACAGTTACACTCCACAACTGTAAAATGCCTAAATAAGAAACCGCTTGGTTTAGAGGCTGGACTTATCATCCAGCCTTGTGTTTATGGTTTTCAGTGCGGCCAATGAAACTCAACTCACCTTCAAACTAAAACGTTTTCTATGCATTGAGTGAAGCAGATGGGACAGAGTGAAATGTGGAGCACTGAACAGAACTGTAACACGAGAGGAAAGAACAAAACGTTTCACATCGGCTGGGTTACTGCAGGTGGCTTTAAAGCCCTCCAGTGTAAACAAACTTGGCGCTCTGTCGGCCACATGTAATAAAGCCAGACAATGTTGTCACCGGATACAGTTTACGCCGGATTTCAAAGTTCTGACCTATTCTCATGCGTTCTCCAGAATAATCTCATAATACGGCTGGAACGACACAGATGTCCGTCCTTCCTCGACAGGCAGCCATCGTACAAGTCAGCTCTGTCTGTCTTTGATGTTCGGGGAGAGGACGACTCAAACGAGGTGGACTGGATTCCGGAAGTCAGACTTGAAGCAATTTAGAGACAAAAAACGGCAGCCCCGAACTGCTAACGATCACAATTAAGGTGGTTCTGGAGGTCGTTAGCACTGTGTACATGTTAGACCTTTGACTTTACAAGTTGCCGTGTCTCACCACTGAAGTGCTCCACAGAAGAGGAACCATTTCAGGAAGAATGTTGACAATAGCTGGTAAATGCCAAGATGCACAGCCAAGTTTCTAAAGTCCGAGAGGTAAAATTCTGTAACGCTTTGGTTATTTTATGGTCTTTTGTTAGCCAGGAATCTGAAGCATTCGCCAATTTGCCTTTGCTTTCCTCGACACATACCAGGACCTCTGCCCTCATCGAGGTCACGGTGGTTTCTCTTCTCCTGGCCTCTCGTAGGTTATCCAGTGTGTGAAAGCCTTGTCTCCACACTCCCATGACGGCCAACACTTGACAGCACTGTGACTCTGAAGACTTGCATGTTCAACATGGTCTCACTGCCAGGGCCTGTTGGTATCGGACTTAACGAATGAATCCCTCCGATGACCCATGTCTGACGTGTGAAAGTTCCCTCAACTTGCATTAAAGCTTAATTAACCCAACATCCATTGCATCGGAAGAACACACCACTAACAGGAACCCAGAGTACAGGTCTGAGTGTTGGTCATTATAGGGTAGGTAGATGACTCACTTTTGAAACACAACACTCATGGTAATCAGTGACATCCGGACCCTATGTTAGTCACTTGGATCATGTTCAAAATCCATGTTTACGAGTATGTAAATGTTTATGAACGCACGTATGCATGCTACTTTGGGCTTCTGCAGATGTTTGGGCTTAAAATCAAGACATATAGCTGTTATTTCTATCCTCCGGTGCGTCTTCAATGATAGAGTTAAAATCATGTCTTGCTGAATTTCTGCCTTTGCCTAAGAGCAGTGAAATGTTTTTAAAATATTGGCTTCACCACAATATTGTGATATTTCTGAACCCCTGGCTGTATTTCTATTGAAAGGAGAAGGCCTCTCTCACTCAAATAGTTACCATCCATCATTGATCTCTCTGGCCTGTAGAGAGCAGGGAGAGCTCCTGTAAACAAACAGGAAAGATAGAACACCGGCACTCCACCTTCGAACCAGTGTTTACCGCCGGCTGTATATCCTTCGCCGGCTCTGTTTGAAAAATATCCCCGCATATACAAACAACTGCGGCCGCGTGTGCATGAGCCGCGAGCGAGTGCCGTGCACGCGGGCAAAATCGAGAACTATACAAATCGGTAAAAACAAGAATATCGACAATTGTGTAAATGGTGTTTGAGCACATTTGTAAACAGCATGCGACTGGGCAATCAACCAGGCGGCTGTGTATGTGGGGTCGGACTTTACAGCGGAGTGACAAAGTCGAGTTGTAATCACGTAGACCTGCGGTGATGAGGGAGTAGGGAAGTTGGAAGCCCTGTGACGCTGCAGTATAGTGATTGTATGTGTCGTAGCAGAACACATTCAGCGGGAGAGCTGCAAGTCTAAGATCTGATGAGGACTAAGGTCAGGTTTGCAAATCTGGACTTGTGCGTGTTTGAGTGGGAGTTTTTGAGGTTGTGTTTGTGTTTGTGAGAGTGTACAAAACACGAAATAACAGATTGGGAAATGGCCTCTCTAATTTGTATTCTGCTCAACCATCCAAGACTGCGCTGTAGGCATTTGAAAAAAAAAAAAAAAAGGCACAACAGCGCAGGAGACTGGAGCACTCTCACAACTGGCTGGATGAGTCACTTGCGGCTGCACAACAACTGCGCACCACCCAAAACACTCTTTCATAACCGCAGAAGGAGAGTGAAAAGGTTTTGCATCCCTCGCAGCTGTGAGTGTGCAGATTACACAAAGAAATCCCAAGACACGTAAAGGCTCCCGACGGACAGCTAACCTAGGTTACATCACGTCTCCCTCGGGGACGGACTAAAATGGAAATGAAGCAAAGGGAGCCGTGCTTGCCGCTACTTGGTGAGGATTTCCTGTTGCATATCCCAAAGTATGTAGTATAACTCGCACAAACCAAGTTGCCTTTTATTGATTTAGATACCTGTTGTCTGGTAATAAAAGGGGGAAAAAATTGTAAAAAATGAATTCTATATCTGTCACTTTTTGGGGGGGAAATGTGTCAGAGTTCCCAGAAGGCACATGTACACACGTCTTCATGTTTATGTTTCCACTGCATGGTGTGAGTCTGATACAATGACGCTAGGATAACAGCCTTTTAACGGGACTTCAGTTCCTTTCATGTTGTTGCTGAGACTGAAAATCCCCTTTCCATAGTAAACAGATGTTGTTGGCCCGGTAACATGTTTTTTTTTCACCATTTGTCTTTTTATATGAGCATATGTATTTATGGTGTATGACTTTTCTGACAGCGACATGATTAACTGAGTTTATCGAGTAAGCTGTAATTCAAATGATCCTTAATGTCATGCAAACATGCAAGTGGAGTCAATTGCACAGGAAAAATGTACATATAGTGGTACATTTCTATGATAGTAAATTAACTATTGCAGATGTAGATAAAAAATAATTAGAGACTAACCATCGGTCCGTTCTCTTCATCCATATCATCATCATCATCATCATCATCAAGGCCAAACATCTATGTTCCCTGATTTTTAACCTATGAGAAACATTCTTCCCTCCTCAGCAGATCAAAGAGGGCAGAGTCGGACGCCAGGGGCCAGATCAATTATCCCCGAGCAGCCATTTCCACTGTCCTCTCCTTCTGACACGCCAGAGAAGTCTGGGCCCTATCAAAGGCTGAAGGGGCCATCAGCCAGCCAAGCAAGCTATTTTCCTCCATTTCACTTTACGATTACCTTCCACTGCTCATTTTCTTTTCCCCAGCTATTATCCCTTTACCCTATTTCCATCTAGCTTTCCTCTATTTTCTCAACCTTTAATCCAACTTCACACTATCACTTCGTTTCAGCTTGACATTGTATGCCCTTTCCATCCCCTATTATAATGGTATTGTCCTTTCCACTTTGTGTCTTCTCCCCCCCTTCCCTTACTCACTTGATTTTGACAAATGTCACCTTGTAAAAAGCCCAGCTGGCAAAGTCACACATCTGTGCTGGATAATAAAGCAGGTTTCCCCAATTCGCTGCTGCCATATTAGACAGACGCATTCCTCACAAAGAAAGAGGTAAATCTGAGTTTAGATATTCTGCCGGTGTACAATCGTTAAGGATGTTTTTTTAACTGTTTGGAAACCCCTGGTTTAGCCCATTTGCTCCAACATACACGCAGCGTCTTTCATACAATTAACAAAATTTGCAGTTTCAAACCTTTTGTGTTATTTTACAACATATTTCAGTGACACTTAAAAGTGCCCGAGGAACGTATTCATAATTTAGATTAAATAATGCCAAAGTACTGTATGAAATAAAAAAATATTTTTTACAAATCATTAAAAGGCCGCTAAATTCCAAATTTAGAGCATATCTACAATTACGCAATTGACTCAACACAGCTCTCAACATGGCGATGGCTGAGACGGCGGCTAGCAGGTAAGGGTGCCAACAGTGCTGATAGAGCTAACAGTGTGCATCAGCGTTATGGGCGCAGTGCAGGGCAGCAGCAATTAGCTAGCGAGTGGGGCACACACACTGTGACTCACATGCACTAACATGCGCACACGGCCATCCCGAGTACATGAACAAAGCAGAGACGCTCCGCTTACATCACAGAAAGGGAGACATTCGCTGCACAGGAGGCCATTACTCCACCACATCTTTACATAGACAGTAGTTAAAACTGCATTCTTTGGAAATATTTTATATATATATATATATATATATATATATATAAATAAAAGATTTGTAGTAAATGTGCTAAAACGTGTAAAAACACGAGTATGGTTCTTTGAAATATGAAAATCTGTATTAAAATATGACAACCTTTATTTTGATGACTATGAAGAGCTTTTACTGTCCTGGAGTTGAATGGACTCAAAATAATCTCAAAGAGATACTAGAGACTGTTCAACGAGAACAATGTGAAAAGTGCTCATGCGAGCGTTTTTAGTGTCAGTGGATAAAGAAGAACACGAGAGTCATTAAATATGCCTGCCTGCCTTCTGTACTTAGACAGATAAGGGAAAGCCAGCTCCGTCGTTCAGTTTGACCCTTGCGATTAAGAGGCCAATTCACATCCACCGCGACAATCATACTGTTCTGATGGACACCCAAAATATGTGTCAAGAGGTAAATTAATCACAGTGGAAACAGCTTATTAATTCCTATGCAAATGCCGTTTAAATAACTTAATACGTGACAAAATATGGAAAAAAAATGTTTAAAACTGTGGTAGGCTAGCGTTCATTTGTTTTGCTTTACTTCCTTGAAACTTAATTGGCTCACAGACAGTAACCCATCTGCCTTCCAGCTGGCTACCTGAGGCTGGTGCTGCATGCACATTGAAATCAATGAAAGACAAAATGCGCAAAGGGAAAGCATCTGTGGCTGAAGAAGCCCTCGTCAAGTGAATCAATAATGCCTGGTCACGTAATGCCCCCGCAGCACAGGCATTCCTCTGCATGCACCCTGCAGTGACACACAGCTAAACAAAAAACAGCATAACCTCACCTCAAACGAGCCCTTGGTGACAGAGAAGGCAGAAGCATTTGCAGCAAGCCTATAAATAGCGAGGTTCTCCACTGCATTACTTTATACTTATAATTACTAGTTCAGCAACATCAGAACATGTGAGAGACCACGTTAAGAAGGGAACTCTCAATAATATGACGAAAGAGAAAGTAATTGCCAAAGGAAAAAGAAAAAATGCGTGTGGTATTTCTCAACTGACTTTTCCACATTAAGCTTTCAAACCATCTGAAACATGCCCGTGATATAGTAAAAGATTCATGTTGTTCTAACTCCTAAGCCATTTTACATTCCCACACGGAGGAATGTACAGAATGTGATCAGGTTAGACTGCTATGTTCTGCTAAAACAAAACTCATAACTCAGACAGACACCCAGAGAAGTAGAAATGCTCTGCAGTGCGTGAAGGTGAAGCACATAAAAGCATAATGTGAAAGAATCCTAAATTAGAAAGAGAGCCTGATGAAACGCACATGAAAAACATTTGGCCGTTCAGTGGCTGTGAGGTGCCATTCCTATATCTGAGTGTGTGTGTTTTTCATATGTTAAAGATTGTCACTTTCACTCCTTAATGATTTAAAAAGCATTCTTACCAGTTTCTCCTTGAAGACCATCTGTCTGAGCCACTTGAAATCCAGTGGTTTGAAAGCGGAAAAGACGAATAGTGAATCTTTTTCATAGTTGTCGGGCTTCTGGATAGCTCCCTCTGGATAGGTGATCCTTATGGTGGTTTTGGTCCCCACGTCTTTGCCATAACCGCTTACTGGAGCTTCATTCAACCTGCCCGTGCAAAAAAAAAAAAAGAGTGGAATTTTGTTTAAGAAAATTTCTTGGCACAGAAGTTAAGCACCTGGGAAGTTATTATTAGTTCATCTTCTACTGTTTATGCACTTAAATCAGGTGTTTTTTTGAATACGGATGTATTAAATATCACAAACGGTATAGTTTCCTTCCTGTTGGTACCGTTTTTCCTTGTGTATTGTATCGGTTATGAATTACAAATTAGTCAGACATTCATCTTACCTCACAACGACATCGTAGTAGTCTATACGGGAGCCCAGAGACTTGTTGAACAGGATTCCCCCATTGCCCACAATGATGCATCTTTTACAGCCGAGACTGCAGGGCAGAAGGGTCCGTTAGTGACATTAGGAAGTGATCGAATAGACAAAACAGGAACACCCGTTGATGTGGGTGAGTAGCAACAATTACCTGTCCAGTTCCTCTCCAAGTCCATCATTTTTCATGGCAGTTAAAATGCTGTCTATGACTCTCTCTGCAGAGACGAAACAAAGAAATAACCATCATGAGGGGACAGTTGAGATTACATTAAGTTGTCACGCACACAGCACGTCTTACATGAGCGTACGAGTTGTAAATACTTGTGTAGGTTATTTTATTGCCCACAGCAGTTTATTTATTTATACATGGGTGGATAATTGCTTTCTTGGCAATGAATGGGAGACTGGATAAATACAACTAGCGTCTATTCTCGGTCAGAAAACAATGGTCAGGGTCTGTCACTGGGGCAGTTGAAAATCACAGATGAGGTGATGTCAGCTAATAATAAAATTTGAAATATTCGAAAATGTGAAACTGAAAGAATTGCTCCTTTAAAAAAAACTGCCAAGGACTTGGACATGCCACTAGAGACACAGCAATCTAGGTGGTCTTGAGACCGTTGGGAGAGGAGAGCACCTCTCTCCGTTTATTCAGTCGCAGATAAGGAGTGACCAATCGGCCCTCAGGAATAGCAATGATGGGATTATGGAGAGAAAAAAGCTGCTGTGTTCTTGAGAAGTGAATCTGGGAGAAACAGACATACAGGGTTCCGGATGGTATGCGTGTGTGTGTGTGTGTGTGTAGAAACTCTCCCATAAAAGCACTCAGAGAGGAATGCTGTTTTCAAACAAGCACATTCTCCTGGTAAAGTGGGCGATGTTGAGCTCGTCTCCCTGCATGGCCAGCACCCTTCCGATCGCAGGGTGAGAAACGGGGATGTTTAGCCATAGCGTGCATTCCTGCCATGTTCTGAGGGGCATTCTGCTGGAGTCATGCTCCCTGCATTAGATATTACATGCATCGCTCTCTTCCCCTGACCATTTGTAGGCCTCTCATACTTCGCTCATACATAATTCATAACCATATGACATTCTAAGATTCCATTACAGCTGTTACTGTCTTTGATCCACGTTACGTTCGTAGTAATGCAGGAAGCACCAGAGAAGGACGACTTGGATTTAATAATGGCAGTTAATTATCTTTGCTTTATTTGCATCCTACCTGAAAAAAGTCCCCGCTGCATCACATTGTTAAAAAATTAGAGGCATTTTCATTGCCCTCTCCAGTTCACTTAATAGAATGCCAAACAGCACATACTCTGTAAAAAAGGGGCCAAGAGAAACAGCGAAAGCAAGAGTAAAGGGAGAGTGAGAGCAAGAGGGTTTAGACTGGGGCCTCACAGCAGTTTGTGAGACATATTACAGCCCCAGTCGCCCTGGCTAACGACCCTAATGATTAACCTGTCGAGGAGAGGAGAGCAGAGCAACAGCCCATTGTTTGGATGTGGTGTCGATGTCTGGCGTCAAGCATCACCCCGAGCAGCATAAACACGAGGCCGAGGACCACACCTGGATCCAAGCGGGTGAGAAGTGAAAAATCACAATGGGCAGGACTCTCTTCCAGAGGACGACATGGAAGCTGATTATTATAACTACCCGGGGTAAACATTTCAGCTAAGTATGTCTCGTCGTAGAGCTGAAGACGAATGGCTGTAGGTTCAGACATTGGTCCAACGTGGAACTCTTGAAATGACAAAAATCTTTACTGGCAACACTGAGGTAGGTCGGAAGCGTCGCCTAACACATAATCACAGACCCAGTGTTGGGAAGCATGTAGTCTAAACAATACTATTAATAAATATGATGAGTGTATCCATAGAAAAAAAGGTTAAAAGTTGGTATGTGATTGATCAAAGTACAATAACTAATTCATCAAGGATGACTGAAAATCAGTTGGCACCAGTTTGCTATGTCCTTTTGGCTGAATCATGTTTGTCCTAACCATATTTCAAGTTGCATAACGGTGTGTGTGTGTGTGTGTGTGTGTGTGTGTGTATGTGTGTGTGTGTCTTCAGGTGGTGGGCAAGTGAGATTTGAAACCAAATGTCTCTTTAGCTGACAAGCACAACTTCACTTGCAAATAGTCCTACAAATCACACTTCAAGAGGTTCAACACACCATCGTCAAAAGCTTCACCGTGTTTTTGCAAGACTCTTCGTTGACATTATTCTTTACCAACGTATTCAAACTCTTGTGCACCTGCTCTTGTCTCACGTTACAGAGGAGATAGAGCAGTGAACCACATCAACAGTGTGATCACATGACTGAGCCAGAGCTTGTGTAAACATCATAAGGCTGGTTATGTTGATGCAACAATATTCACAATCACAGTGAATTAAACAGAAGTGCAATCTGCACTGCACTAAATGAATGTCAATATCTGTGATGCACATTTTGATACATTTCAATTTATATACAGTTGATGCAAAACATAGGCTTTTACGCAACACTAGATTGTTTTTCCTCTCAGACCGAATCAACACAGCTTTACTGTTCTCTACTGTGGTTGATGTGTGCCAAAGATACCTCCACCACCACTCCATGTTCCCAATTGGAATCCTTTGTGCCGTTCTAGTCAAGATCCACACGTATCATCTCTCCACATGAGTACCACTAAAAAGGAAACTCGACTGCCATTGCAGGCCATTGAGAAAACAGAAACCAGGTGTAACACTCACACAGGGAGTGCTCTTTTGATGGCAACTGAGACTGTGTGTGTGTGTGTGTGTGTGTGTGTGTGTTCGTAGGACAGCGGAGAACCTGCCAGAGGACAAAGGTAACAGTCACTGTACCTTCTACTTTTAAGTATTGGAAAATATGTGGCAGAGCATGTCACTGAAGCCAGCTTAATGTTATCTCTTCACTTCCCATGGCATTGTGTTCGAGTTTGATATCTGAAGTGCTGGAGTGTGTTAAGGTCAGGGAACAAGTACAAGCACTGTGAGTGGAAACATTAACGTTGGAGTGTTGGGAGACATCTGAGTTCCCTGGTCCCAAGATAGAATTCATATCACAACAAATGAATATCACTGATGAAGTTATTATTATTACAAACACAGAAGCCTGCAGTGCCTACACTGTAGATACAATGACTACAATATATCCATACATTCTGACCTATGGGCATGGTACAAAAAGAGGGTTATGAACTCAGAAGGTTAGAACTCTTTACCAGCTGCCTATACGTTTTCCATTGGTCTTCGCTATAAAAGGTTTGATAAGAAATTTGCTGAACAAATCTATCGAGTATTATGCCAACCAGGATCCGGTTCAAAAATGGAACCAGCTAATGGAAACCATTCCGACCCAAAAGACGAACAGCAGCAAAGCATGGACGATGCAAAGTTTCATTTCATGCATTGAAAAGGCTGTTAATTAGACATTGCTTCTGGAATTTCTAATGTTGGACAGCAGGGGTTTTCAAAAGTAATCCAAAACTTTTGCAAATCATGGAAAAGACTAACGGTGACTAAATGCAAGCTGTGATGGATTACCCATCTCACTTTCTCTCAACTCAGGACAAGGCAGAGTAATAAAACTGCCCATATTCTGCCAAAAACACCAGCCACCACCAAATGATGGAGTGCAAAGTGGCAGGACATTGGCATTATCCAGTGCTCAACCATCAGAGGCAAACTGATGAGAGTTTAAAGAGAGCAGGTATTTGGACAAAATAACTAGCTTGGTTTCATACCTATGGATCCACATCTTTGATCCATTTCAGCAACTCACAACGGAGCAACAAAATGACAATTCAGTGTCAACTGTTTGTTGAGGAGTCTCACAAGTTACATCACTGATGTAGATAACGGTACGAGAAGCCAGCTGATGACATGCAGGCCCTAGGAGCTCCCACACAGCATCTAAACCTCAGCCGCACTAAGAACATTGCTGGCTTTAACCAACATGTCTGCACATCAGATCAAAACTATGATTAGAAGTTGTGTTTTTATGTACGCCATTCTCGACTACATTGTTCATGAAATGTACAGTAGATGTCGCTCTTGGAAGGCAACGGAGAGAATGAACTGTTCTTACCTTGCGTTTTGAATCCAAATGGAGGCAAGTAATTGCTGACTTTTGCCAAACGTTTGAAGTTCCGATCAAGAAACATGGGTGCTGGTTTCATGAACCTGCAACGAAACGCAGGGAAGAAACAGAAGGAGAAAGATAAGTTATTTATTTTGTTGTGAATTCCCCCACCGGACCTTTATTTCCTCTCCATAGAGAGACGCTGTGGCTTCCAGACATCCCTGCTCCACGTGGGACAGTAGGGTTGATGACCTGGGCAAAGATTAAGCCACAAATAGATGAACAAAATCACTTGTTCCACAGACATCAATCGAACAGCACCCCCACCTCCTCCCCTGCTAAAGGCTCCCAAGCAAAGACTGCACACACATTAGCAAGGAAGCTAAAATCTAAGTGGGTAGTAAAAACTGAGAGGCAGGGAGCGAGACAGAAGGTGGCTGCAGTGCATAACCCATCAACATAACCTCTGCACCCAGGCCCACATCACAGCTGACTAAAGTTGTGACACTTCTGCTGGGACAATACACTCATGCCAGACTGCTTTCCCTCAAATGAACCGAATCAGTGTGTAAAAAGTTGGTTACGCCTTAAGTATGACAGAACAGACAGCGAGAAGCAGGTCATTCTTGCTCCCTTTTACACTGCTCCCTATATATAGGGATGGGTCAAATGCAGGAGTCAAATTTCGTGTATGTGTAAAATGTATATGACAATACAAATTGTTTCTTCTTCCCCAATCAAAAACGTACCGAGTTTGATATTGAAACAGTGTTTTTAATCCCCTGTGAACTGCTACTCCCAGCATTGCCTCTTCCTTATCATGTGTGCCTGTATGAGTGTGTCCCACTTTGATTAACTGCAGCTCTAAAATCAAAAGAAGCCATTTCCTCTTCGTCACGCCTGCGACCCGAGTGCCGGGCTACGTGCCACTTCTGTAAGTGTGGCTCCACGATGAATGTGTGTTTTTATGACCTGCTGTCAAACTGGGGAGGGAGGGGAGAGACAGCCGCTCCTGTTGTCTCTTTTCTGACGTTAACATGCATGGAGCGTGTGCATGCATGTGTTTCCGTGTCAAACCTAAAATAATCAATCAGGAGACACACACACACACACACACACAGGAAAGACAACGCTAGGCGCCTTGGAGAGATATATGTTGAACTGGTGTGCATTATTTTGTTTGTGCATCTTGCTGAGGGGCGCCTGGCTGTCTCGCGCACACACACACACACACACACACACACACAAAACTGGAATCAGGAGAGGACACACACGCACCGTCACACTCCCTTGTTTCTCAGCAGGAATCTGGAATAGCTTGTTCCCATAACACTGCCATGGGCTCACAAGAAATATGCGGAGCTCCGAAGCACAATGACCAAACATGGAAGACATTATTGGGAGGCTTTCCGGTTAGCTCAAAACTCTTCCAAGCACCCGAATCGGTCTTTGTTTCCCTCATTATCCTCCAGGTTTAAAGCGGGAAAGCAGCAAGAGGACTTGAGAGGAGAGGCAGTTATGTAGGACCCTCTCTCCTCTTCACATCACCCGGCAGTGGCACACACAGACACACAAACTCAGAGACCCCTGTCCTGCCAAAACAAATAGAGATTCATTAAACCCAAGACTTCTGAGGCCAGAGGGGGCTATAAATAACACAGGAGCATTGCAAGTCACTGAGCCCTGGCCGATCGTCAGTCACTGACATCCTGACAAAGCAGAGAGACAGGGGGCTGCTTGTTGTTAAATAGAAAGTGAGGGCTCCCAAAACAGCCAACAGGCGGGGGCGCATTGTGCTCATTTCCTTTGCTTGGTCCATCTCTCACTGGCAATATTTTCATAACCGTGCCGCTTCAAGTTCACTGCAAACACTTGATTTAGGGCTCCAATGCAAACAGTTTTGGGTAAGGGGGGGGGGGGGGAAATTAATCGTATTCTGCAGGGAAGGCTTCAGAGAAGACAAACATGGAGGAAGCAGGAGATGATTAGAGGGAGAGCCACAAGAGGACCTCACTGCTGGAGGTTAAGTAGCTTTTCTCTAACAGCTGAACTTCAGGCCACACCTATTTAAGCAAAATGCTAACAAGGACTTTTAAATTAGTTTGTTTTTGCCTGGTAAACATATGACGCAGACTCAGTTCACAAACAAGATGTTAATTGGTGAACTTCATTTCAGACAGGACGTGACGAATTACAAACTGCTCGGTTGTGTCGGTTCAACCATACACTTACACTCCTGCGTACAAACTTACACAAAGTGCGGCATTAATTGTAGTCATTGACCTATGCGTGACTGGGTTGAAGGTGGTAGTAATCATCGGGCTCCCGCTGGGGTTTTGTGCCGAACAGAACTTTGATCCGACACGTGCGGCTGATTAGAGGAAGTCATTAAGAGGGAGGACATTGTTACACACAGTCTCTCGGATAGGTAGAGGGCAGTTTCACCAAAACTACTTTGTCTGTCTTGTTAAGCAACGCTGCAATTTACTGCCTACAGCGCGTCTGACTGTTGTTTGGAGTTAGTTTGTCAATTTATTCAATATATACTGTATATATTATGCCATATGGTTTGGATTGCCTCACTTAAAACACTTCGAGAACATCTTATTTCAACAGAATATTTGGGCAGATTCATCACACAGGCACAGAGAGAAAGCCAGTTATATTTAATAGGAAGGTTGGTAGCAGGATTGTATACAAAAAAAAGAAACAAATACTAAAATATTTGAATATATAAAACAAAGTTCAAAGGTTTTTTAATGTATTGGAATTTTGTATTGAACTGGTATCCTGTATTTTTTTAAAGCTTTGAACCTAACTGTGCATCCTCAGACAATAGATAAATGAGGTTCAACACTTAGAACGGGTTGGCGAATTTCTCCCACAACTAGTTCAAGTACTGCATTGAAGTGCCATTGGCTATTGTTCGGCAATGCGGTAAATTGCCCCTCTATTAGCCTAGCTCCCAGAATGCTGCTGGGACAATGCCCTACAGATCGAGCAGAGATGGGCGGCAAATAGAGGGAAATAGAAAAATCAAAAGGGCCAATGACATCAGAGAGGGCCGCGGAGGACTGTGAGGGCCGTGTGGGCTGGGTACCAGGAAGCTCGTGATGAGTCACGACAGGAAGTTGGTTGGTGTCGTTCATAGAGAAAGCCTCGAAGGCTCTAAGATGCGATAGGAGAAAGATCGGAGACCTTGTACTCTGGTGACAATGATTCTTTTGTGTTACAGGGGAATCACAAGGACACAGTCAGGGTTTTGTGGTGGGGGAGAAGATTATAGAAACATGACAGAAAACTGGGGAAGATTGGAGAGGAATGTACGGTTCCTCCGTTTCTGAGTCAAACCCTCAAGGCCAAGTTGGCTTGAGAAGTGACATCATGCATCTTGGCATGCTTGGGTGACAGTTTCTGTTTTTCTCCTGCTAACATCCAATAAAACGGTTTGTTTGTGAAGCTTGTGGTTGTGCAAGTGAAGTTCTTAAAGCAAGTATTAAAAAAAAAAAAAATGTTTTAAAGCGTCTCAACGCGGTTATATAAAATTCAAAGAGAGTAAACCCTTCTCACTTAGGATAGATGGCGGTCATCTTTGCTGCTGCGTATCCTGGCTTGCACACTCCTTCGCTGATGTTGCCATACTTGTATGCCAACTCTGGTGGCCTGCACATTAAAAGAAGAGAGAGAGAGCCATTAATCACACACACGTCGCGATAACTGATTATCGCTGACACATTTCTAAGCCCCGAAAACTGAGCTTGTCAAACAATTTGCTTGAGAGATAGGGAAAAACGGGTTGCTTAGGAAGTTGGAGAGCTCAGCCACAACTCAGCAGATCACCTGTGTGTAGAGACAAATCAGAGGGGCCTTGTTCAAATAATCACACTGGCAGTGCTAAAACTAGAACCTCCCGATTACTAGCAAGTCCATTAATAACCCGATGAATGCCATGAATCTAGTTCAAATAAACAGGGAGAAGGGAGGGAGGCCCCGAGTCTTAGCTCCATGTGCGGCCCGAAATCTGAGTTGGCAGTTGGCTGGGGGCCTGCTTGTGCACAATTTTAAAAAACTCTTTCACGCGAACATAATATCTTTCTATATGCTTAGAATGCTGTTCACTTGCAGCTTGGCCTTAAATGGCCTGAAGCTGGGAAGTGATTGGGTGGGAATAAAATCTAGGGGCCACTTCTCCATCAGACTACCAGCGGGTCACAAAACCAATTCCCAGCTTTAAGATGAAGTGCGCTATTGTATGCATGTGCTCTAATGGAGTAATTAATGACACCAAAGATATAATGTAAGGAGTTGTATTATATAAACTCAACCCATGTCAAAACCTCCTTGAAGTGTGTGCTGACGTAGTGCTTACTGTGTGTGTGCGCAGTGTGGACAGATGTGCCCTGTGAGAGTCGGGGTGGTGATGGGAGCATATGATTATTGCCTGCATGGGTAATGGGAGGGCCAGAGAGAGGGCCTTATCATGGCAGTTTAGAGCAAGAGTGTCAAACCAATTCAGGGAATTGTACACATATCAACAGACACGCTGACAGCTGCGTAATGACTCAACGTAGCATGTTCGCACCCTGACAGACCACAGCCGCTGGAATAAAACACCAAGTGCATCGAAACTCACACAAATCTCTAAATTCAGACCACCAATTAAATCTGGACATTTGTCAGCAGGTTTTGGTTAGATCCCTATTGAGATTGCCATGTGTTTATTTCACAAAAATCAAGTGAGATTCATTGGTTGACGGTTTATGTTTTCATATTTCCCGATTGATCAACCCAAACCTGTATGAATAAGTATTCATTTGAACAAGCTGTAAAACAAAGGTGAACTAATGGGGTCAGAGTCTAACTGGGAATTCAGCTGTTCTAAATATAACAAGTTGGACATATCCCACGCAGCACATGATGGAGAGTTGCTAAAAGTGTTTACGAGAAAAACTACTACTCACAGTTTTGTGTCCAGCTGCAGCAGAAAGCCCTGCTTATCATACACTGGGGGGGGGGGGGGGGGGGGACGAGAACAGAGATGGAAATTACTACGCAGATCTACAAAACATAATGAGAAAGTACGGCATCTGGAAGCGTGACACATTTGGATTGTTAGAACTGTTCATCCAATGTACATAATTTCAACTATCAGCTCATTGGCTGTAGTTGTAAACAACCTGTGCATCGCTCACAGGGGGGAAACAAAATGGCGAATGTGAAAGAAAATAAAGCATTAGAATTAAGGATTTGTGACAAACAAGCAAGGTTGGGAGAAGCCAGCCAAAACAATCTGTTGATTTTAAAATGAAGTTAGAAAAGAAGTCAGAGATCACCTATGGACAACCAAAGGGGCAGCCTATAGGTGCCTGGTGAAGCGTTGAGGTAGAAGACAAAGAAGCACAGAGGTAAATATTGATGAAGAAATGAGAATGGCAATCTCAATGAAGTCATTTGAGCATCTGTGTCGTATAATCTACAATCATACTTACGGAGTCTACAAAACGGTTATTTCAATTCCTGTCAGTAAAATTGTGTAATTAGCACGACAAAGGACTACGTTTAACATGAGCCTTAGTTGAAAGTAGGAAGAGCGTGGAAGTACTCCTGTGGTTGCGGATCTTGTCTTCACAAAGAAGCTGGAGGAGAAAGATAAAGAAAAAAGGACAATGGGAATGCGTGACGGCTGGTTAGGGAAGGATCCAAGCACTGCCCTGGAGGATGGGGACTTTGCCATGGCGGCTGAGATGAGCGAGCGAGTGAGTGAGCATTATGTTTCTGTTGAGAAGCATAAAGCAGCCAAAGGGCCAAGTTGAGAAAACAGCTTGGGAGAAATTAAAGCAGCAGGGTTCTACCAGTAAGACGACTGCTGTGTGGAACCTTACAGTACTATGCACCTACACTCCTAAACTCCTTCACTTGTTACTGAGCCAAGACAACAGAGGGCAGTGTTGTATCACACTGCAGCTTCATGCGGAGGACGAAGACTGAGCAGAGGTTAAATCCCCCACCAGTTGTCATGGGTAATTTACTTCAACAACTTAAATTGACTTTACCCTGATAGGGATAGACATCTGATTCATCTTTATAAATTGCTAACTTCTCAACCAAAATGTGAAGAATCTGGTGTTGTAAAAAGGTGGGTAGGGGGTTCGGTTGGCGGGGCTGCAGATGTACCTGAGCCTACTATTCGTCCCACGGTGATGTCCGTTTCCAACTCTGAAACACAAAATGGTCAGTTAGCACCTTTTGAGGTCAGTCTGTTATGGCAGCATTGGGTTTGAAAATAATGCCAACTGCAAATGTCAGACATTACAGAGCAAGAAGAAGAAGAGGAGGAGGAGAAGTTAGAATTGTAATTCAACCCACTGGGATTAAAGCTACGGATTTGCAATCTTTATTCAAAGGCGGAAAGCCCAATGAGGTGGAAAATTAACTGCAGAGAGCCTCCATTGTGATTCGAGGTTATTGTGGCAGAAATATATTGACAGTTGCCCGAAAGAACTGAGTGAGTGAATGAGCCCAAACATCTTTGGTTGTAAAACAAAAGAAACTGATGAGAGGTAGATGAAAGTGGTCAAAATGGAAAGCTTTCATTGTCGAGTTAGCAGAGATGTATATTCCGTGAAAAATTAAACCGCAACACCCCAGTGCAAAATCACTCGCTTTACAGTCACCCAGTAGAAATGGTCTAGTCTCAGTGCCTCTACCTGTGATTCTCTTCCCTTCAGACCCTTTAGTCAGGACTACAGTTGTCTCTTCTGCTTCACTCTCTGAAAACAAAAGGGGGTTAAGATACTGAACAAAGAGCAGCACTGTGGCGCTGTGAGAGCAACTAGTAAAAGACCAAAGTACTCCGAATATAAAAACAAAAAAAATGTGTTTGACATCAGCGAGCGTCAGCAAAAACACAGACCGTGGCTACGCACAAAAAACAGATGCACACAAAAGGCAGACACACAGACAGAACGAAACAAAACATCAATATTTGAATGCTGATCCTCCGAAGTCCACCACCACAGTAGTGCCATGCATAGAGTAGAGCAACAATACAAGATTAACGTTGAGGAATGTTAAATAATTACTTATTAGTCACTGACTTGCTCTGAACGTACTTAAAGCCGTGTTTATTATGCTCGAAGATTTTGGCACCTTTCAGATTAATCATTACAATTTGTTTTACCAAAGAGATAGAACTGAGGACCTTTAATAGAGAATAGGGTTAGCTTCAGACAAAAACAAACAGGTTTCAGGAAATGTCTCTCTCACTTCTATCAAAACAATCAGAGGACATCTGCCATGTTGTTTCTGCCAAAAACATTTGTGACAAAAACACAGCGTCTAATTCTGCCAATGAAACTTGCTGTACAGAACTGTGTTCTTTTACAACAGACTGCAGGCACAACAGACTCTCCATGAGAGGGCTTGTGGCTGATCAAAGTTAGTAAGCGTCAAACTCTGTTCCAGCTGAAACCGTATCACTGATGACCACAAGACAAGACAATCCCTAATGTTGAAAACCAAGCTGGGTCAGGATTACTTGGAGCACGCTCATTGAGCAACTGTTGATCTCACTGCTAATCAAGCACTGATGGTGACAGAGAATAGCAGACCCACATGGCAACATCATGGATAGTTTATGTGCTAAGTGCAAAAACACTTTTCTTTCAAGACTTACACAGAGAATCATTATTAGAAAAGAATGGATTTATGTCATAACATTTTCATGAACTGATGCAGTTCAGTTGAGGGGTGACATCAAGAGGGTTGTAAGTTGTGGCTTCTTGCCCTAAATGTCAGCAGCTTGGCTGGTGGAACACATTCATTTCACATCCTGCAGGTGTTTATTTGAAGTGTGATTTGACACCCCGGGGCGGTGTTCCTGTCTCTTGCAAGAAAGCAAACCATTATAAGTGACTGCACTGCAGGGAAGATCTGAATTCAAAAATAAGTGTGCTGCTACTGCATTGTACACCACACTGCACTTTACTTCCCTCCTTCAACTAAAGTTGAGCAGGACAAGTCCCACAGGTCCCAAAAGCACTCGGTCGTAATACTAAAGTGTATTGCCCGTATACCGTCTGTGTCTTTCCAAAACACAAAAACCTTTTATCCCGTGACTAAAATACCAAATGTATGCCATGTGATAACAAGTGTAACAACACAGCACACAGGGAAATTTCACTTCTGCAGTTAACCCACTCTGTATAGAAGTGGGCGGCTACTATACAGCTGCCCCGGGAATAGGTTGGGGGTCTGGTGTCTCCGGTGCAACACATTACAACACATGAAGAAGAACAGGCCATGCCATCAGGTGGCGCTACATACAGCAGCTGGTTAAGCCCAGCTCCTGTCACAGCCCACCGTGGCAAGCACCCCACACACATCTATATGTTCCATTTGTCTGTGACCGAGTCTACAATTCAAGAATGAGGAAGAGAGATCATCCACCTTTGATCCTCTCAGTGAGACTGCATAGCTTAGCTGACCAGGGCAGAGGGCAGGCGAGACCATCCACATGCTTCTCTTTCTCCTTTGACCGTATGAGAGCCAAACATCTGGCACCACAGCGAGGCAGAAAGCCAACAGTTCCCACTGCAACTCGGAGCTCCCCTCTTTTAGCTTTGTGCTATTGAACCGAAAGTCAGGAAAAATATAAGCTTCGTTCTTTTCGCTCTTCTCACATCAAAAAGGGTGTCAAGCGGCTCTATTGAAATAAACTGGCTGCATATTACTTCAATCCCATGCAGGAGACAAAACAAGGTTGAAAGCGTTTCTCTTCACTGCTTTGGAGTGTAGATGTTTGGGCAAACTGTAGACAAACTGGAAGGTGACGCAACAGAAAACAAGAGCCTTGTTAAACAGAGACCTTGGTCCCAGCTTGAGAAATCACTTTGACATGGACCACAGTCACGGTGATCTGCTGATCAGGTCAGTGATGAAACACACGAAAAGATGAGTCATTTAGCAATGTTGAAGACAAACGTCTAGTTTAGCAGACCTAGCTATATGGGAAAATGAAGAAAGTATTAACTATATAATCAAAGTATATAGAAACAATGATATCTGGGCTTATTTATGTCAGGCAGCTTTCCACGGCTACCACAAAGTGGACAAACTGCAACAGTACGACACATAAAGGTAGAAAGGAAGATCAAGTTCAACAATACAGACGGTTTGAAATGAACATTGGACCCTCTGAATGGGAGCCTGCTAGAACAGGGATGGGTCAGTTAAAACAACGGAGTACCAGAATACATTTACAGGTAGAAAATCGACGCTTGAGACGAGGGAAACCTGAAGTCTCATTTCTCCACATGGTTGAAGCAATGCTGGAGAACAGTGATGAGTTGGAAGGAAAGTAATGAAACCAAAGAAGATTCTGAGTCATTTAGCAGTATAATGTTCTTCTCCATAGCTTGACTGCTTCAGACACCCATCAGCTGTTTAAGCATAAATACATTTTGTCATAAACTTCATAATTTACAGTGTATATTCAGATATTTAGACGGTATCATCACATTTGAGCTAAGGACAAATCTACAGAAATACTATTGTCCCATGTGGGAAAATTGTTGAGTAACTTCAATGGAGAAATGCTTCTTTTCAAACATGAAATCGCCATGTATGAGGAGTGACAAACATGTCTGAATGGAGCTCATGACAAATATTACCAATGACAATAAACTGCTGATAATTGACACTGAGCAAAGAGCAAGCCCACACAACCACAGTCTCAAAAACGCCATCCTGAATCATCATATCGCCAGCCACAAACGTAATCCCTTTACCCAATATCAGTGTTGCTCATGACTTTATTTTTGCAGCACACGGGCACCAGTTGGGAAAGCAGTGGACCTGACAGGAATGGGCACATTGCCACGTCAAACATATCCAGATTGGTTTTGGCTGGGACTACAAAAAAAACCAATCCCAACTCCAGTAGGGCTGTGTATTGGCAAGAATCTGTCAATGCCATACGTACCATGAGACAGGGTTTACAATTTAATATTTTTATTAAGAACACAGCGCCATGAGAAAAATCTGAGTATCTGAGCTTTTATGCAATCAGAAAAGTGGCATCTTAGCATTTATTCCAACATCACAGATTTTTTTGTGAATCTATACAGTATCAACAACTAGAATATTGCATTACTCAAAAGTATCAATATTTTTCTTACACCGCTAAACTCAAGTTCCAGAGCAAAATGTTTACATTAAAGCCAGTGTGACGACATCAATGAACCAACACATGGCGAGATAGAAAAAGGGAAAAAGCATGGCGTCCCTCTAGCTATGCTCTCAAAACAAAATGTGAAACGCCGACATTTGTGTTTTCTTTGTCAAAAATTTCTCCCTCGGAATGTTTTCCTAGAAAATAGACTTTAGAGAAATCTTCTAGCCCCCTCTGCTGGATATTAACAGCTGCTTCAGGGCACCCACACAGTGTGACCACCCCGATGAGCTGTATTTAACATTCTGAACATTTAACAGCTTTAAGTGCATGTCAACATGCCCTGCTGGTTAACTCACGGCCGCCCGCGCTGCACTGCTCTCTATGGCGGTAAAAGCTGATAATGCCAACCCGACCGACAGCATCGTCGCGGAAGCATACCACCCGCCCTCTGGTTCCCCCTCTGGTAAACACGGTTAGCTCTGTCTGCACTTTTGCCGTAGTTTGAGAGGCAATCGAAATGCTCCCAATCTCGGATCTCGCACCTTTGAGCGGGAAGTGGAAGACGTGCCTCCTCAGCAGGTTATAAAGGGTATAGCAAAACTGCATATTCAGTTTTGTGAGTTTTGGTTTCATCATCCATGTGTGGCGATCTCAAAATGCCATTTCCTTTAATCCACAAAAGCAGACGAGAACATAAGTATGAAGCCTAAAAGAGAGTAAGAAAATCATCTCTTTAGTTAACACAGAGGTATTCTTACTGAAGTCAATTTAGAGAGCTGTCAATAGCTTTCCATTCATGAGACAACACGCATGGGCTGGTTTATACTGGCGGATATGGAGCAACTAACACTGGCTGTACAAGAAAATCTGATTAAGATCCCCCCCCCCCCCACCACATCCGGCGCTCTGGTGAAGTGAATGAAAAACGAATTTAATGTCAGAGACAGATATATAGGTTTTGACACACCAACACACAGCGTGACATACTCGCGGTTCTGCACAATAAAACCAAACAGATAGACGGACGGTTACTTGGCAGTCAGCACAGAGAGGCACAACATGTTTAACACATTTGCTCAATAATGTGTAGGTTTCAAAATAATAATGACGGATGGATGATCAGGTGATGAATCAATGTTACAAACAGTCGGACTGGAGATGTCACTTACGAGGCTTCTGGCCCCATACGTGTAGATGCAGCTTCCCAGAGGAGTAGTAAATAAAGCCTAGGACCAGCATGGGGCACAGGACGAACATCAGCTTGTGAGTGGGCTTCATGGTCTTCAGTCATTCACATGGCACCATCCAGGTCATCACCTGTAATGACGAGAGGGCACAGGGACATTGTATTTATACATCACAAAAAAGGAACTCCTCTGGTGGCAGCAAGGACACACCAACAAGGCGATAAAACACAGCGAGAGCAAAGAAGAACACAAAGACACACAGGTTCACAGAGTGTGGCAAGAGGGAAGAGCCAATTGAAGACAGGTTGGAGGGAAAAGGTGTATATATATATATAAAACGAGATAATATAATGTAAGTAGGTAAATGGGATGAAAGGTAGGTTTATAAAGATTGTTTTTGGTCTGACTCCAGCTAGGTTGAATCTGAAATCTCTTCCTGTGGGCATATTGTACACACCATCCTCTCTCCTTGAAGAATATTCAATTGAATATTGAAAAAGAAATCATTCGCTGTGTCATTTGATTTGAATCTTAATTAACTTGTTGCTGTAGAAGAAGCAGAACGGAGATGCAGGAAGTCCGTTTTTGTGGTCATTTTGTTTTTGTGGCGCAGTCATGACAGCGAGTGGCGCTGATGGCTACACACTGCTACTTATCAGATGGCCGAGCATCCGTTAAAAATGTCTGTCTCCAAAACAGTACAGTTACTAGCAGTTTACAGGAAACCACGCCCTCGGTGCTGAAGAAAGCACGATAGTTTCAAGATAACGGCGCTCAACGCTCCCCTGTCATCGCTGGTTATTTTGGTTAGCGGTGAGGATACAAAACTACTGCTCCATCCAATTGATCGCACGTCTCTAAACTGCCTCAGGTACAGATGATCTAGATATGGACTGTCCAGATTATACATGTATTGAACAAGCAAAACAGGCCGTGAATCATGTCCAGTGCCTGACAGCAGACAAGACAACCCATTAGTCATCAGTGTGTCGATGTGTGGCCTATGTTTTGAACAAACTGCTAATTAGCTCGAGTCATCTATAGTTCTTATGAACTGCAAACCCAGCACTGTGCAACTGCTGTCAATCCCAGATGCTTTGTATTTCAGCATAATCTACATCTTTCGTCACAAATGTTGAAACCCAACATGCAGTGCAGAATTTCTCAGATGTTGCATTAAGATATTTGTTGCGTCATTGTGAGAACGAACACAGGCAAGTGCAAATGAGGAACTATAAAGCTTTAGCACAAGGAGCGTGAGCAGAGTTGAGCTCCGATAACACTGTAAAACCTCTGCTAAATCATGCATTATGCAGTTCATAATCCAGCAGATGCAATCCACCAGGTTCAAATGAAACTCGTTAATACTCTACTTATCCCCACACATAAAACATTAAATAATACAACCAATAAATCTATAGGTTGACTGTAAACTGCAAATTGTTTATACCCTAAAAATTACCAGAAATCACTGACTAGGCATGGAAAAATAGACACCTGTGAAGTACATTGAACAGTATTTACTGTTAAGTATAATGTATCCAAATGCACATAAACATGCGGGTGAGATCAAGCAGTGGGTTATTTCCGCCTACGGATATTCGTCTTCTTTAGACATAACATCATACAACACTAACGATAACTTTACGCAACGAGCGTTAAATGGAAACACAACATATATATCCGTGTCAGGAAAAGACAAAAAAAAAAAAAAGTGATTTAGCAGCAGAAAAGAACGCATGTAACGGTCCCACAGAGTAATTTAAACGTTGCGCTTTAATCACAACATCAGTGTGTCACGGGTTTCAGTGGCAGCAGTGACTTTCTGCTCCAAACATCACACTTCTTTCTTATGCACAGTTGCATAAGCTTTTGCATTTCAGGCCGTGTCGAAAGGTATCTAACGTTACTTTCCACGGGTTACTACCGTTAGTTCGCCGAGCGAGCTACGTTAACGGCAAAAAACGAAGTTTAGCAGCTAGCATTACAAACCTGGAAACGGAACTTTGCGGTCCCACAACACAACGCTAAAAGTTAGGTTACCTCAGTCTCGCCAATGTCTACTTAACATTACCGGGAGGGTTCGTCGTAAACTCTGTTTACGCTGCCGTTGTAACGGGAATGTATGACAACTGCTGGATATTCACCAACGGATGAATCAACGTAGAGAAAAGAACAGCGAATGTAAAGCTGCTAACCGTTACGTTAGCTTAGCCGGTCGCTATGCTAACAACGCTACGTTGGCATAGTGGGACGTTTGCCTTGATCCCGGTCGGCAGGCCCACCGCGTAAAAGAACACCTCTGGTTGGGAAAATGTGTGGCCAGAGGCGAGCTTGGGTACAAGCGCTACCCGTGGCCTAAACAGTCCACACACGTAAGATAAATACTAATGTGAAACCACACAGAGTGTACCAAAGGCTGACAAGAAGAGAACAATGCAAAGGTAATCCGGCGGAGGTTAGGAGAATCATGGACCACCGGTTCGCCAACATTAACGACTAAAACACGGCGCAGCGGCGTCTCATTGTCGCTTCCAATTGATTGGTGGGATCATAGATGTTACCTTTTCTTCTCTTCTGAGTCCCCGGGTCAGAAACAATAATCAGCCTTAGTTTAAATGAAGGACTGGTCGATAGAACGACCGTGTTCTCCCTCCTCTCCAAGCCATCGTGATGAAATCCGTGGAAGTGTCCTGGATCTGTAACGTTAAGCTCAAGACCTCCAGTCTGACTGCGTGTTTCCCCTTCTGTCTCACCAGCTCTAGTTCACATCAAGACAGGCAGAACAAAAAACAGCCCCCTCCCTCCATTAACGTTATTATTATCAGCGGCGGAAGCAGCCGCAGCTTTCTGTCCTACAGCAACACAGTTTTCCAGTCAGTCACATGGTGTATCTCTGTGAATTTCGATGCCCCCTCCTCCTCCTGATTTTACAGCGTTTAAATGAATGCACCTTTTCATCTGGGCCTTCACGTGGTGCTCCCTCTCTGCACATCAGCTGTCAACAGCATTGTAGAGATGCAGTAATGTGTACACCTCCATGGACTGCCTGCACAACAACCATAATGGTTTGTGATCCTCCAGCACTATTTATTGATTGGCTGTACAGGTGAGAGGCTTGTTTTTAGTGGTAGTCTTTAGAGTTTGCTGAAATCCAAAGACCTAACTGTAAATGGTGTAAAAATAGACTGAAAATCATGATCCCACAGAGCTTAAATAGTTTTGCAAGTCGGTATATAGTCTAAATATAGAAAACACCACCATCAAGTGACTGTCTTTGGTGGCTCTGTTGCTTTTTTCTGAAATGTTCAGCTCTAACTATGCCTTGGAGGACTACAGATAAACATTACTGAAGTGTAAGCCCCTTTGCTCCTTGATTCATTCTGATACCTTCCAGGATGATAATGTTCGTATCCACTCAAGCCGTAAAACTGTTTGTCACAAGCTGTAATTTGGACTCTTGTTGAGTGTATATATAGATTACTTGTATCCAATGATGCGGTTTCTACAGTTTCGGCCATCATGAAGTCAGAAAACCCAGGTGGTCAAACATGATCACTCCTGAAAACTGGCTGCAGAGAAAGAAACGCGTACAACTTACACAGGAATGTATGGAAAGGAGAAAAAAAAGATGAACTAAGCTGATGAAGAACCAAAAGTAGTCGTCCGTTAAACATTTTAATTGAGTTTCTTTCTTAAATGATGAATGAGTAAAGGTTCAGGATGGGTTTGGACACTCCTCCCATTGGAAATCAATTGGCTGAATTAATATTTTGTAGGTATGAAAGGTATAAAAAAACAACATTGTATGTCTATTATGATTGGTCCAAGATCATGTTGGAAAAGCATCATACACCTACTGGAGCAATTGACGCTGATGTCTACTGGAAAACTACTCATCAGCCAGGCTCATGCATGCATCCATAGAGAAGCAATGAACACTTTCATGGATATGAAGTGAACAAAACTCGCTCTCTCCATGTGCGATGAATTACTGCACAGGAAATAGGAGTTACCTCATGTTCCTGTGCACACATGTACAGCCAAGGTCATGTATAAGTAGATTCAATTGTCGAATGTAATCCTCACACTGCTCGCTGTCAATCTCATTGTAAACCCAAGAGCACTAATAACAAGAGCAGCGTAGAGAGGTGGCATAAGAGATTCACACACTGGTGTTCCTACAAATGAATGTTTATCGAGGTGGTTCAAGCTTCTCAGAAAAGAAGTTCCTATTTCAATATGTGCATAACTTGTACTCTGATAAGGAACTTAAGGGGAGGCAGTCATCATAGCTGTTGCTTTTTCTAAGCTTGTGTGGGATTCCTCGTGAGGTGGCAGCACTTCATGGCCCTTGGGCCACAGATCATTCGTTTACATTACACTTACAAGATGGAATGATCAGTAGCCACAGAAAACAACGCAAGGAGCTGAAATGTTCCATTCTCTAACCCTGTCTGGGAAGCACACAGTTTGTCAACCAGTAAAGAGCCGAGTTCTTGAAGGGAAAAGACCCCATTTAAATGTGCACGCCCGCACACGTCCAAGCATTCGCTTCACTGTACATCCCAAGTCTAGTTGCCAAGATGAATTTGAGCCAAATGAATTTGATCCTTTTGGGTTTGAAACGTGCTCACTCATTTTATGATTGGGGTTTTCCTGCTTTTTCTTGGTCAGGCCCCATTCTTCTCATGCTAATAATTAACCATCAAACTGGCAAATAACAAGTGTGGAGTTGAGTGGCAGGCCTGTCATGATAACAGAAAGACATGCTCCAATGGAAATGATGTCCTTCATGCAGTATGGGTTGTGTAATGAGTGCCACGAGCAGCAACACCATGAAGTCCGTTACTGGAATTGGCATTTGATCTTCGAGTGTATAGTCAGACAGTTTGTGCTGTGCACAAGCTCCTACTAAAGTCCACTCCAGGAGCTTAAAGGTACAATAGATCAGTGGGTGATGCTACAAGGGAAAAATATCATGTGCTTGTATTAATTGTGACAGAAGGGCAATTTCTGTACTTCAGGCTTCAATAAAACTTTATATTTCACATGTGAGTGATAATACCGGGAGACAGGAAATGATCAATACCGGGAGACAGCAAATGCTCAATTATACAAACGTAGCCCACCAGAGATTGTAAACCGCAGGATAAAACCTGTGCTGCGCCTACAGCTTCTACCCCTACTATCCATAAAAGCTGAGTCATGAATCCCACTTTAATGGAACTTAATCTAAATGTGTGTCTTTCACCTCTGTTGCAAGCGATGACATCATCTAACTTAGCATGCAGAGACATTATATTGAGCCATGGCATTAACAAGTGTATTCTTATCCCCAGTAGCCTGCAGTACGTCAAACTGCTCAAGATATCTTGAAGCAGATTTTCCATGTTTGATCCCATCGTCTGACCAGAGCCAGATATTATTGCGGCAAAATAAATAATTGATTGTTGTCATCTGAATCATAGCGGAAGTATTTGCTTAATAGGGTATCTTTTGCTCTGGCGGGCAGGCAACAGGAAATAAACAAGTGCTAATGGGATACTAATAGAGCCCATACAGAGGCAGATGAGTGCATCTGAATGAACAACACTTTCAATTTTTCAATATAAGTACTGAGTTGGGCCACATCTTGACCACAGGCAAGATAGAATATTATCTAAAATCGGCTTATTGTCGTTCCTCCTTTATCAGACGGAACAAAAGATCCTTTTAGTGTTGCAATCATTTGGGGTCATGGCTTTCAGAGAAAGAAAAACATATTTTCTTTGAATACTTTGACATTTTGAGAAATACACTCATTTGCTCTCTTGCCAAAAGTGAAAAGAGAGGACTGACTCATATCCGCATGCTAAATATGAAGCTAGAGCCGGTTAGCTTAGCAGGTTTGTAGCGTAGTTTAACATAAAGACTTGAAGCAGGAGGAAACAGCTATCCTAGCTCGGTAAAATGTAAAAATGTCACGCTTTTAGTTTAGTAGTAGCCTATAACCACAACGTGACATTTATACATTTACGTTTTTTGTATATATCAAACAAACAGGATATAATATGTTAATTATTTAGCTTAGAAGGTGCTAGTAGGCAGATTTTGTTACCTGCACACAGAGCCAGGCTAGCTAAACTAAGCTGATAAGCTAAGCTAGCTCTACTGTAGTCTCATATTTAGCATACAGACATGAGAGTAATTTACCAAAGTGGAATGAAAGAGCAAGACGGCTCAATAGCACCATAAGAGACGTTGCTAAATACGCATTCATTCAATGGTATCGATTGAGTCAGCAGTATCTCATACACAAGGTAATAAAAGACGATACAGTGAGTGTGTCCGGCTTTCACTGGACTAATGATACCCACCCTATAATATAACCAAAATCACTCTTGTAGTCAACAATATGCGCTTGTGAGGTGATGTGCAAAGCAGTGGTCACCTTTCAAGTCAAGAGTTTTTACGCTTAAAGAAGTATAAAACCTGGCAGAGATCTCGTTCACATTCTTTCTTCCCTCTCTGTTTACCGTCCTCATGTTTAAACAATTACATCCAATCTCTTGCCCATGCATGACTTCATTAAACACAAGTAATGTGTCTATTCAAGACTGCAATTAAAGTAAACACAAGAAAGCAAGGTTATTCAGCAATGAATCAACAGATCAAGTCACAAACAGCCATACTGAGTTTTTAGGTATTAATCTTCTCAACCAGCTCTCTGCAAGAAAACAAGTGAGTTGATCACCTAAAATGTTGTCTTATCTGTTGAATATGAAGCTCCTATTTGCTAAAACTCTGCTTATGGAGCCACTTTCTCCCTTCCTAGAGTTCACCGCGGAGTTTATTTACAGCCCCACACGACCAAGGTCATGTATTCGTTCCTGGCAAACAAGTAATTCCTGTTTTTGTTTCAAGCCTCTATCACTGTTCATGCAGATATTGTATTTTAGGCGACAGATTACAAGGAAAAAAACATTCCCACACAAACAGAAAAACAAACATTACATCTCCAATGCTGGATATATTTTTTTGGGACGATATAATGTGCATTATTTGGGCCTTTAAAATGTTTTCACCCTTGTCATGTCTGATAGTGTAAGACTCTATCGCCATATGATCAGCTGAGCGATGCTTCTGGGCTGAGGATGTGACTTTTAGGCTCTTCCTTTAAAACTGATTATCCTGCTTTAAATATGTGTGACACGTTCAATTATTATTATTCAAATGACTTATGATATATGTGCCTGTGGTTTATGACCTAAAATTTCCCAAAAGGTAGAAAAACAAATTACCTTTTCGGCTGTCCAGAGTATTCGTCCACTGGAAGAAATGATCACATAGAGCAGTCTCTCCAAAAGAGAGAGGAAAGCCGAAAATGCAATAGTGTGTGGTCACTGTCCTTTTAGCACTCCCTGCAAACATTAGTTAACCAATAACAGGGAGGATTTGAAGAACAGAAAACTCTGCTACATGATCCCAATTAACCACAAGCAGCACAGACAAACAATTGTAAACCAATGATAAGATAGGAACCTCTATTTAGCCTGTTACGCTTTCAAACATGAAGAAAATAACTGATGTGGTTATCCAGTTTCATTTCATAACAGGTCTGGGGATGTAGCAGAAAACCCAGAGACAAATGGAGGACTTTGATGTGACCTTTGTACTGGAGGTATACTGCAAGCACAATGCACACTTTTGTAAATCAGCGTATATTGTGAGAGATATGTTGTGGGATTTGGATCCTTTGAACAAATACTATGCATATTTGTCTAAGTAACAAGATTTTGTGCAAAACCTAACAAATCAGTCTCTTAAATGATGTAAATGCCTAAAGCTGAACATGCGTTTTACTATCAACCAAATGTGACTGTTCAAAAATAAATGAATACACACCAGTCATATTACTTATTCTTTTATAAAAAGGAGCATGAGACATAAGAGTTATGTGTTCGTTGCAGCAAAAATAGCATTTTGGTTATCATGACATTTCCAAAATGTTCAATCATTTACCCCCCGGCCATAACTCCACAACCCACCAAGCAGAACAGCGAGCATGAGGCCGAAGAACTGGCTTATCCAGACCACATGCTAACCCGAGTGGGTTTCATTATCACTTTGGAATTGTTGTGTGGAAACTTATTTGAACAGCCTCTTTTTCTCAAACCGCCATAGTCTTCATTTGTGGAAGGATCAGTGTCACACAATATATTTCCAGCCGGGAAAGACTGCGTGTTTGCAGACAAAAGATTGCTGAGACGATTATGGGCTCGATCAATCATGTGATAAAGCAGAGCCTGGGGGAAACCTATAGGCTTACATTGCTGCAATCTGCTGCTTAATGGGGTGGAAACAACAGGAAGTCCCATTAGAAATAAATAAGAATAGTGCTGTACAGTGTCTTAATGGCAGCACAACGTAGTTTGTATCGAAAGTAAGGCATAAAAACAGCACTGTTTTTATTCCAACAGACAGGAGATCATTCCTTCATTAGGCCTGGTGTCAGCATCATAAGCAGTGAGTATTTGTAGGAAACAAATATGCGAATAAAGACGCCAGAAAAACAAGTTACACAGCAGAATATATTTGAAATACATAGTACAGGTTCCATAAACAGCAAAGTCTCAAAGGAAAACGATACGAAACTGGTTGTCACCCAGTTTTCTCATGATGGGTCAATCTATATATGAACTCACACTTTCCCACTCTTACACATCTAGACTTTCTGTCTCCGCCACGCCATATACACACACACACACACACACACACACACACACACACACACACACACACACACACACACACACACACACACACACACACACACACACTCTCTTTCACATCCTGTGTGCACATGCACATACTTTATGTTTGTAGAAAATACAAGAGATCAGCCTACGGTCAGGTTATGGTCTCTGCCAACAGCAAATCAGTATCACACATGGTCTGATTTCATACATTCTAACAAATTTCTCATATCTGTCTTATTGAGCTGTCGTTATAGATCCTGCGTCTGTTATTGGGCTCGGCAAATTCACCGAAAGCCACTTGTTTGTTCCTGTGGAAATTTCAAAATTGAGAAGTGAGTCGTCAGCATGACTCTTCAATTATAAACGATTGCAAGACATAAGGAACTTCTCAGCTTCTCATTCCCTGTTCACTGACCTTTTAATACCATTTGCTTTGCTTTTTTTTGCATTTGCTTTGTTGATTAATGCAGAATTAATACAATTTGAGCCACACAAAAAGCAACCATTAGCCTGGGAAGGAATGAAGAAATGGAGTGAACGAGGTTGACGGTATGTTTGCTCCGACCTGCAGTTCACCTGTGTTCAGAGTTTAGAGCTATGTAGCCATGACAGTGGCTTGTAGCTCAGCTGTCAACATCCTTAATATGTCAGGCATGAACCATTGTGTGCCCCTGTTAATGGACAAATTATCTTTCATCTCATGAAGGACTAGGAAGAAAAGTCCACTGTCTCTGATGTGGTAATGAGGAACATAGTGGAAGTAGCTTTTACAAGCACAGATAACAGATCGGAAACCTGAAAGATGAACAAATATCTACAAAAGAGGAACATTCACCACGAGAAGCAGGAAGATAAATGTATTTTAAAAGTAAAGCAAATTATACTGAGAACTCATTTACCTTTAGATGTAAAGTAGTTCCCAGTATCATACCCAGTTCTGAGTAAAACATGTCATTTACTGTCAGTTTTCTGGTCCTCCGTAATCACAGATGACTGACGTACAAAATTATTGTTTGAAGCTGGTGGACACTAAATGTCTATCATTATAAAATGCATCGCTCATTAAAACGAGTTTCACTGAGGAACACACCCCGTGACAGAGCTTTAGCATCAGCACAAAAATCCTCGATTCATGTGGTAATAAAAGGCCTTATCTCTTCCCCAGCAGTTGTAATTAACTAGCTGATGAGTTATCTTCATGTCAGACACCAGCAGAAATTTTATAAAATCTGAAAGTATCATTTGTGTCAAGAGTGCTTAATCTCACCAACATAGTTTGACATTTGTATGTTCATTCCAGGAAATACCCACAAACCCCATATTCCACATGAGACAACACCTTCCTGTCATATCTGAAATAGGCCTACTTCAGATAAAGAATATCCGTATAGGCTACAGTAAAAAAGAAGGTGTTAAACCACAGTCTTCCATGGACGGCTGTAAAATGTTAAAAGCCAATTAAAAAATAATACTAGGCCCTAACCCATAGGCTTCATTAAAACTAGTGCTGGGCAACGATTCAAATATTTAATCGCGATTAATCGCAAAAAATCCATGCGATTAATCGCGATTAATCGCATTGTTATGGCAAAGTTCAACAATGAATTCAAAAGTAGTGTATTGCGCACTTTTATTTCAAAAGTACTGCTATATGAACAAAAGGGCAATAATATTTGGTTCATGAGATGCAGGTAGCATGTTTTATACTTAATGTGAATATAATTCATACTTTGTTGGCATCTTATTCTGAAAACCGGATGTTCGTCTGAAGAAACCGGATGTTGTCTCACGTTAATCTTTCCGCTAACTTTCAAAGTCCTTCGCTCGCTCCCGATCTGTGCCGTTTGAATGCGTTTACCGTGAATTTCAGCAGATAGGTGCACTAACATGACTGACTATAGGATGTTTGCTGGCTTTTATCCCACTGTTCTTGTCATCCTCTTGTTGTTATGTATATGTATTGTCTCTTGTCTTTCAATTAAAAAAAATGAAAAAAATTATAATAAATTTAAAAAATACGTTAACGCGCGATAAAATAGTTGTCGGCGTTAATTAATGAATGCGTTAACGCGAAATTAACGCGATAACTTGCCCAGCACTAATTAAAACATTATACAGTAAGTTAAATCGCGATTGAATGTAAAAGGAAATACAAAAATTTTAAATGATTACAACTAAATATATTTTGTTAAATGTATCAGGTCGATAACCACACAGGTGGAGGTTAAAGGAAAAGTAGGGCTTTATATTTATTTTTAAATTACATTTGAAAAATGTATGGGTTTGGTCAGTTATATTTTATGACTTTTTATAGTTGACTGGGAGTCATACAGTGTGGACAGAAAAGCAGCAAACAGCTTTCCTGAAAAGAGGAAGGAAATTATCAGAATCCTCTACAGGTGTTAAACTATAATGGTTTTACTGTCACTGTCTTAATGTGTGTCTTAACGTAGTTTGACTTTCCAATGTGACAATGAATGAGATAAGTGGGACTGTTGGCAGTTGACACAAGCAAATTAAAAAGGTACCTCACTGAGGAAGTTGTTTGCTCTAACCTCATGCAGCACGGCCTTTCATGAACAACGTGAAGAAGTGTCTTTGCAGAAAGGCTGATCAAATATTTCGAACGGATACAAACTGTCAGTGTCACTGTGGTCTCATGACGGCTGCAAACCAACAGATAAAAGCTACACCAATCATTTGTCTTATCAATGGACAGAGGAACACAAGGCCGCTTCACATGCAATTAATATTACCAGCTAAATGTAATTATTGCCTCAGTCTTACACTTAAACAAAATATTGCAAGCAATGAATCCTTGTGTTAAAACATGAGCAAAAACACATTATGTTCGTTGCATCTTTGCGCCACTAGAGCTTTTTAACAACTAATCTGAGTTGTTTAACTTCCCTATTTAGCTTTTTTAAGTATAAACAAGTATCCATAAGTGATGAGTCATAAAACAGACAATGAATAATTGACAAGATATGCAACAGTTATAATCATGTAAAATATAAAGACACATTTTTCAAGCTCAACATGCATTTTGTTAAAAACATGGCTGTTAGTGAATGCTTTATAAAACTTTTAATTCATTTCAATTAATGAAACACTAAATATAACAATTATACAGTGTTCTTATATGTGCTTCTACATTAAGATGTATTATAAACCATTTTTTAAGCGTAATCAGTATGTTGCTGTATACTGCTTCGTGTGGAACAAGTCAAAGCTTTTGGTTATTTGCCAATTAAACATTTAGTGTGTGTGCCAAGACAAAGACACCACTATATTTACTGCTGTTTGAAGGAAACAAGCTCTTCAAATTATTGATTAACACCAGTGTCTGAAAATCAGACATCAACAGCACAAAGCAACCTGAGCCCTGTCACTTGACTACCATGTGACTGGTCTGAGGCAGACAGTTATTGCAGACAAAAGTACCCGACTAACAGAGGGATATGAGGGAGCTACAGCTGCCGGGTCACAGGCGGGGGTGAAAGATTGTGTGACAGTTTAAATATGTAGGCGTGCAGAGACAGAGCACTGGTGTAAAAACAATAAGCTACAGCCATTTGCTTGCATGTTGTTAATGCCTGTATTCAACACTCTTTTTGGCCACAAAACAAGCTGACCTACAGTGACATAATATAACGTTTTAAGTTGAAATGGTGAACACATTAACAGACAGTTAAAAAAAAAATTAAAGACTGCAGAAGTGCCTTAAACTTGCATTCTCTCTTCTGGCCATCAGAGGGCGACTCCTCTGGCAATGGCCAAAATGTCGAAATCGATGCTTCAAAACCGCAGTCCACAATCATGGGACGACTACGTCCACTTCTTATTTACGGTCTACGTTTTTTACACATCAAGTAGATACAAAACATTAGCATTCATTTAGAGTTGTGTTTCTGGCCACCAAATGAAGGCAAACCCAATATGCCCTCTACTTTTAGCTCTGTTTTGGTCTCCACCAAATATCTGCCTCTTGAGCAGCTAGGCGTTCCACTGGGGTCATTATCGAGTTGCTATCTTTGTCTGCAGCTTGATGCTGGGAAGATGGCGGCATACAGAAGGTTTTGCCTGGTGCAAACATCAACATTGATGACAGCTGTGAGAGTAAACCTAAACAGCACAGAGGCCGTACATTGAAGCAAAACAATGAGCTGAAAGACGCTAAAATAATCTGCAGGGCTGAAGAGAATGGCAAGGAATAACTACAAATTCATCATTCGATCCGTTGTTATCAAGACAGAGAATCAAGGAATCAACAAAAGGCCTGATGCAGATGACGAAGAATCAGAAAGCAAGAAAGAGAGAGCAAATATATGAGGTACATATATAGAAAGATTTGGTGAACACAGAATATTCAGGGCATATCAGACAACATTAACAATCTTTATGCAGAAATTAATAATGAATAAATTGTGTTTCTCCAACCCTAAAATATATTACAGCAAAGGTTAAAAAAAAAATCTTACATTTGAGATGACTCCTGTTGATAGCAGTATGGCTTTATTTTTACACTAAATGCCCAAAGCCAGTTGAATAAACAACAGGAAAACTGACAGTTGAAGATACACCCTTCTCTCCTAGCCCTATCACTTTGTTGAATCATTGAATAGTACTTAACCACACAGGAGCGCTTCCTTTTCAATCAAATTCAAGCTGCTGATAACAGACTTCCCCTTTGACTTTGACTTCCCCATACCTGGCAGAGGCTCACGGGGATGAAGGCAAACAAAGAAGCGCGAACTGGCACCATCACCCGTCCGTTAACAGCTGTTATGACCCTGTGTTGACTGGTGGATGGGGAATCTGGCTGCAGGTAATTTACTGACAGTCTTTGTTCCTGTGTGTGTGCATGAGTGAGATACACATCCATCTCGTCCAGCCCAGGAACCGAACCAGAGCCACTCTTGCTGTGAGGCTAGCCGCTAGTCACTACACAACCTTGCAGCGCATCATTTTGATGTGTCGCGCATATTTTTAAAGTCACAATTAAGTCAAAAACAAGAAGCTTGCGGCTATGTGAAGCTGTAATTAGGCACAGTGGAGCTTTGAGCCAAATGCTAACTTTAGCATGCTAACATGCTGATGTTTAGAGGGTATACTGTTCACCGTCTTAACTTAGCACATTAGCATGCTAACATTTGATAATTGGCATTAAACACAAAGTACAGCTGAGGCTGATGGGGTAAAAGTATTTGGTAATAGAGGACAAATTAAAAGTTTGACCTGATTGTGTCACTGTTTGATTTATCAGGTGTTTATCAAAATGACAATTAATCTGAAATGAGACGCAAATGTCTCTTACCAAATTGAATGGCAATCCATCCAGTGGTTGCTGAAGATTTTTCAACTTTAACAACAAAAATTGAATCTCACGGTGGCACTAAAGGAAAAGTCCGGGGTCACCAAAGTATTTCTAAAATGTTATGTCAATCCATCGACTGACGACCAATAGACCAACCAACATTGCTGAGCAATGCCACTATTAAACCAACAAGGGTTGGAAACCAAAGCAGAGGAATCACTGCTCTACAGAGGCATTTCTTTCCCGTCACAAGCGATTCGGAGGAACTAACAGTGAGGGCAAAAGCACTTCATGAAAGTGAAGATGGCAGGATGTTAGTTCTGATTTATCACTGTACCAGCCCACAAGTGAATGACCACATCAAACCGACACACATTCATCAAACCTTAAGCAGAATTTTGAGGTTACACTAATGGAGTTTACGTCATAGGAAACTGAAATGGCACTCTCGGGGCATTTCCTTAAATTGAAGCTCGGTCGGTACAAAAATTCCCCGGAGGCATTTAAATGAAATGTCAGACAGCAACCTGAGTCCCTCAATAGATTTTTAAAGAACTATTTACTTCCTCAGGGCACACACATTACTGAAGAACTCAGCTGACCTGTGCCCAGGGGTAACTTCTCCCCTTTGTCACCTGCTCCTGTGACTGTAAGGAGAGAAAACGAGTCCTCTTTTACTTTGAAGAGCAGGAGAGGGAGGGGATACAGTAGACCCACATCTCAAATGTTCAACTTTGAATTTAGCTAATCTCCTGTCCAATTTTGAACAACATATGTATGTATATGTCTATATACACACACAATACATATTTTTAAAGTTACCCCCTTATTTATGTAGTTGTAATTATCATCATTCATGAATTTGTCAACAACCTATAAATGAAGCATCTGTAACAGATAATCAATGTCGTACAAGCATAACATAAGAGGGCGTAAGGAACCGACTTACTTCTCTGGGCTGACACTCGATAGAGGCTGAAGTCGAGATTTAGAGGAAAAATAAAAAGACGTTTTAAACCATAAGAAGAATGGAACTAGTAGGCCTACACGTGATGAGAGATCCCTGTCTCTGAGGAACTGAAATGATGGCGATGGTACGCCTTCACCCCGTGTCTTACGGATGTGATCAGACACAAACTCAAGAGTTATGGTGACCAAAAAGGTCAGCTGTTACTCTTTGGGAGATTGCTATCATGCTTATATAACTTGTTTTTCTGTAGTGCAGACCTGCTCGGAGACGTTTTGTCTTGCGATGACTCGTCCGCCACACCTGAACATTTGGTCTGGCTTTAGTGGAATGTAGTCACTCAACATGCGGAAAATACTATTATGAGCAACCACCCAAGCATTAGTGTGCACAAAAGTTGAAGGTTAAATGCCGGATAACTACCAGGTTCCCGTCTTAAATACGTTTACATATTTTTGTCAGAGTCCAATAGAGCCCTAATAAATCTGAGACGTCTAATGTAACCTGACGTTCCTAGAGGTTTAAAGGGAGCAGTGATACAGAGAGCCAGGAGCCATCCATCTAGTCAAATTCCAGCCGTGGTCTCCAGCTCACAAGACTCATGCTGCTTTGACACAGCTGCAAGCCCTCTGGCTGAGACATCCAACACTAGTTCAAAAACACGAGCAAGGAAAGAAAGGCAGACGACAGCCTAATGACAAACAGTACGAGTTCTAATAGAAACACTGCCTGAAGCTCAGCACTCAGATCTGCTCATTTCTGTGTGGTACATGTAGAAAGTAAATTGCAGGTTTTTTTCTTAATCCAAACTTTACTCAAAACAGTTGATGACAAAGAGTACAGATGTAATGCGGCCTTGCACACGGGCCCGCAAGGAAACCAATAAGGCAGTTTGAAGTGTAGATAAAACGTGTCTGAACATGACGTCTTCCTGAGAACGCTGCAACCTGTCTCTACTCACATGGCAGATAGAAAAGACTCAGAAATCTTCTTAAACTGACCCACTTACAGCCTTTTCATTTATTTGTGATCAAACTAGAACCTGGTTACAATGTTCACCTCTGGAGCTATAGAGCTAGCGTTTTACCAAAAACACACAAAAAAAAAAAAAAAATGTAATCTCAGTGGAGGCCATGGGTCGATAAAATGTTAACCTCCTGAGGCAGGAGGTGAAAATAAGTGCTTTTTGTTTAGAGGGGGATTTAAACCAGATCAGCAATCAGCAATGTTAAATGTTATTTGATAGTTAAATGTTATGCACCTTCCGCCACAACACATTCCGTGCAGGTGAAAACTTGCTTGGCAATAAACATGTCTGATTCTGATCACAGCCTTCAATCCCAATTCAGGAAGAGTCTCACAATTTAAACAGGATGTCTGAAAACCTATCAATATAATAAATATAAACACATCTTAGGTTTTCTACAGATTGTGAAAAGGACATGACAAAAATATCTTTGTTCTTAAACTCAATGCACTCGCATAAATAAAAGTGTGATAATGAGTAATTACAATAGTTATCAGTATGCTTGGCCCTTTGAAATGTAAGGCGTGGGCCTTTGACAGATGTGGACTTTCCTTCCATCTCCACAGTAGAAGCACGTTGACACACCAATGAGAAGCAATACGCTCCATGCAACGCATCACATGACTCATAAGCACAACCTAAGGATGTGTCAAAAGGTGACCGTGAGATATTATTTAATTTCTTTGGGGTAGCAACTTAACACAGTTCTAGATGAATGAAATAGTTTTTGTGGTCAACAGCTGATTGGCTCATAGTTTAGCCTTTGTTAAACTTGATGAGTGAAAACATTGAACAAAAATGATGCTTCATTTAAAACCTTCACAAGCATAACTTCTCATCACTGCAAAATATGATAAATTATTATGAAAATAACATAAGTCGGTAAGTCAAGAGCAAACAGTCATTTATAGAAAAAATGTCACAAAATTAGATGAACTACCGATTGTAGAACGTGTAGTTTCCTTTACAGCTGCTAAATGTGGTGGTAGAGAGAAAAATATCTTTCCCCAATTAGACAGTCCAACCTTTTCCATTTTTAACAATTGAACTAATTGATGGATTCTAGATGAGGAAAGAAAAGAACTAAATGAAATGGAGGAAGAAAAAAATAATCTACAGAGTGTGATGGGAAACAAGTGAAAGAATATTATGTAATGCAAACAGAAGTAATTTAAAGTCCCAGCCGTAGTTTATAAATATGTAGCCTGACAGGCAGTGGAAGCAGAGGAGGAGGAGGAGGGGGGGGGGGGGGATCATTCCTATCAGCAGTAGCCAGAAACAGAGAGACCAGACGAAGAAACAAAGATCTGGAGCCGCTTCTCTCTGCGGTGAGCCGAGGCGGCGAGAGAGAGAGAAACGGATATGGATGTCACTCCATGATGGCTCGGTAAATGACGGGCTCGATGTAGTCCTCTCTGTATCGAGAGTTGATGACCCTTTGCCTTTTGGAGTTCTGTTTGACGTCGCTCTGTGAGAAGAGCTCAAAGCGCATGTCTGACGCCACCGACTGAGGAGCAAGCATCAGAAATAGAGGTTAGTGCTTGCAGATCTCAAACATAGAATAAGTGTTATAATATACCTTGCACACTTCATAACACGTTCGTTTGAGCGTCAAAGGTTCAGAGACCTTCTGATAAAATGGGGGATTGTACTTTACCAGTCGTGACTTGACTCGTTTGGGAAGATTCTCATCCAGAGTGTAGATGTCTTCTCGCTTGACAGTGGTTTGTGATCCATCCTCAAACTCCACCTGAAAATACATACACACACACACACACACTAAGTGAAACCACTAATATACATATCACGTGGATGAAAATTCTTTTCACCGCCATTTTTATGAATAGTTTATTACATTTTTTCTCACATGCAGCAATCAATGTACATTTTACATAACTGTTTAACTGGGTAGCAAAAAGACAATAACATGCAGGCTGTTGTGTCACATCATCATTTCTCTGAAATACACCACCAGAGATAAGAGGTGAAACTGAGTGAAAAGCACTTCCCTTTAACAGATCACATGATGAGCATATCTAGTCATTTTTACTCTTCACCACACAAGACCACCCACATTTCAGGGTTGAGAAACCCAACTCTCTGATGTGGTTTGAAGAAACTTGTTGGATACAGTCTATGCAAGCCGGTGCCAGTGAGGCAGAAAGAGAGACATGAAGGCGGGTTTACCAGGTACATAGGGATGGAGTGCGCCGCCATGAACTTGGCTCCATATATCAACCCATCTGTCCATCGCACTTGAACAGCATCTCCTTCGGCGGGTGGACCGAGCCGGACGCAGTCACGGTTCTGAAAAGAGAGCGAAAGGTGAATTTAACGTTAAAGTCTCACTAAGTGTCATCCCCAAACATCTTTGCACTGGACAGAGTAAATGACTGGAAGCAACTCCATTAACCTCGATGTCCTCTGGGAAGAGGTTGTCGCTGAAGGAGCCGTCATCGAACACCACCTCGTAGAAGGTGGCTGTGGTCAGTTCCGCCACCTCGCTGTGGTAGTAACGGCCGTTTTTGTGTTTACAGATCACCCTCTGCCTGACTGCCAGCTCACGCATGGAAGCCTTGTTGCGCTGGGGAAGGACAGAAACGGAGCTTTACTCTTGAAAGCTTATCGCTCCACAGCGCTGTAAGTCACAGGAGAGCGAAGTGGCTGTAGTGCAAAACAAACAGCAAGAGGCTATAAAGATAACTCAGCGCTGATTAGTCGACTGTAAAGATTAAAACAACTACTTTATGGTACGATATAGATTGTGGTCACAAAGCTCAATACCACAGCAGGTTAATTTACATTCAGTGATTAGTTTTGTTGCTTGACAGAAACAAAAAGACGTCTCTGCCCCAATTAGCCAGTCAAAGCAGAGCAGCACAAACAATAGTAAGAATCCATGCGGTAGTTTGAGAGTTTAGGAATGTGAAAAACTACAATAACAGAGATCTTGGCGCCAAATTAGGTGTATTTATCAATCATTAAAATGTGACTAGAAACGATGTGTCACATTCTAGAAAGCACAAAAACAAACAACGTTCTTAACAGCAGCGTACATACATACATCTATATGGGATCTGATGTAACTATGATCCATGAATAGGTTTGCATTTTTGCACTTCCGGTTCAATCCAATCAATGTTTGTTTTTTTGGTTAAATGCCTGAAATAAGGTCTGTGGTTAACAAACGGTAAAGAGATTTTAACGTTTTGTTCCACCATAGATTTCTTTAAAAAGGCGATTGCTAGCAAGTGGCCATATGAAACTACAAAACATCATCACGCTGACGAGTCTGCCTTCACATCCTCGGTGTGTATACTTCGACCGTGGTGTAGTTCCTTTATAGCCTAACGTTAGTTTTTTACTTGTGGCAATCGCATTCACACTTCAAAAAGCTAAAAGTGCTGTTTTTATACTGCTGAATAAAACGTGTTCGTATCAGAATATCGGAAAAGTGGGTTAGTGTGCATCAACATGGTGCACACTAACCCACTTTTCCTCAAAAAAACCCCAGAATCTAAACACAGCTTTGCATGATAAAGTATGTATAAATGACGGAACCTTTTGCATTCAACTCATTACTATTGGCCTGATTGTGTTCCACGAGGTTACCTCTGGTATGCTGGGCGCTTTGTGTCTGTAGCAGGTGATGAACACTATGAACGGCCAGTCATCCGGGTGCATGATCATTCCAGCTGCCTGAGCGCAGGTGGGGTGAAACGCCGTCGAGCAGCGCCCGTGGGAGCACTGGACACAGCAGCCATTCACCTCCCTCTTCATCCGTTTCCTGCAGTACGAACACTTCTACCAGAGTGACAAAGACAAGCGCGGATAAGGCATCGCGGTCAAGAGGAAAAGTTACGGGTGGCGGGTTAAAGGAAGTACAGGGGAAGGAAAGGAGGAGCAAGGAAACAAGCCAAGTGGGGAGGATAAGAGGAAGAAAGATTTTTTTTTAAGTTATCAAAGGGAGCACAAGGCAGGCAGACCCTGACATGGACTGGAACACAGACATGTTACGAGGGATATTACACAACTTCCTTTTGGGAATTTAACAGGGTTCTGACATCATAGCTACTTATTTAGAAGTAAATCCATTGAGATGAAGACCTATAACAATGGCGACAAGGCCAACCATTGTTGGAACAAAGTCCCGCGTTATTTCCAGACTGACCGTGACTAATGCACAAGCATACACTGTCTGCGTGTTACGTCTTTAACAATAAATATATACCAAATGTAGTCAGACTGTCACAGCTCCATTACGCAGTTGATACAGCATCCATTATGCGGAAACATGCAGGGGTCTGATTGAGAAGTGAATGTGGGTAAGAACAGCCAAACAGGCGCCACAGCAGTTTCAGTGTTGTGAAATGCGTGTCCTCAGTGAGAACCACAAACAGATGCCATCAGAGCACAACTCCGTTTACCAAGAATCCTATCTGTGTATCTGTGTAGGGGTCTAAACTACTTGGCAGAGGAAAAATAGACCCGACTCGTATTGCCATAAATACTGTAAGTAGACGGGCATTGTGATAATAGTGAGATAGAGAAGCTGCAACCCACATTAACTGCAGTGAGTCTTACCAGTTTGAACCGTGGCAGTGGGATTGCAGAGAGGTCAATGGGGCCTCGCTCAGTGATGTTGACAAAGCGAGCTTCCAGCACAGTGATGGCACACAGCACATGGACCCACCTGTGTGAAAGACAAACATGAGGGAGATTTAGGACAAACTATTCCATGTCCGCGAAGCAATGTTTCTAGAAATGTTCGAGCACGTATTAAACAATGTAGTTACACAACGAAACAAGTAAACGTGATGTGTAGACATCAATTTGGAGTCCCAACTACATGTTAATGTCTACATATGATATGTAAGAAAACAACTACAACTTGTACAACTACTTCTTAAGGCTGCTGTAGTAGACAGTCTACCTACTCTTCAACCATTCAATTGGTTGATGGTGGAAAATAATCTGCAGGTTCTCTCGAGTCTAGATTAACTAAATCAACCACAGTCCACCAAGTGCCCTCTTCCTGGTAGCCTAAATTAGTTTGAATAAACATAAAACACGATATGTAGCATATCAAATTATGTTTAATCTAATTATTGTATACTTAGTGATAACAACACTCAAAGCTGACCAGCTTGCACGTGTCCATATTCATGACTTCAGAGAATAGAACGAGCCGTCAAAACCGTTACATTATATTTAAATATTAAGATTATGTTCAGTTAAAGAATTAATACATATGACAAAGAGTATCCCCACATTAAACTACAGTTATCTGAACAAACAAGGTTTAAACTTGAGCATGAAAGAATTTATTGCATTGGAAATAGTAGTTTGACAAAGAAATCCAGTCAGTCCTACTTCAAAAGGAAATTTGTGACATTGCACATTTAAACAAATATTCTTATCTGTGGTTCTAGATTAGGGACCAGCTCAGATTACCAGGACTGCTGTACATGTATCATAAAACTACAAAGGTCAGTAGCTTCTGTACTACAGCTTCTGGTTTACAGCTTCTGGTTTACACATTCATGCTCTTTAGTGGCAGCACTACGGTCTGCTCGTATTTCCTACTTGTCATCGTTGGCTCTCTGCAGAGCGCCGCCTCTCAAGGAACACAGACAGCAGTCCTGGAGGAAGACAAACACAAAACAATGCATTGTTAAAAATACCAACTCTGGCTAACTGGCTCCTTTATCTTCGTCACAGCTAAACCCTGATGTGTGGATATATGATGTTCTACTCTATATTACTTAGAGCTTAAACTGGCGATAGCCCAGTCAGCTCTACTGGATCACATGGTCGGTACTGTGCACCTGGTATGGCAGCCGTCAGGAACGCACTGTACTGTACTTTCTTAAAGCCCGTAAAAAAGTGCTGCTGTTAACTGACAACTTCCATCTGTTGTATCTAAATTCTGATCAAACTTTCCTGCCACAACAGTTCTAGTCTGACACCCTTTCTCCACAGATATTACACAAACATATTACAGGAAACCTTTAAGAGAAATCAACTGGCTGAGAACGGTGATATCTTAGATCCTACTAAAAACAGGAACAGTGTGAAGCCAGAGGCCATTGGAGGCGTCACAACCAAATATAAAGTGAAGCATTGCCCACTAGTGGTCAAAGGTGTTTGTGCCACAGTAGGGCCACATTCCCAAACAACCTATTGTTCTGAGCAGGCAGGAATGCGGAAATTTAAAGATACATTTTACAAACAAAGTTGGGGAAACAAATTCCCCAAAACAATGACACAAAGGGACACTCTCTCACTGTCTCAGAACACAGGAAGCGGTAGCATAGAGAGCCAACTTTATAAGCGCCACAGAAGCCGCTGTGCTTGTTAATTGTATTACACTATTAAAAAAAGTTACCGTACATAGATTCAGCTGCAGCAGCTGTAATTCACGTAAACGTATTCCTAAACCTAACACCTGCAGACATTACACATGTAAGGCCACACCCTGCCTGGCTGACTTTATTAAACACTAAATGTTGTATAATGCAAGGCAAGCTGGGGCAGGGACACAGCAACTCTGTGGCTGAAGTTTGTCTATAAATGGTTAATGAGCAATAGAAATAATGATTATCTCCTAAAGGTAGCCAAATGAACCGACCTCTGTGGTGGCATCAGCATCACAACGGGCGCACAGCCAGTCGTCTAGTTCTGCTTCGTCCCCAGACACACCATAGCAACCTGGACAAAACAAGAACATGTCACACATTCACGAGCTTCATCCCACAGCATGGTCAGTAGTCATATTTGGCTTTTTATTTAAGATAATTGGGAGGAGAGGGTGAAAACAATAAGTGATCAGGCACCAAACTACAACAGTATTGGGGAATACGTAAATTAAGTAAGATCATAACATATTATTAAACTTAACTAATAGCATTTAATTCAGCAAAATAAGGAATGTCAGAAAGGCACTGTATGTCAACGCTGTGTAAAAGCTCTTGGTGCTACTGGCTGAATTATTAAGTGTGGCACATGTGTTCATCCATAATGAATGGTCTTAAGTGATGGCTGTTTTTAATAAGTGTCTTAACAGTAGTTTTAAGCTGAAGAATAACAAAATATCTGAATGTATAGTATGCAAGATACATTTCATTTACCGATCCCTGAAGTGTTCCTACCGATGCACACTTTAATGGATACCTGTTCATCGCAGTGAAGGGGCTTACTTGTGTGTACGCGGACGCAGCACTGAGCACAGCTGACCAGCCGGCTGGTCCCGTCCTCCGTTACATGAGGGTTAAACAGCTGTCCCTCCCCGTTATCATTGGTCTTGCCAGATTGGGTGTTGAAACACATTTCAGGGATGAGCGGCTTGGACCACTGGCGGCCCCCTGGACGGTTCACCAACGTCACGCTGGAACTCCCACTGCTGGATTCAGACTGGAGGGGAGAAGAAGAGGATTGTTCTACGATAATCCGATGGATCCCATCCTCACTGAAAACCTATTATCAAGTGTTGAATCAACGCACAGCTCTGTGAAAATTCTAATATTACCGTGGCCAAAGAAACATTAATAAAAAAACTAACTTGATAAAACCATGCTGATAGTGTCACCTGATGGTAAGTGTAGAAGAGTAGGCAGATGGAGCAGTAGGGGGCCTGCTGGCCCACGCCCTTGTTGTACTCTCGCTCTGCCTCAGGGTTGTACGGGCGACACTGCCACAGCTGGGTTAAAGGCTTTGCCCACTCCTCTTTCTCCTCTTGCTCAAACTCCTCGTTAACTACCTCTTCTGCAGATGGGATGAAGAACAGAGACGCATGTGTGAATGGAGGAGGAAGCATAAGAATTCAAGCCATGAAAAAACTAAAAATGGAAATAGAATAAAATGGGTAGAAATTATAATTAAGACAAGACATTATATTATTACTGTAAATATAATGTTTAGTAAATCGACTCCACACAACTTATTACTACATTATGCAGATGAACAACTGCGTACCATTGTCACTGCCCACCTCCCTGATTAGTGGGTGGTGGCGGGGCAGCTTGCAGAGCTGGGCCTGCTGCTGTTGCTTCTTCACAACCGACTTGCAGTACGACTGCTCTTCTGACACCTGCTGGAGCAAGACGTGTATAGCAAGACAAAACTTTAAAAACTGGGATGATACTGTACCTGTAGCAACGAACAGAACAACAGTTGGATTGATTTTTAGACATTTAGGGGGCTCTGTACTGGTACGCATAGATGCCTTTGAGAATTTGGTCCCTGCCAGTAACTACTTACGTGATGAATCTGAGGAATCACCGTCACCTCATCACACACTGGTTCGTTGACAGGAATGGTGTCATTCAGGATGACAGCGCCACTATCCACAAGGGGGGATTGGTGACTCTGTAGATTGAACAGCATAAATGACATTAAACATTCAGGCAGGAATAACAACTGATAAAGTGCATTCTGTCACCACAGAGATCACAAAGAACTGTTGTGTTCGTAGAATCAGTAATAAAACGGTGCTCTACGAGATAATTAGGCAAACATCATGCAAAGAAAATGCCCCATTAAAGAGCCACTAAAAGTCCTTTTCTTTAGTACCTACATGTACAATGGTATTATGAAGCAAAGACACGCATTTAAGAGCTCTGAATACAAACTTAACATCTTATATGTTCAGGGGTGACTACAAGCTATTTGGGATGATTTGGTGTTAAGTTGACAGAAAAGACAATGCATGCTACACACAACATAACCTGTGCTCAAACAAGCATATGGCACAGAGAGGCAACGATGACTAACATTTTAAAATTATATTTCACTTCTTGCCTCTTTGGTAGAAGTGTTCCGTCAACGAACGTTCTATTAGACAAATATATAAATCCTAAAAAACAAACCTTTCGCTTGTTGTTCTTGGAGGCCTGCGTCACTGTGTTGCTCATCTCTGTGGGAGGTATTTGTGTCCAAGTGGCAGCAGATTTGCAGGTGAGCTCAACTTCAGGCTTCTTCACTTCAGCTTGAGCCTCAGCAGGCATCGGTATTTCAGGTTTGTCCTCCTTTTGGACCGGCTCTACAAGACTCTCTGCTTCCGATTGATTCAGTGCGGCGGTGGTGAGAATAATCTTGGATTCTGGCTGTGGCGAGGACTGAACCTGCTTGTGTGATAATGTACAGGCTTTGTGCTGGAGATGACGGGGTTGATGCTCTCTAGCATAGCTGTGAACCTGTGTGTGAGTCTGCGGCTGCTTTTCTATAGCGTAGCTGTGCACCTGAAGAGTGTCTTTTGAACTCAGAGTTCTGTGGAAGAGCAGGCTGGCTACCCCCATTTTGCGGGAAGGCTCAGTGCTGGTTTCTGTCCACGAAGGTGCTGCTGAAACTGACAAATATCCGTTTCTGGGCTGGGACTGAGATGAGATCGCAGGTGCACGAGTCTTGGAGTAATGTGGGGGGCGGCCTACATCACTGTTACTTTGGGTCAGGCTCCTGTGAAATGGATCCAATAAAGTGACCTTGGTTGGTGTGACAATCAACTTTGGTGGGCCTGTGAATTGAATTAGAGATATCTCGTTTAGGAAGTGATGGTGAAAAAAAAAAAATGCACTGTCATTACACTTCATTTTCTTTCACCATATAAAATGTGCTATTTCAGGCTTAGCTGCCCTTCAGGAAACTAAAGGGTAAAAAGTGACACCTTTATTTCTCTTGCCATCTTGTGCCGTAATACGTGGAGGTATTAGGCTTAGCCTGGGACGCTTCCCGTACTGCTCCACATCGTCCTCATCTTCATCCTTGGGAACAACCTCCTCAGGCACCTCCAGACAGACTCTGTGTCTCTTGGTCTCTATCCTCTGTGTAGCGCTGACAACCAAACACAAGGGACAGAGGACTATAAACTGCAGGGAACAGAAAACATTTGTTGTTTCTGCTGCTTTGAAATAGAACCTTGTCAAATACCTCTTACAACTAAAATGCTAACACTAGAATTCAACACAAAAACTACAGCTTTACAAATAAAAAAAAACACCCTGGAGTGTATCGGCCATCTTTACTAGGTTTTTCCTGTGTATGAAAAAACAATATACGAGCTAATTCTGTCAGGAAAAGGGTAAAGCTGCATGCGAGTGTGGAGCAGGGCATTCCAAGAAAGAGGGCATTAGCATGTCCCAGTAATTCTCGCTGATTGTTAATAAATGAAAGCTGCGATTTGTTTTGTCAAGACTAATTAGTATTGATTTCCTCAGCTGTCACTGGGTCTTGAAGCTAAGATTAACTAGCATTAAGAAATTACATATTGTATATTCTAGAGTAAGTACAGTCTAAAAGGGTGGGTTAAGAGGTTGTCTGGGAACCGGAAGGTCTACAGTTCAATCCCCGACTGGGACGTGTCGAAGTGTACCTGAGCAATACACTGAACGCCTGTCATTGGCAGCCCACTGCTGAAAAATTTCCCCCTTAAAGGGATAAAGATAGTATGAATTCTATTCCATTCTTCTTTTATAGAATATCTAGCTTTCTTCACCATCGCTTTACAAACCTCAGACAGACACGGTCATAGGGATGATTGCTTACAAGACTTTCCATGGCAGACACGCCGCTGGGTGTTCCCAACAGAGAGCACAAAATAACAAATCACCGATGTAGTAAAACATGTAACTGTATCAACCACTTAAACAAATATACATGTGGTCAAAGAGCATTCATTTCTGTAGTAAATGACCCACCTCTTTCGCTCCCCATCATCGCCACAGCTCTCAGTGCAGTTACTGGTGTCATTAAAGGACTCCCCCAGGAACTCCTTGGCCTCTGGGGTGGGCCGTGTGTGGTCAATGGGTAACACATCCCGCCCTGCCAGCCACTGCTCGTAGCGATCTGGCTGGAATTTCTTCACAAATACATCCATAGAAATCTTCACCATGTCTCTACGGCATGAGCACTAAAGGGACGAAGAGGAAAAAGACAGTGATGGCGAGTGTTACAGGTGACGATGTTGCATGTAATCTATAAACGTATAGTTGATAATACTGTATGAATGTATATGTTGACAGTCTTACTAGCAAGATAACATCTGATTCAAATTAGGTTAGGTATGGTTTTCTATGCAGTCACTTGGCGGTTCTCACCAAAACAGCTTGCTTGCCGTACTCAATCCATCTCTCTGTGGCGAAGTTGGTGGATTCTGCACAGTTGAAACCGTGGTTGAAACCAGCATGATAGGCATAGGGGAACGTTACCATGAACTCACCGGCCTCCTGAGTGATCTTCGGGAGAAGTAAAACATTTCTTTAGTAACTGCAGTTTATACATTTGGCTTGTTCAGTGGGTATGAAGAAAAGGCCCTGAAACAAACACAAAATCTCCTTCATACCTTTTCAAACGGAATGCCATACTTCTTTAGTATCGAGGGAGAGATGAGAGTCATCTTGTGCCTTAAAAAAGCCTCACAATTTTGGGAACTACCGGGAAAGAACCCTAGAAGGAGCGAGAGCACACAGATGTTAAAGTCCATGATAGTGAACAGCCTGATAAGATAAACATCAACAGATAATAGTGTTGGGTCTCTTACCTTTAGCCAAACGCTCCAATCGCTTCCCATGCTCTGGAGGAACACAGTACCTGTGCAGATGCAAATTAGTCTTCTTAGTCACAGTAAACTGAGATAATGGATTTATGTATATACTATACAGTGTGGTGTCAGATTCTAGGATATGCACGGTGGTGTGGTGGCTAGCACCGTCGCCTCACAGCATGAGGCCCCGGGCCCTAACTCAACACATCAACTTCCCCACTCATAAGCACAGTCACATCCTGGACCTGGTCTGTTCCACTGGAATCACCATCAACCACCTCACCATCGATTCTTAGACGCATCGCGATTCTCTCTTGAAAGATTATGACTCGATGCAGAAAACTCAATGATCGGAAATTTAAAACTCAATTCTCAAAGTTATGATCGCATGTAACCAGTCGTTGACACCGGGCTGTCCGTTTCTGACCGCTGCCCCTGAACGCAACAGACGTAATACACGTGCGTCTTATTTACGTTCTAAGCTCGGCTCAATACTAGCAGAGTTTTTGCTGAGGGAGGCTGAGCTTCAGCAGCCGAATATGGATTCAATCCGACCGGCACCCCCTGGCTTTAAAGCGAACGTATGGAAGCATTTTGCTTCTTCTTCCGCCAAAATCTGGAAGGGCGAAGTGAATCACAAAGTAGATTGCAACTTTTATTGCCAAGGATTTGCACCCCTCAATACTGCTCGCGCCACCTACTACTCTGGCATCATCCACTCCGGTTCCGGCAACACCAAGGTCCTGTTCGCCACAATAAATAAACTTATCAAATCTATGGATAATCCCTCCCACAGTAGAGAAATGTGACTACTTCCTGTCATTCTACAAAGCAAAAATTGAGACCATCTACAATCAACTGGCCACTTCCAGCGATCGCCACGTCAATCACATCACAAAAAACACTTTATTTTATCTTAACAGGTTCTTCTCCATTATTTCTGCATCTGATCAAGAAAAGAAGTTTGTGTCCTTACCATGATTTGGGCTCTCCAAAGTGCAAGTAGTTGATACTGTAAAGGTCCATGTCCTCAGTGTGCCATGCAAAGGTAGTCTTCCACATGCCAAAATATAAGTAGGGTGTATTAACACCCTCAATAGTGATGCCGCTTTCACATTCCACAGTATCCAAAATAGTGTCAAGATGGGCAATGTTCCATTCTTTGACATCCTGCAGAAGTGGAGCAGACAATATAAAATCAGCAGAAGAGATTTGAAGTGGTGATAAACACCACTATGTTCAGTAATATTTCAGGTACACAGTAAGCAATTGGGAAACCCATCAACATTGAAGAATATTCACTATAGCAAAGACATCCAAGAAATGTCAACTCACAGGGCCATATAGAGAACCATTAACATCGGCCCCGTATATGGGAGGGTTAAAGGTCACGTTCTTCCAGTACTTCCTTTCCAGCTCCTCAAAGTCATCATAATGTGGACTACAGAACCTATAAATGGAAATAGTGAATTAATACCAACACCATTAACTAACTTCTACCATCAAAAGGTTAAAAATGTAGTTGGTAGATTTCAATTGCGGATTTAACAGATTTTCTAATTCTCACTTGTCACTGTTGGCAATCTTGCGAAACTCTCTCACGGTGATGGACTTCTTCTGAATGTTGTATTGTGTGAAAAGGCCCGACTGGCCCGTCACCACCTGCTGAATGGGCGCAGGGATCACCAAATCATCTATATCGTCATAAGAGCTTCTGGGTTTCCAGTCCTTTGGTGGGACAATCTTGGAGGAGGAAAGTGGACAGCGCGTTAGACACTAGAATGTGTGCACCTGTGGGAACACATGCAGTGTATCAGTACTTACTTTAGCCAGGCCTGCTTTGTGTGCTCCTTGGGACTCCACATATGCAATGTAGCGGCTGAAGTTCTTGAATTCCTCAGGAGTGGGGTAAAAAGTCATGATCCCCTTGGAGCCATGGTTTTGGGAAATCACCTCTGACGCCATCCCAAAACTCAATGGCAGCTCCTGCAAATTGTGAATAAATGTTGTGATATCACGATTAAATATATCTTAAATCAGTTATTCCATTATCCGTTTTCCACCACAGACAGGTATCTTTAACTGGATCCTGCCTTATTTGGCCTTAGCCCCGAATGTTATAACTTACTTGAATAATTGAAAACTGCTATCTACAGTTCAATGATTACAACAATATTACTCTGTGGCAGCTAGTGACACTCCTCAACCAACTTGTGGCACCTACTGACACCTATATCTAAGCAGAGGAAGAGCGAAGATATTTGCAGACTTGTATTATTGGATTAAATATTTTAACATTCAGACATAACCACTTAGCTATGTCTGCTGATGTTTAGATGCTATGAAAACGTTAAAAAAAAGCACACTAATAAAGCAAAATTATTAAGTACAACGTGGTTGCTCTAAGGATGTATGAAGCGACCTGGGGGCTCAGGGGACTGTGGCCCCAGGGGACTGTGGCCCTACCTGCTCAGCTCGTCCGCTTCTTGACGAGTGACGAACACCACTGTCATAAGTATATAAGCTATATACTGACATTGCAAATTACTCCTAATATGTTGTATTGTTAATATGCTATATCTGGTTCTGAATAGTAGAGAGATCATAACTTAATTTGAATGGTTCACTGTCGTATGTTACGTGTTAGCATACCTAGCTTGGAGGCTGCACAGCGCCGGGAACAACTGAAACAGTCCCTGATTGGTTAAACCTGCGTCTCTTTAATTCTGCCCCACAGTGGAAGCCCAGCCAGTGACATTAGCTTATTTGCTAAAGAAACATGGGCTAATTCGTGCAACAAAAATGCATCGCATATAGCCTAGCATGTGCTAATCTGATAGCATAATGTTTTCACGAGTATTCAAGTTAACATTGGTTCTTGTCACGTAATGTAAATTACACGATAGCCCGAATTAACGTATAACGTCACTACTTGGAGTAAACTTGCCGTCTTGCTCTCATGGTGTCTAAAAGGGGAGAGTGATAATCATAAAACAACTAACTTAGTTAGCCAGTTCACGTTAGCACCTTGATTGAGTGAGACTACTTCCTGTATTGCAGAACACACCACTGCTGCGTTACAGCCTTCCAAGCTCATTCGTGTAGCTAGTGTCTATTAGCAAACTTGGATACAGCTAGCGTCAACGTTCTCGTAGGTTATAAAACGGAGCTATCTACTTTATATAAACAAATTTCAACAAGTGTTTGACTTTACTTGCAATCCAAAAAGTAAAAGTACCAATTGCCAAGTCAGTGATAGCAATTCCAGGAAATAGTCTACACCCGACCCCTAGCATCGACATTAGCTGTCGAGCAGTTTAGCCATCAGATTAGCATTGTGAGTTAAACTAACATTCTGAGGCAGCCGTAATGTAACTCGACATGCAAACACTTACCACCTCCTCTCAGTTGATTGATACGTTATTCCTATGCGTTGCAAATATCTCGTAATCACTAGAAAGAGCAGTTCGTGGCATACGAGAAAGAAGAGAGCTTGCTAACTAAGCCCCCAATGAATAGATCACTATCCTCCATTACCACGTCTACGCATGTACACGCATCTCGGATTTTGTTTACCACAACACGCTTGGGACACGCTCAGCCAATCGGAGGGCTGCTACGCTATCTCGTGGGTCTCTGAGTGGATTAAAACAGTAGTTTAAATCTCTTAATTTTGTAACCATTGTAAATATTAACTTGATTAACCAAGCTATTGTCTATGTTTCTGCACTTTGGATTTAAATGGTATATGGGAAGAGCGATTTTGTAATATTAAGAAAATGATATGGTTCAACAAAAAATTGGAGAGACAGCGAGATCCTTCTTGTGGCACTGGCACCTCTGCGTCACTCAGCGTCAGTCTGTGGCACGCAGCGTCACACAGCGTCCCTCTCTGTCTCTCAGCGTCCGTCTCTGTCACTCAGCGTCCGTCTCTGTCACTCAGCGTCCCTCTCTGTCAGTTCAGCGGAAAGATTCAGCTGTGGCACGCGAGCATAGTTCGGCAATTGTCAAGAAGCTGCGGAGCTGAGGGGGCGGAGCCACATTTCCTGAGACATTTCCTGAGAACACCCGTTGTTGTTACGACAGATCAGCTTCCATAAATCATTTTTATGATTTTAGTTGAGTCACAGGAGCCCCCTGTTCTCTGTATGCATCCTTAGAGTAAGTACGTTGTACTTTTTTGTTTCTCATTCATTTTATTTCAGTATGATTTAGCTGGTTTTGCAACAAAATGGAACATAATACACTTTCCAAATTATTACTTTTATAGTCACTTACAACAATCGGCTACAATAATGAAAATAAATCATCCGTTTTAGAATCATTTAAAAGTATATATTAAAATTAAGACATAAAATGTCCAATCCAAAAATACATGTTTGAAAATATCTTCACTCTTCCTCTGCTTATATGTATATGTATGTCAGTAGGACATATGTTAACTGTTAACAGTTTACAGCATACTTAAATAAATATAAATAAATACAAAACACACGCACACTTTGTACACACACTGCAGCAATTCTTTTGCAGGAATATGAGCATATTTTCCCCCTCTGGCGAAATACAACACGTCTCATGCCTTATTTTATTTTACCAGTTGGTGGCGGTAATGCGCCAATTCGTTTGCCAACCGCCAGTACACCAAAAGGGAGGAGAAGAAGAAGCAATACGTGTTTTATTGATCCATTTCCTTCGTACAAGTCAGTCAATCAACTTCCTTTCTCCTAAAAGTATGCTGATTACTTCGACCTACTATACGTATCCACAGGTTATCCACGTAGATCGTTCCCTTTAACAGGTTTTATAACACGATCCCAAACACGTATTGCTTTTCATCTACGAGCGGCGTGATTCAGTTCCGAGAAAGAAAAGAAAATTACGTTCAATATAGGATCACAAAATATTAAAAACGTGGCAGGAAATTGCTGATATTATGAATGTATAACACGTTAATCTCATCACTGCACTCTATTATTAAACAGCCTCCAGTAGACCTTGCTTCAGTTACCATAGTAACACAATCAGTGATACATTTTCAAAATAGTAAGACTTCTGACAGTCTGCCTCCACCTACAGCTCCAGAGATCAATCTTAGCGGTCACAAGACAGTTAACATGACAGCAACGAAGAAAGGAGAACACATTCATCTTGTTTTTGCTCTTGTCTTGTGAGATTCGGAATTGTTTGAATATTCTAGAGTCAAACTTTCTATATCTCAATGCCAATACAACTGAATAAATTGAATTTGGACCACAGTATTTGACCAACATTATATCTTCTCATCTTGGCCTTTAACTTCTTCTGTTTCACCAGTCAATTCAAGATTTAAGTGTGACAATTAAATCAATGACTCAGGTAAATTAGGCTTAGTGTTTGAAAAGAATGAACCAAACATCTCTCTATATTTTTCAATTGTCATTATTTATTGCTTCATGAAGTACACATGCTCACTTTTCTATTACATACAAATAACAAGTAAATACATGATGTATACAACTTGGTTGCAAATTAACCATCAACATCAAATATCTGTCACCCTGAGTCACGCTCGGTCACCCTGCGTCCCGCTCGGTCACCCTGCGTCCCGCTCGGTCACCCTGCGTCCCGCTCGGTCACCCTGCGTCCCGCTCGGTCACCCTGCGTCCCGCTCGGTCACCCTGCGTCCCGCTCGGTCACCCAGCGTCCCGCTCCGTCACCTTGCTTCAAGCTCCGTCACACTGCTTCACGCTCTGTTACTCTGCGTAACCCTCTGTCTTCCTGTGCAGATTGAAATACTTTTTTTACACTACCCTGATGACTCCGTCCTGGCAGCAGGACTGGGTCCTCCGCTCCTCACTCATAGTATTATTACAACGGGGTACGTAGCGCTGTCGCTCATGAGCACAACAACACAGGCACGGGAAAGCTTCTTCTTCTCCTCCCTTTTGGTGTACTGGCGGTTGGCAAACGAATTGGCGCATTACCGCCACCAACTGGTAAAATAAAATAAGGCATGAGACGTGTTGTATTTTGCCAGAGGGGGAAAATATGCTCATATTCCTGCAAAAGAATTGCTGCAGTGTGTGTACAAAGTGTGCGTGTGTTTTGTATTTATTTATATTTATTTAAGTATGCTGTAAACTGTTAACAGTTAACATATGTCTTACTGACATACATATACATATAAGCAGAGGAAGAGTGAAGATATTTTCAAACATGTATTTTTGGATTGGACATTTTATGTCTTAATTTTAATATATACTTTTAAATGATTCTAAAACGGATGATTTATTTTCATTATTTTAGCCGATTGTTGTAAGTGACTATAAAAGTAGTAATTTGGAAAGTGTATTATGTTCCATTTTGTTGCATAAGCAGCAAAATCATACTGAAATAAAATGAATGAGAAACAAAAAAGTACAACGTACTTACTCTAAGGATGCATACAGAGAACAGGGGGCTCCTGTGACTCAACTAAAATCATAAAACTGATTTATGGAAGCTGATCTGTCGTAACAACAACGGGTGTTCTCAGGAAATGTTGCTCCGCCCCCTCAGCTCCGCAGCTTCTTGACAATTGCCGAACTATGCTCGCGTGCCACAGCTGAATCTTTCCGCTGAACTGACAGAGAGGGACGCTGAGTGACAGAGAGGGACGCTGAGTGACAGAGAGGGACGCTGAGAGACAGAGAGGGACGCTGTGTGACGCTGCGTGCCACAGACTGACGCGTGCCACAAGAAGGATCTCGGCCCTGCTGAAAAATTGTCCAGGCAATAAATAATTGATATATAAATATATTTTTTCAAATACATTAGATTAATGTGTTGGTAATGTTTCAACTCACCCATATATTCTTGCTGATTACAATGCAATCAGTTTGTCATTTAGTTTTTTTGTATCTCTGGCATTGACAAACAAAATGTAAGCTGCTAAATATGAAATAACATCACATTAAATTACATAAACTTAAAAAAGAGATAAAAGCTTTAAAAAAAAAAAAAGAATATTGGATAATAGCGCTCACAACTTTGAGGGAATTAATAACTTAGGTATACTGCTATGAGGATAGGCAAAGACATTGTATTTATTAAAAATAATTTGGAAAGAAAATCTGAAAATACTAATGTGGTCAATTTTTTGTGTACTTTGCATGAATAAAATTACTGTCATTTTGTGACATCCAACACCCTCGAAAGAAAAAGAGACGATACTACTGCAAATAAACAAGCAAAATCACCTGTAGACTGTGAACATCGGTTTTATTTAATGCCAGGAAATGCACATTCATACACTGAATCCAACTTTATTGATAGATATGTTATATGCATCCACATTCAGGCAGTGCATTTATTATGATTTCCATGAATAAATGCAACAATAACATTAACACATTTTGCTTACCACAAAAAAGATATAGCACATATGAGCACTGACAATTTGTATGTGCACACTTTTAGCATACGAGGAAGTACATGTGCACCCTGTTGTCCATACAGATTTACTGAGCTTTTACATCAAAATAAACCTACAGTACATTGCATCAGCAGCACTTGTTGGTTTTTGGAAAGTCCACAGAGAATATATAATGTTTTTGAGATGTCAGTGCCAAGTCAGTTCATTTCTATTCTATTTCTCTCTATTTTATTCCAGTTGCATAAGACCAGTCATGTTGCATCAGCATCCTGTCAAAAATGCATATATAACAGACCAGCATGGTCTGTACAATGACTTCCTCCTTTGGCTAACTCATTTTTGATTTTAAGCTTTGGACATCCCAGTCTCAAATCCACCAATTTACATCCTCTGCTTCTTAAAACAGTATAAACTCTCCAGTCAATGGATACGACATCAGACTGTGCTTCTACTCACACCCGACTGTCCCAGTATGAGACAAAGCAGCACCCATCAATGAATGTCTTTTAGTGAGCATAATATCTAGCTCATTCTTTCTGTCTGACACTATGAGATAAATAGGATAGACTGAAGAGGAGTAGGGGAACACACTCGGCAGCTTAAAGCGGTAAATACAACCACAATTTGTTATGGCAGTTGCTATTTTTTTTAAATAAAAGGCAAAAATAATACTTACACATTAAAAGGGACAGTCATTTGACTAGAGAGGAGTGCAGAGTGAATTTTTTCAATATAAGAATATATTGCAACTGTCTGACACAACCCTCTCACCTTTTCATATTCTGAACTCATACAGGGCCTCGGTACTTTGTATCCTTAGGATATTATATACTATTGCAGAAATGGCTGCTAGAATGAAGGAGAAGAACCTTTTGGCATCCATGTTTGTTTACATCTGTTTTGGCAACCAGTTCACATAAATTCCTCATTAAATATTACTTAATGTTCATGCAACTGTGAATTGATAACTTGGTAACATTGATAACATTGTGCTTAACATAGGCACACATAGCTTTCTGGAGTTAGATTTTATATTAGAGTTCAATATATGGAAAATGTATTGCTGTAATTTGGAACATTTTATTGACAATAGCTGTGATTGTGAGTCTTTATGTTTGAAACGGTGTACACTTCACATTGTATGTGGTCAACAGATGGCTGGATTGCAGGTGAACAATTATATATATATATTTTTTGTCCATGACGTAATTTTTATATGCATGTGGTGAAATTATTCATTATATTTAGCATGTATACCGGAATATATTTAATGACTTTAACCCATGTCCCGCTGTTATCCAGTCAGTATTTGATAACAAACTATTATTATCAACAGTTGAGTTTTACGATCAGCGGTCCTTCACTCTACTGGCAAACCAGCAGTCAGATCTGTAAATCCTCAATTTAAAACACATCATTTTGCAAGTTTCCCACTGAAAGCAAATGCAAGACGGGCCCAATGATAAGTTAATAAACATTTTGTAAAGGTTGAACAGAAGCTCTGCTGTACTTTACAGAATATTTAACGTGAGGGAAGTCACTCACCATTTCATGTATTTTATGCTTTCTGCATCTTGCAGTAGTCAGTTCTTCGCCAGATACATTTCAAACACAAATCACAAATTGACATAGTCCTCCAGGTATTGTGTCATTTTGCAAACGGGACACAATGGAGCACAAACTGGTATCAAAAAGCGAAGCGGAAACTGACTGTGTATTTGCATCCATTCCTCTCATCTTTATGTTGGTTCCACCGTTCTCTGGTCAGCGCTATGCCTATAAGTCCTGCTTTATCTTGGAGCACCAGTGGCCGTCTGCATCCTTAAGATGTGGCCCTGTTTATAACAGCTCTCAGCCTGGTAGCAGCCTTAAGAATACAAGCCACAAAAGGCCTTCTGCTTGTTGTGTGATAAAACTAGACTCCTTGTGGGTTATTTTTCCACAGGCTTATTGATTTTCAGTGTGTGGAGAGTGTCACTGAGAGCTGCGTCTGTCTTGATGCGGTCTTTTCTGGACATGTCTGGCTCCCATAGGAAGAACTCGTGGAGGAGGGTGTTGACAGTGTCAGGGCACTCCATCATGACCATGTGACTCCCCTCCTCAATGACTTTTAGGAATGCAAACAGAAGGATCTAGAAAGGGAGCCAAAATGAAGGCAGAACATTACAACAGGGAACACTGCAGAGCAAACACGGAAATGTGAACAATGAATCAGCCCTCATTCACATGTGAAGATGTGCTTTACCTCTGCCATGCGCTGGTCCTCATCCATGGGCACAAACTTGTCACACATGCCATGAACCAGAAGGATAGGCACAGTGAGCTCGGCATGGTAGACCTCATCCCCCTCAGGCCAGTACTGGCCACTCATCATGGCTCGCAGGACAAACGGAGACACATTGAAGGCATTGCCCTGCTTCAACAGCTGCTTTTCTTTGGCACCCTGACGGGCAAATCCAGCCCTGAAGTTCAGGAAAATAGAAGAGAGGGAAGTTCATTTGAGGTTATTCTATGTCATTTCTTTCAGCAACGAGAGAAGTGACTGTGGTGTGTCATTGTCTGCGGTGTCAATTTTGGCACCACACAAATGCAGATCGTACTTGAGGAAGCTCCAGGCCAGACAAGGTGACAGACAGTGAAGGACACACGATGGCAGCTGGAAAATGGAACACAGGCTGGGCTCCAGAGCCGTGGGACCCCCTCCATTGATCATCACCACCTTATGGACCAGATCAGGATATTCGTGTGCCAGGAAGGTGCAAAATGAAACTCTGGAAGAGATAGAATGAGATTGGTACAGTATGTTAACAGCAGCATGTTAATATCTACTAAATAGATCGATATGGTGAATGATTTATAACAAAAGCATGCCACAAATCCTCACCCATATGAGTGGCCAATGAGAATGTTGCGTTTACGAGCATATCTCTTAAAGATAGCACGAAGGTCCTCTGCAAGCGCATAAAAAGTATAAGCTGCTGCAATGTGTGGGGCAGTGCTGGCTCCGTGCCCCGCCAGGTCGGGCGCGATGACCTCATAGCCCAGCCGAGAGAAGAAGTCCAGTTGGCTGCCCCAAATGTCCAGAGAACCTCCCACACCGTGCACGAAGAACAGCGCTACGTCTGAGTGCGTCCCTTTGCAGCTTGAGATCACCCTCTTGGAGTCGATTTGCACCGTGCGCTTGGGCTTGCGGCGGCGGCGGCGAGGAGGTGGAGCAGGTTTCTGTTCCCCAAGAGGTGGAGGAACTGGAGGAGGAACAAGATTGGGGTCTGGGGAAGAGGGCATTTCTTTGTAGTCAGCCAGCTCCACCTCTACTGTGCTGCAAGGCTCCAGATCCCCATTCTGACACTGCAGGATCTCAGAATGCAAAACATCACCGAGATTCTCAATCACCAGCTGGCCGTTGCGGTAGACTGTGATCTTCCTCTTGCAGTGGACACTGCTGCCAGTGTTGCTCTCGTTACAATCCTCAGGAGAGCAGTCATCATCATCGCCATCCTTCTTTTGCTTGCTTGCAACTTGCTCTTCGGTTACTACCGGCTGGCGCTCGGGGATGATGTGCCGCACTCGCAGGATTCTACCAGGTTTCACCTCCACAAACTCAAAACCATCGGAGGGTTCTGTCGACTCGAGGGGCAAGACCAGACTGGCAACCTTCCCAGTCAGGCAACACAGTATCCCCTCAGTGATACTGGTCAGCATGATGCTTCCCTGCACAGACAACATCACACAGACACAACAAAGCAGCTCATTACTCAGATGCTTCATTTCAGATTAAAAAAAAATAAAGATTACGTCGGTTTATGAAAAGGACAAAAGGGAAAAATAGACAATGTGTAGGAAGCGCGTTAACCTTCTTCAGCTTTTCACAACAGATTTTTTTTTCACAGTTTCAAACATATGCAATATAAATGTTATCAGGTTTATTTCCTGTCGCAGTGTTTGAGAACGTCAACAGCTCAACAGGAAGACATTGGGTCCCAGGAAGACAAAATTGGACCCAAGCTGTTTCCTAGCAACGCAGTTACAATGAAACGGTCTTCTTTATCCTATCATCAGACCACAGCCAGCATTGAGCAAAATGAAACACACCAAGAGCGAGGACAGTTCCAGTCGAATGGACTCAACACTGCTTTGCAAATTCAAACTACCGTAGCAAGTGTAAGTGCAGCTCCAACAGCCTGTGCAGAGTTGGACTAACTCACTCACCTGGGTGACAAAGCAGTGTTCAAGGATTCCAAGTTCATGAACAGACAACATAAAAACAATACTTGTACTGTGCTACAGTTTCAATGTCAGTAACGACAGAGTATTTAAATGCTGACTTAGACGTTTGCTGTTAATAACCCCTCCTTTTCACGTGGTCAAAAGTAGGATACATAAATAGAAAACACCAGTCATATGGCATGACCGTGTACATGCCGGTGAACTGTGTGTCTCACAACAGCATGATGGCAGTTTTCCAAGCTATACTGCTTCCAATGGAGACGAGTGGAAAAACATTTTTGTTTTTCCTGCCCAGGTCCAGTCGCAGCTAAACTGCATTTTGGCAGTTGTGCAAGTAAAGCATTATTAGTCTTAATTTTTAATAAAATAACAGAACAGATATTGAATTGAAGGAATAGATTAATAAAAAATTTAAAAATAAGCTAGAATAGAATAGAAAATAGAAATGCACAGTATATACCATGAATATCGTGGCATTAACTAAATAAAATGAGCAACTAGTAAACTAAACTAAACAACCTGGACAGTTGAGCCAGGATCACCAACAACAAGCAACAGCCGTGTAGCGTTGTAGTCATGTGAAGGACGACGATCTGGCCCGAGGTGTTTTATTATAAAGTCTAATGGCAGTGGGCAGTGGGCATTACTGCTCTTAGCATATTATAAGACATGTAGTTTAGATCATGGCTCCAGTCTTCCCTCTTAATAAGAATGCATAACATCTCTCTTCAGATATGTAATAGGAAAAAATGTTTAGATTCTGCTCTCTGCTTAGACGGACAGCGCCTGCTGTATCATAAACCTCCACCTTAACATAAACATCCACATAGCTGTATCATAAACCTCCACCTTAACATAAACATCCACATAGGTCAAAGAGCACAGGAGAAGACAATTGCAGGCCATATATAACCTCGACATAGAACCAGGCCTACTTTTATTGTTGCAGGGAATACACCAGACATTGCCTGTTTCAGCTGCTTTCTCTTGTCTGTGGGTATAAAGGTAGCATGCATGAAGATGATTGTTAGGGTACTCCTCACAAGACTCCGTGATACGTGTCTGTTGAGAACTGCTCTCTCTTTTGCTTGCAAGCAAATAAATAGACAATTACAACTTTGATCCTTCACCAAGACTCTGTTTTATTTGACATTGATTTGAAAACACTTTACACTTTTCTCCCGAATAGTTGAAGAAATATTCCACAACAGATAATAAATACTTTGAAAACATAATTATTTTTACCTTAATGGGGTGAATATATATCATCATAATGACACGGTCTTGTAAAGCTTGGTGCTTTAGATGTCTGGCACTACAGTGAGGGGGAAATGGAGCTGGTTTACCTCAGCCTATACCTGAGGGGAGTTCATGTGTGCATGGGTCTGTGCGCGCGTGTGTGGTGTTGTTTTTGGTGGCAGGGTGGTCTGAAGGTCAGAATATCAAGTACTATCCAGGTTCACCCGGACCAAGTGAATGTTGACTGGGAGGCCTGTCTATCCACATCCAAAAGGATCAATTCTACATTGTGTCCTCATTATGATAGATATATACACAGAAGTGGTACATGGCTGAGTATTTTGACAATGTAGCAGGACATCACCTGACCATGTTTCGCAGTTTGGATGACCCTACCGTAGAGTTGCCACTACACAAAACTACATCAGCACTGACAAAACAGCCCCGTCATCTAAACCAGGGATTCTCCTCCTGACCGATATCGATCAACACAATTTGAATATGCCTGAGGGGCGCAAGTGGACCAGTTTCTCAGATCCACAAACCCTACAAAGTCAAAGAAGCTGAAGGTTACTCATCCATGTGATTTTTTTTGTCTGCATTGCAGAAATTGTCGGTTGATATGTCTGCCAAGTCTTACAGTAACGCACATTTGGTACACAGTGTGCTGCTTTAATTCCACAACACACAGTACAGTAGCCAATGGCGCAATCAGACATTATAGCTGCACATTGAATGCGTATATTTGCAAAAGATAGACCATTATCCCCTACTTTCTGTTTAAAATGCCTGATGCAACAATGTCTTTTAGCTTAGCTTGTTCTGCAAGCCTATGAAATAGAAATATCAAGCCAATAAATAACCAGCAGTAGTAGGTACTATATTTCAACAATTTGACGTGCACAATTGTGTATTGTTTGTGGGCTATTCTCAAGAATTAATACATGCCCAACGTCGCATCACAAAATTAAACATATTAAAAATCCAGTGGCAGTCTGGTGAAGAGGGTCATACTTGCTGCGTGTATATCATTGATAGGTCTATTGTATTTACTCTGTCACAAAACAAATGCATGCAGTCATTGTGCAGCTGTTTAATGATGTTGACAGTCATCAACATCATTAAACAGCTGCATGCATTTGTGCCATAAACATTATCCAATTAGACAACACAATGCAATAAAAATCGATTCCTTACCTGCAGAATTACTGACGATTTAGGGTGATTAGAGTTCTGCAACGAAAGATGAGGGCCGACGAAACTGAACTGAGAAAACGTTGCATTTAGTGCAACAATTTGTCTGTGATGGAGACGCTGCAAAATAATAAATACTTCTTATTGGTCTCGTGAGACTATCACAGAACACGGCGGTGCTTGAATTGACGATAAAGCATGAATCCATAAAAGCGTGGCGTTTGCATCGCAATAAGACCCTCATAACGATAACAAACGATGTTTTTCTCCCTCAGCATCCACTGCGCACTCAGACCAGCCCCGCCGCCCTTGTATCTGCAGCAGTCTTTGGGCACGTTTTTTTGGGCTTCTGAGTGGCAGTGAGGAGGACGAATAGCAAACAGCTCAACACTGAGAGGGGGCCAATGGGAGAGGGTTGTTTCCTTGTTGCCAAGGCTGACACAGAATAGCGAATTGCGTGTGCGCGTGCGCGCTTTCGGTCAGGCAGAGTGACAGAAATGTCAAAATGATAGTCCAGCTAATTATCTACATAGAAAAACACATGACCACGACCAGACCCGCATGTGTGATCCAACATGTCAATTTCCTACACCTGCGTTCAAACCGTCTTCACTGCATCAATATACACTGACACCTTAAACTCCATGTTACGGCAGTTGCTGCGTCACTGAAGGGAGAAATTACCTTTTAGATGAAGATGTGCTGAGTCTCTCCGTTTCCCTTGCACTCACATCAACACTGGTACAAGTGGGACAGGCCTGTGCCTGCCACGGAAGTACCAGCTGTGACAGTTTATGGGGCAGAGAGCCTGAGCAAACAACGGTTTATGTTATTGTTGAGTGCTCGATATAAATAACAATAACTACTTTATTTTTATGCATGTCTTAATGAGGCTGAAAAACAATTAGGCATATTAACATGCCAGACAGCACTACAGGGAAGTATTGCATCCAACATCAGTGAACAAATTAGGCAAAGAAAGGGCATATTCCTTATTGAGACCCAACGACACTCAATGTGCAACTCGTACAATTTACAATAAACAATGTGTGTGTTGAATTTGTACCTGGACCAGAACTTAAAGTTTTCTCTTTTGTGGTTTGACCTGATCCTCGAAAGACAATCATTATTCCCTAAATCGATCCTCTCATACAATCTCATATTTGTCATGAAGAAATAAAATGAAAATATGTTCAACCTGCCCAGTGATCTGCATACTAATTGTCTCTTATACGCATGCTCATTGTGTGTTGAAATAATGTATCCAAACATAACCTTTCAAACATTTGTTCGTAACCTACTTTATGTCCTGAGTTCAACTTCTCAGGCAGTGAGTCCGATCAGGCTGTATACAAATCACATTGCTTACCTAGTTTAGTATCCCCCGTCTGGCAGACACTATCTCAAACCATGCCTGTTAAAGCAAGAGCATTTATCCTGTCCAATAAACAGTTTTATTGGTAAAATATGGTGTGTGTCCATCGGTAAACTACTCGAAAGTTTAACCTGTACCTGAGGGCACTAAAACACAATAGTTCCAGCAACAAGCCTTTCAATTGGCTGAAAAATCTGGGCCAATCATCTTGCTTCATATTCGCAGGGAGCTGACAGACCTGTGACTTTCACCGTTCCCGTGTCTGTGTCAACTGTATAAATATCTAAAGATGAACATCATACGGTCGTCTGTTTCCCGACTGTGTGGACTACGCAATTCCACCAGGTAGCTGAGTTTGTGTATTTTCATGCCAGTCGAACGGCAAAAGCTAATGTTTGTTTACGATGCTAACACCAGCAAGCTAGCTAAGCAGTGCGTTAGCAGCATGGCTACTTAATCAGAATTATATTAAGTTAGGTGATGACTAATTCCAATAATAGCTTAGTGATGGCTAATAAAGTTAATATCAACATATCATGGACGAGGGTATTGATTTACATCTGTATTTTGCGGCAATTGTTTCATTAATAATCTGGTAAATGTGTTCAATCTGTACATTTCATCACTGTGTCAATAACCGAGGCATGGGATCCGAGCATGGGGATACTCTACACATAGCAGCACCATCAATGTATTATGACTTGTTTTAATTGTGGCGTAATGTTGATATTAAAGAATAACATTTGTTTATAACATCTGTGATCTGTCAACAGCATCCTTGCAGGGAACCTTGCAGTAACTGGCAACTCTCACCTTAGATTGTTCAGCAACTGGATTGTGCCCCGAGCAGCTGCAGGACCTCAGATTTCCAGATGTGGGCCACTTTCTTCACAAGCTGAGGGTTCAGGCGTGTTCAGGCAGCTTCCGTGGCAATACCAGCAGGTGCGGACTAGGAAGAGAGGCACAGAGTATCAGCCCAAGAACATCAAGCGCAAGAGGACCCACGGCTGGATCAAGAGGATGAGCTCACAAGGTGGCATCGAGGTGATTCTGCGCCGCATGTTAAAGGGACGGAAATCACTCTCGCACTGAAGGACCTTGTTGGAAAATACTTTCAGAAAGCAGACATTGGTTCAGAAATACTGCCATTGCTCAGGGGGCTCAGCACATGTTGTGTATTGGGTGAACTGGTGATAGTGGGTGTGGGTTGGGTTTGGCTTTACTGCATTATTAGTGGGCGGGAGGGGGAAAACGAGCCTTCAATAACATTTGCCTTGAGCAAAAATAAGCCTTGTAGTTTCACCCAGTTATTCTTTATCCATAAAGTTTTGTTCATATTATTAAATGTTGTCAGAAGTCTTTTTTGCTTGTGTGAAGTCATTTGATTCAAAGACAAAATGTGTCTTTTAAAGGTCAGTGTCATCTTAGTTCTCAAAACAAAAAAGTAATTAATAATAAAAACCACCCCTGCTGAATTTAAATGTACTTGCATTCATGATTGAAACAGTGTACAAAGGTTTTTTTTCTTTTTCCCTCAGGAGACAAAGTTTTAACCGACAAAGTTTGCTGCCATCTACTTTTTGTGGTGGTTAAGTTGTATGTTTATTCAACTGAAGGCAGTATACAGGAGTAGTTACTTGCTGGGGGGGAAGTATACTTCCAGAGAGCAGGTCCTTGTGGTCCTCTCTCACATCAGGCAGAGTGACCCAGAACTCCATTGGTTGCATTTCATTTTCAAGCCCAAATATTGTTGAAAATGAGAAGCTGTGACAGCTCAAAATCAGACAAGGATAGAAATGGAGGCATTAATTGATCATGTCACACGCCAGAATAACACACGAGGGAAAAAAATGTCATTCTCTCGGATTTCCACTTTAACAACATTTCCCATGTTTGCAAAATTGCAAGTAATTAATTAGCAGACAGTTGATGACGTACAGATTTAGCCCATACACTTTACAGTTTTTGGTATGAGCAGATTTTAAAGAATTAACTGCTTCAAGTAGCATCTATACCCTTGATGTCCAGATACTCATTTCTGCTTTGTATATGAACACTTACATATCGATAATAAAAGTTCTGGAGTATGGGTTGTTTTGCTATTGTTCAGATTATATTATTGAATCAGTATTTTTACCTACACTCGTCCATCTGCTCAACTCATAACTGCGAGAAGCAACAGCATGTAGAGAGATAAATGCATAATGAACATGGAGGACATGCTGTAGAAAGTACTTGTGTTGTTCTCTTCAGAGCTTCAGACCATTACCAGTTTGTACTGGGGGATTGGTCTGTTACATAATCTCTTTCTAGCCTATCAGCGCATTGTTTATTCTGTCACTTCACGCATCCACCACTGTTCAACCAATGAGGTGCGTTGAATCTCGTAAAGTAACCGCCCACGAGCAGACTAAACAACAAAGATGGAGTTGTGAACTAGTAGCAAGTTAGCTTCCAGATGACGTTCAATTTCAGTTTATGTGTAATTACCGTTAAAAGAGTGGGAGTTACCAGCTGATTGAAGTGGCGTGATGCCGTGGTATCGAAGTCATACATAGTTGAGGTTTTATAGAAGCTGTCAGACGGGTAAACATACCGGTATCTTAGCTACGACAAAGACAACAAGGCTTAGTAGCTAACGTTACCTAGGTTAGCTAAGTAACGTCTGCTCGTTTTCACTCCAGCTAGTTAACGAGCAAAGAGCGTGAACACAGACAGAAATGGAGAAGGTAACGTTTGGTTCACAGCTTGTTCTTTTCTTAGTTTTAATTATTTGTGTATAGATGTTAAATAGCTGGTTCCTTTCGGCTTTGATAGACATGTTGCGTTAACATTGCGTTGTTGAAAGCAGGCTGTATGTTACCTTACTCGCTGTCACATTATCTAGTTAGTACCAGCTAACGTTAAGGAGTAAACGGTTCTCTACTATCTAGCTAGTTATATCTTCGGTAACGTTAGTTGGTCTCACCACCCGGAAGTGGTCTGTTCACATTTTCTTTTTCTGTTCTGCTCACAGTCAGATTTCCTGAAAGGACTTCCTGTCTACAACAAAAATAACTTCAGCAGGTTCCACGCAGACTCTCTATGTAAAGCGTCAGTGAGTCAACCTTTTTTTCCCCAAAAAAATGCTGAGATAAAATCATGTTGTCATCTTTTGAATTCATAAATATCTTGTCACGTGGTAGTACTTTGTCTGAGATCAATCTAACCAACATGGAACTGTTGTTTCAGAACCGTCGACCATCTGTGTATCTTCCAACACGGGAATATCCATCAGAGCAGAGTAAGTGCATTAAACATATGCTTACAGAGCCCACAGTCTACATTGATGAAATATAGTATATTAGTTATATCTGTAGTTGCATCAGTTTCTGTCTTGCATTTGGGGGAAATCACCTTCAGTTCCAGGCCGACATTACTCAACTTGTTCAGGTTTTTATTCTCGAAGGGAACAGCTGATTTCAACTACACTTATCGCTCTTGATGTAATCTGTGTTTGTGTGTTATCTCCTCAGTCATTGTCACAGAGAAGACAAACATCCTATTGCGATATCTTCATCAACAGTGGGACAAAAAGGTACAACTTTTTAAAGATAGTTAATATCATTGAGGAGAAAGTTGGTGCTAACTTTGTATGACTATAAAATATCCTGTGTTTTGTGGTTGTGGTTTGTTTAACGTTTTTTTCTTCTTCTTACTTTATCAGAATACAGCAAAGAAACGAGAACAGGAAGAAGGAGAGGTGGAGAACACGGCGCCTCCACGGAAAATTGCCAAAACGGACAGTCGGGAGCAGAATGAGGATTCGTGAATTGCTGTGCTGTTGACGCGCACCCAGCAGAGACTGACCTATTAAACAGAATGCCAACACAGATGCTGAACATATGTTTGCAAACCCAGGCCTTGACACTCACGCACACAGGGATTGATCCATTTCAGACCATAGCCGGCATGATATTAATGTCATAAAACATTGGTCTTCATGTTTCACTTCAGAATTCCTCTTCAACCAAAACCTTTTTTCCACAATTAATTATCTTTTGTTCTGAGACACCTCTGCCTCAAATTTCAGTCTTTTGTGGTTTGAAAATAACACCTACCTCCTGATTCCTCATTCTCTCTGATTCACAAAGTCGGTGAAGCTCATCGTGAAGTCTTGTATATTTGTACAGTATGTATATTGTGATTGTTCCGACCCTTTTATCAGGTAACAAGACGACTCGCTCTGATTTTTGTCTTCACCAGGTTAGCCATACTGTTATCTCACTTTGCTTTGACAATTTGTTCTTGACATTGGAGGGATACAAGCCAGAGTTCAGTCAATTTTGCTTCATTTTCTTTGCACTTTTTGCGCATCTATAAAGACAAATCTGCTGCAATATTTTCAATGTTTGTCACGACAGACAGTTGAGTCTATTAATGCACATTTTTACTTTAGTTACATTTTGCTGTTAGAAGATTGACAGAGTATATGTGCAGTTTGGCTGCTTACGTAGTTAGAATACAATCCGTTTCTCAAGTATGAGTTTAAACCAGGAACGTGCAGTGTTATTGTCCTGGCTCTCTAGAAGAGTGTGCGAACTCTACTCTTCTCAAACGGTTTGTATTCTATCAGCTAATTCAATTTGGAATGTGTTTATTGTTGAATACTTTGCTTTTGAGTTTATGTATAAATGTATTGTCAATTTCAGATCTCGTTCTTATAAAGATTACAGTAGGACATACAGTAAAGGCTACAACTCAAAGTTAACGGCAACATTTTTTTGTGTGGAAGTGAAGAAAATAACCTAGTGTGTATTGGAGGGTTTTGAGGAAATGCTGTAGAAATTTTATTGAAAATGATCTTCTGGCAAATAGGTGCATATTTAGATAAGTGTTATTTTATCTATACATGTCCTCTTTCCAGGAACCATAACCCAGCGAACATCTCCCATCCAGTAATGTTTACTGTAAACAGAGTCAACCAATGCTTATCTCTTGATAGATGTTTATTCAAGTGCGATTAATTTGCATCATAGAAGTACATTCACTAATTTATGTAGTAAAATAATTCATAGAAAATGAAAGTTAAGAAAAATAGAGTATATTTTTTATGGTCACAGTGAATATAATTTGACCTATTGCGGAAGAATATGATTGCTTCAAAAGTGCTTCACAACTGAAAAGACATGATGGACATGTCATGCATGCACATGATGCAACATGCATTCAATACAGGCATAAGAATGAGAAACAAACCTGGAACAGGAAGCTGCTCTTCATGTCCTTTGATAAAAGGGCTCATTGGTGATCAAGTCCTGGTTTAAAAAAAAAAAAAAAAAAAAGATCCCTCACATCAACATATTCTGTTCTGGTGATATTGAAAACCCGGAACTCATTCAGTATTTTAACCTTCAGTAAATGTCACTCAAGCCCCATTCAAGGACTTACACCCACTGCACATATTTTACATGGTAGCTAGATAATCATTAGAGACCGTAGAATACTTTGTGTGAAATAAGTTGCATCAAGAGTGAAAGTCTAACGCTGACCTTTACGTTTGGTCCTTGTGACTAATGTGTTCTCCTACGGTACAGGTGTGTCTGAAGGTTTTCTTAAACATTTGTACATTGCTGCCCTCATAATAATATTACCTCGGTATGGTTGGACATGTATTAACTCTTTGAGTTCTCTAAATCAGTCAATTGTCTTGATTCTCCTTTATCTGACTCGTTTGAGGGTAACTCCTCCAGGGTTGTGTTTACGTCTCCCCTGTTGGGCTGAGTGCTGGCGGGCTGTGGCGCTGGTTGTGTCCCGTTCACACACACCACTGTCCCCTCTGATTTGCTGAAACCGAACAGCTTCCCAGGACTGAATGTCCTGTTGGGGGACTGTGACCTCTCCTGGCCACTAGGGGGAACAGAAGAGGTCACCGTTGAGCCGGGCCCTCCAGCTGCCGGCTCTTTTTTCCCCTCAGGTGACTTCAGGAACTTCAGAAATCCTGGCAGCTTTGCCTCACCTCCTGTTGGGGACTGGGCAGGTGAGCGCGAGCTGCTGGAGGAAAACTTCCCCTGAAGAGGCATGATCTGCTTCAGCTTCATGACATTGTTGTTTCCCAGCAGAGAGCTGGGTCTCTTAGGCTTGTCCCCTGCCTTGCCCGCCGGTGCTTTGTCGTGGTGGTGCTGGTGCTGTGCATCCGCCCTGTGCTCGCTCTCCTGCCGGGCCTCGGCCTGTAGCTGAAGCTCCTCCTCTTCACGCCTGCGTCTGAGCTGCTGCTGGAAGTGCTGCTGGGCCTGCTGCTCATGCTTCTAAATAGGGCGACGCGGAAGAGGAGAGATGGAGAAAGAGTCACAGGAACAGAGACAGTGAACGACACAAGGAAAGAGAGGAGAAGACTGCATAATGAATATAAGTTATGTAGAGTATTAATTCATGTGAGGTAGCATTGCCAGCAATTACAGCTTTCTTCAGATCCGTGTTGACTCTCTTTTACTCTCCTTCCATCATTTTGCATTGTCACTGATGAAGAAGTTGCCATCTTATCCAGCAGTAAGCTAACACAACAAGCTGCTTACACTAAATGTGCTTTTCTATCCTGACGAGACTGATCTAAGACACCATCGAGTGCCACTGATGTGATACAACACTGTTACAGACAAACATCGGCAAGCACACACATTTTCTTATGGACAGTCAGAAAAAGCTGCACTAGTGTACATTTTTGGACAACGCACACCAAGAGACCCAGGGACACAAAGGGGTATGTAAACAGAAATGCGTTAGAAAATGAGTACAGCCAGCAGCAAGCCTCAGGTTGCCCGAAGGTCTTTCAAGCTATGATACAACGATACCTTGAAAGCTTCCCTTCGTCGGTACTCTAGCTTGGCCATCTCTTCTGCTACCCAGCCAGGGATATCAGGGATGGCAACATGGATGACGTACTTTAGGAGGATTGCAAAGTGCTGTAAACCACCGAGACCACAAAGGGACAGGCTTAAACACACAGTTACCTCAAGGCACAAACACATTATATTTCTTATTCTTGTATAAATATATATATATCTATATATATATATATATTTTTTTTTTTGTACAGACCAAACACGTCATACACATACCAAAAACCCGCATGAGGTTTTGTGTTCATTAATAAACCTGGATCAAAAGAAATATTTTGAAAGTTTTACAAAGCCACGAAAAAAAAGAAGCAGGCCATGCACATTTGCACTCCTTTTGGAATATTTTAAAAAGTGTCATTTTGGGGAATAAAACCACAGTCTTTCAAAACTCGAAAACAAACCTGCCTTTACTGTACACAGTGCAGTGCGTACCTCCAGTAAGACGATGGAGATGATGGTCATCTCAGGACTCAACCAGGGGAACAGGCGCTGTAGCTGCCCGCACTGACCAATCAGGTAACAGTTAACTATAATTGCTATCAAGCCCATGGCCTCCATTGCAGTCTGTTGTTGGGAGAAAGAGAGCGAGAGAGAGACATTCACAGGCTATCAGATGCCCCCGTTATGTCCAATGCAGCCTGGAGGGCTTCTCTGACAAAACAGGAACACACTGACCTGCCATTGTCCGATGTTCTCCACCCTCTGTCCAAAGGGTCTTTGCAGGCCGGTACAGAGCTTCAGGGCGTCGCTGCGGATCTCAATGATGTTGTTGATAAGAGCACACATGGCCGCCAGCGGAAACGCAGAGGAGAAGAGCACCACATACCCAAACTGGATAAACATTTCCTGGTAGTCCTGAAGCGTGTCCTGTTTGGGGTCAAATATCATGAAAACATATTGGTATTTTAAAGGGTACACTGTGGTGACATCAGATATAGATGATGTTATATAATGCAAGGTAGTTTGTAAAAAGTCAAATTTGCATTTCTTTGCCTCACAGCAAGAGTCCCACCTCATATGTTTGCATACAGCTCTCAATCTCAGCCTGGGTCAGAGTGACGGTTTTGGGTTCTTCTGGTGGATCGATCCATGACTTCTTATGCTCTCTCTCGTCACCAACGTTCCTCCTTCTTTGACAGAGGGAGACCGATTCCTTCGGAGAGGACACAGAGACATACTCCTTGGTCTACGATACTTTCTCGAGAGACTACTAAGACATCTTCAATTCTGCAGCTTTTAACTTGGATAGTTTCATTCTGATCTCTCGGTGTACTTCCTGAATGGATGACATCAGTCTCCACAGACATGATATAACTTCATTTGTAAAACTACATGAGATAAATTGAACTGTAAGAATTGGTATTGTCTGAACATAGTGACATATTTCTGAAAAGTCAAAGCCAAAGGAACACAGCGAACAAAATATAATAAATCATTTAAAACAAACAGACCACATACTTGAGCCAGCGATTCACAATCACTGTCCTCATCACAACTGTCAAAAATACTGGACGGATCCATCCCTTCCTCTACCATCGTGGGACTGTCCTCTAGGAAGCTGCGATCCACCGTCTGCATTTCTGTCGTGACATCCTGGTAGTCGACCTTCTCGGTGAAGCTGACTTTGCGCTGCTTTAGATTGCTGTCATTCATGTCCCACTCTTCTTCCGTCAGCCGGAATCCGGCTTTCAGATCTCCTCTTCTCTTTGGCTCTGGGTTACCGTTAGCAGCGTGGCTGACAGGGGTCCCTCTGGGACCCAGGAAGGAATAGGCTGTCATTGAGGCTTGGGCTTTTCCCAGAGCCAGCCGGCCGTACTTGAGTGTGATGGTTTGGAGGAGCTCCCACAGCACCTTGGGCGTGAAGACGCCCAGCTTGTTTTGCTCGTAGAGATAAGGCTGGAGGACCTCTTTGATATTCTGTAGGAACTGGCGGAAGATCAGCAGAGTGGCTAGCATCTGTGAGGAGTAGGAAAGCATCTGTTACTGTGCTGAATTTAAGAAGCGCAAACGGGAAAACACACACACACACACATTCCTAAAGTGGTTAGTGAGCACTGATGTAGATATTCAGTCTGACTGAAGGTACAAATGCTGACATGATCCCAGGGCATTTACAGCATCTGACACACATTAAAGTGAGACGATGTCACTCTTGAAAGTAGAAATATCACATTCTTCCTCTTACAAATGCTAAGTTGATTCATAATGAAATGCACCTTTACTTAAACCTTTGTTGGTCACGTATGTAGCTAATTAAATGTTCCATTATTCGCTACAACCTTGCCCCCGTGAAGAGTGATGCGAGTGAGTCATTTAGCAACCGTAACGACGGCGGACCTGTCAAAGGTTTAAGGTTTTAAGTTGTAATTCTGAGCTGGTTAACTAGTTTACTGTACCTACTGCAGTAACTGAGCGAGGGTATCATCAGCCAATGTAACTACATCAGCTTTATGTTACAGGTTATGTTACTAGCAGCATGTACAGTGTAGCATTTCACCACTGTGCAGCTGTTCCTGAATGCTATCAGCATTCGACAACTCTATTCTGACTCCAGCCAACCTTACAAAAAGCCTTTAAATCTTGGAACATTTAAAGTAAAATACTGTGTAAGATCTTACATTTTTCCTTGTCATATGCCAGAACCCACGAGCTCTACACTGTCCTGATGATCAATACATTTTCTTCATTTTCTTCTTCATGGATCATTGACTGGTGAGGATACTGACTGTAGCCATCGAGTGTGTTTTTCAGAGCACTTTTACAAGATTCCTCGTTGTGAAACGAGTCGGATGGTAGTCGGCCGGAGACAGCTAACAATTTAGTTTCATTCAAACCAACATTGACAAGTCGGCTTTTGTCTGCCTCTGATATCAAGGACCCATTGTTTCAAAATGACTAAGAATTTCAAGTCGTGAATTGGCACCATCATCATCGTAAACAGCACATGAGCCATGTGCTGTTGAATGTCTTGACAGGCAGACATAGCAACTGTAACTAAGGGGGCTTATCAGACAGCCAATGGCCACTTTAAAAATGATTTTAAATATAGTCAGTGTAAGCCCAGCATTTTGTGATACTGCCAACAGTCGTTGTTACCTCCTTAAGCCGCTCCATGTCCTTGAGGTAGAATCCGATGTAGAAAAGGCTCAGGTAAGAATTGATGAACTCAAACTGTAACACAACCAGAAGACATCACACAAAGTCAAACGCCCACTCAGTCAAGATGAATCGTCTCTATTCTGCCACAAGCAAAAGAGGAGGATGCATGACTTACAAAAACCATCTTGATGATGAGATTATTCTCATAGGCACTCTGCAGTCTGTAGTTCTCTGGATTGAGAAATAAAAGAGAACTATTCGTCAATGTAGAAAGGCTGCTCATAGATCTCTCATAGAGAGTCTTAAAGACAGGAACCTCATAGCCAAAAGCTTCCTACATCAGCTCATAAACTATACTCATACATGCCAACCCTATAATACAGTCATGGAGAAACATGTCTCATTTTAATTTCATTTCTGAAAAGTAATTATTCTACAACACATCACAGAGATACTATGTTCAGTATTGTGCCCAGAGAGTTCATTGTGTGTCTCTTACCCATGTCATTAAGCCAGTAGGCAATCTTCTTATACACTTCACCACATATGGTCACAGTGATGGCCAGGAGTATCTTAGGAAGGAATCTTGTGATACCAGGCAGCTCCTGAATCTCCATCACCACCTCCTGCATTAGAAGTATTATAAATATTGAATCAGTCCCACTCATCCATATCTATTCCCATAGCTATTTTTAAAAGGCTATTAAATGAATATGAACTGGCAAGAGGCTTGCTTTGTTTAACCCGTTTGTAAAAATGATGTGATTCACACATTTCCAGGCTGATATGTAGTTATGGATCTTAACTGTAATTCTACTTTTTTACGTCTTTCTGTTATTTAACTGTTGTGTTATGGCTGAAATTTCCAGTAAGGGTGGGTTGGACCTTCTCACGAGCAAATACATTTATACAATATCATCCCCATTTATCAGACCCAGACTCTATCAACTCCATTTCTTGTCATTGAACTCGGTTGCTGTGTTATCGGTTTAAACCTGCAGTTCCAGGCAGAGGAGCATAGCGAGGAAGACGAAGCAGAGACAGAGGAGGCAGATGGGCAGGCTGACCGCCCATCTGAACAGAGCTCTCTTCCAGGGCGGGTAGTGGAACTCCTCACAGCCCGTTATGGGACTGCAGCGCTTCACGCCCTGCAGAGACAGCAGAGGAAGAGAAAACAAGAACGCGTGATTGCAATCATCTTCACTGGAAGATAAATTGGAAATGTTTGTGCAAAATGTCCTCCATACTAACTGCTTGCCTGCCGGGTTGCATTACTTCTGTTTCTGCGTTTGCGTGCCAGATTATTGTGGAAAACATCAAACATTGCAAATGAAACACCAATTTATATGTTGAGATTTTTCTGGTGTGTGTTACCTCGATCAAAGTTGTTCTGTTTTCATAACTTTTAATAAGAGCTGCCATTAATTCAGAATATATGACGATAATGTTTCGATACATCCGATTGTGTTGTAACACATTCTACATCCTTTATTCGTGATTTTACATCATATTAATCTGAATAAGGATGTTTCTATTGCCAGAAGTGCATCCCAAAAAGCATATTCGCCCAACGTGGGGCTCGAACCTGCGACCCTGAGTTTAAGAGTCTCATGCTCTACCGGGCCTATTTTACCGAATCGCCACAATCCTTTTCGAACGGGTCAAATTCTCCACTCATTCCACACAACAAGAGGTTCTTGTAACCACCTTCTTGTAACCATAACGGTCACATTTCGTGGTATTGTGTGCTATTCCATCACTGCAGTGTTGCGTAAGCGCTCGCTGATAAATGACTCAACCAGACTGACACACAACACAACAAAACGGCAGCAGCAACCTGCTCAAACCTCAGTAACAATCCTCACCCTGAACTGGGGCCTGGGCTCCTCCAAGGACTCGGTGGGGGTGTCCAGGGTGCCCCACCTGTAGGCCAGCTCCGCCTCCCGCCTCTTCCAGCGCTCCAGAAACAACGTCGCCCACACGACATTGAAGAGGGCAAAAACCACACAGCAGATATCCTGACTGGTCTGTGAGCGAGCATGAGAGAATCAAAAGACACTTATGTAACCTTTGAGAGTATGATTATGCCGTTCAGTTTTCAGCTGCCAAAGGTAGTGCCATTACATTGTGTTGTGTGTCGGATTTTGTGTTTTAAACCGCTCTTGTCTTTACAATGCATGCAAAGGAAATAATGCCTGGATTAAAATAAAAATAATAGGATTACAAAACAGCATCAGTACACATATATATCAGAAATATTCGGAGTGCTTGAAAAGACAGATCTTAGCATAGAAGAGGCTTCAAGTACCTGATCAGCCTCTGCGAGTATCCAGAGCAGAAAGCCGATGACAGCAGGGTAAAGCATTGAGTTAGTGTAGAAGCCCAGCCAGGCAAAATACATGCCGATCTTCACTCCAAAGTAGTCACAGATATCATCTGCAAAGCACATGAGATTGACACTTTGAGAAGAGGAATCATTTTGTCTGAAATAATTGATAACAAGCTCCTACTATTCTACAGTATTAATGAATGTGAGTTAATATTAACAGTCAGGACTGTTGGTACTGTCCAACAGTTATTTCCCACCCAGTGGCTGCCTTTCACACACAGCCTGAACCCAAGATGTCATCAGCTGGTTGAGGATCCTCTGTTCATGGAGAGGAAACATTTGATGGATCACCCCACGAGCCTCCAGCTCTGGAACTAAAGAGGACACATCGTGAAACTCAGGCGACATTTGTTTGACAAAAACTCACTTTCCATATAAAATCCGCAGCACAAAGTACTGATGATATCCAGTAAGGAAGAGAACAAAAGGACAGCATCAAAAAAAAGTTGAATCATAACAAATGACAGCATACTGATTGGCTTTCCCTCCAGGAAGTGAATGTTGTGGAGCACCTCCCCCTGTTTGGCACGCAGATTGTCCAGCCAATACTTTATAATGCCCTGACGCTCCTGAAAACAAAACAGTTATGGGGAGATAGAAAAGACAAGTCACAATATTTAGAGCAATTCAATTCCTGAAATAAAACCGCAAAAGACAGACAAAAATAATCTTGAATATCACACCCAAAGTAACAATTTTACATCTTTAACAACGAACTTGACATACAGCTCACAGTTTTGACTTCTAACCTGTGAGGTGAAAAAGCAGAGCTCGCTCTCTATGTTGTCGTAGATGTTGTCTTCCTCACAGCAAAAGCGCCGCATCCCGCCACCAAACTGTGGTTTGACGGCCTTGTGCATGCCCATCTGCTCTGCTCCCCGCAGTAAGCTGAGGGTGAGGAGAGAGGGGGGGGGGGGGGATGAGCAGCAGATTAGACCTGATGGAGCACTAACACTGTGGAGCGGCTGGACTGCAGATGTTTGACAGATTACGTGCATTGAGGCGATGCACACAACAAACTCTAACACGCACACACACAGAACTGTAACCGGGTTATAACTCTCAGCGTGGTCTCTTAAATTTCAGAAGTTTTCAAAGTTGTCCTTTAAGGAATAGTTTGGACATTTTGGGAGATGCGCTCTTGTAGGGCTGGAGCGGGTTGTCTACGTAGAAATACGTCGATTTGAAGAACACCATGTGCCATCTGACATTGTTATTCGGTCGTTTTATATCGTTTCTATTTGCATTAAGTTGCATTTGCATGAGTGAGAAATTGGCTTTAAAAGTCTGTAACTGTTGTTAAAGATCTGTCAATCGTTTCAAATGTTTCTCTTGTGACACACTGATGCAAATATACATTTGACAGTGATTATATTAACTGCATATTACTCCAGTGAAGAAATCGATCTCTGTCAGAATAACCATTTAAAGTTCTAAGTCAAGCACTGAAGTAAAAATACTGATTCTGCAGTTCAGGGAAAGATGATAAAGTGTTGCTTTGACAGACAGTGATTCAATCAATGTGTCGCAGCAATCCTTTTCAATTTGAGGTCCGGCCTTTTTCTGATCAGGCATCTGACAAAAACATGCACACAAGCACATACATGCTTTTATTTATTGACCCTTACTGACATAGAACATAGACTCTGTAAGTTTGGGGAATAAATTGAATCAATATGTAGAACGGATATATTGTTTGTTTACAATCTGTCTGACTTCGCACATTCCAGCAATTTTGCTGCATGAAGTCGAATGTTGCCAATTCATCAGCCGTTGGATAAGTAAGGACGAGCCATAAACATGTCAAACAAAAAGTCAGATTTGTGAGTTTCGGAGTCTTACTTCTCAAATGTTGTCGTGATGAAGAAGGCGTGTGCCTGGGTGTGTTTGTGCTGTCGAACCTGAATGCTGACTTGTGGGATTCCGACACGAATCTGATTCAGGAGCCACAGCAGCGTGTGGTCATCCATTGAATCTGGAGGGAGAAAATGTTGTTTTGTCTTAAGTTTGACACGTGAGCATCAAAATACATATTACATTATATATACATACACAGATCCCTTCCACCAGGGGTCTGTGTCTGTTTCCTGTCAGTTTGTCTTGCAGGATGTTGATCGGCAGCTAACGAGCCCCACCTGAGCCTGCTGGAAGTGGCCAGCTATAAAGAAGCACCCTCTGACGGCGCCTCTCCTCCCCGCCTCCTGTTTGGAGGACCTGGCTGCTGCTTTGTTTTGATTGTTTGTCTCGGTTTAGTTAGTGGCACTTTAAATAAATGTCTATTAATTACTTTATACTCGTCTTGTCTCCCTCATGTTACGGCCTTTTGAGCCGGGTCGTGACAATATTCTCAAACATCAGTTTCCTTGTTTCACTTTGGCGGTTTGGTGGTTTGCAGGCATGTTTGCAGTCGGGAGGAAATGACGAGTTTGCTGCAGCATTAAGAGGCTGAAACAAACCCGTCCTTCACCGTCCTGACAGAAGGCCGTGGAAGCAGTAAAAGTGGTGGTAGTAAAAGGTCACGCAGTAAACCGCTTACACAGCAAGTCTTCAATGGTAAATGTTTCAATGTGAGAGAGTTAAAGTATAAGCACACCAAAATGATTCCGCTGAAGTACTGAAAGAGTTAGTGGTCTCTGTTGAGCTGAAAGAATTGTAAATGAAGGCATGTAGGCATTTGAATTGTCAGTTTGTATGAAAGCAGTTGAACTTGTGAAATACATCGTAATTGTTTTTAATAACTGTCTCTATGTACACCCTCTGCACCCTAAAAGCATTTTCACAGTGGCCTTTTGCACGTCTGTGAGTCTAACTACAGGATAAATACATAAATAGACTTGTTTTTCTTAACTCTCACCATCCCTTCAACTCTCAATTTTCTTGAACCTTTCACTTCCTAACTGTCTCTGAGCAGATGACACTGAAGCAAAGGTATAAAATCCAGATGTGTCTGCGCTTTTATTCTGTGGAGACCGTTGATCTCTGTATGATCTGAGCCAATTTGCAAATTCTGGAAATAATTCTTGAAAGACAACTTGGTTCTCAATCTTAATTTCAGACTAATTTCCACCACTAACTGTTTTGTATTGTAAGAGATGAAAGCAACTTAAATTTCAGTTGAAGCTGAAGCGCCAAAGTTGTGAGGAGCGAGTGTCTGTAAACAGTTGAAATGTCAGATATGACATACTATGCCATTTTGGCTGCATTTGAACTGTTTCAATAGGAAATTATAATAGCACAAAACAAACATGATAGGACGAGGAAACTAGGACGAGAAATGTGGTTGTTTACATGCCTTTTCATGTTAATTCAACAATCTAAACAAGAGTTGTTGTTTGCGCTCACATTGCACTGGGTGTTGTGGTTTGGTTTTGAATTTGAATGTTGGTGAGAATCAGATTTTGAAGGCTGGAATATATGTTGACACTTGCAATACTCACATTTTTACTGATATTAATTATATGAACAATGACCCCTCTGTTTAGTTCGACAGATGAAGCCCATTGAAGTCTTGTGTTTGAATGCTACATAATATACAAGATGTGTTTTGTCAAGTTTTTCTGAGTCAACTTGCAAAGACGGTTTGATGAAATGCCTCATTTCTAAGCCAAACAGCAGCTTCCTCATAAGATACCGCAGAGAGAGCTGCTCTATAGAAATGGGTACAGTAAATGGATGAAATCGACTTGTCCCCAGGGATCATTGTAAGTCCTAGCCATGCATCGGAGTGGCTGGCTGACCACCAACGACATTTAATGAGGATGTACTGTTCTCTCTACAGTGAGAGATTCATCACAGGACAAACAGGGAGGACAGGCTAAGCTTACCGTACCTGGGAAAGTCATCAGGATATCACAGTCTTCGGTGGGCACCATCTTCAGCCAGGACTTACGAGACATAATGTAGTGTCTGGCCTGCAGAAGGCGCTTGCCAAACAGTTTATCTACAATGAAAAGAGGGGCAACAGGAGCTAATGAAGTTAAAAATGATTACAGGGCATAAAGCGTGTGGGACAGACAGATGGTGATATTTTTCATCAGGGTGATCAGACACAGATGACAGGTCAATGGAATCGCTCTGCACTCATCACTGACGTTATTTCTTCACCATATTTTCCAATATGTCGCTTTTTTCATGGAGACTTCAAGGTACAACAAAAAAGGACAGAAATGTTCAAAACAACTGTCCAGCCAGCTTGAAGGTTGACTGTGGTGCACTAGTCATGTGACTTTCAGCAAATACTGTAAACAAATAGATCATCTGTGAACTGAGTGGCATTCAAATAGCCATGAACAAACTGGCTTATCAAGTCTGTCTGTGAAACCATGAAATGTCGGTAAAGCGGCAGCCTTCCAGGCAGTCCTGTCCCACAATACAGTGTTTTGCTGCTTCTTGGTCTTTCACACGTTATTTTTTGCTCTAAAGTCACACTCTCCGTCTCACGCAGGCACAATAGACTCATCAGTGACTGACGATCTCTTTATTGTTCAGAGTCTCTCAGTACGTGATCAGGATTTCACATTGTGCATCATCACATCACCTCCTTTCAGCATGCCTCATCCCTATTATCGAGAGCCGTCGTTGCTGCTGTCATCTCTCCGGTATAGTGTTATGTTTTTAGACCAGCATGCCAACTCAGTGACGGTAACAAACACTTGATGTACTGTACCTATAATACATGTCAAACAACAATTCAATCAAGTGTCTGTGTTACAGTGCAGTAGATTTCATGTGGAGATTTTTTTTAAAGGTCTAAATGGGATGTATAAATCACTCAGCAATTCAGCTGATTAAACTGTATTTGATTGATTGTGTGTGTGTGTGTGTGTGTGTGTGTGTGTGTGTGTGGGTGGGTGTGTGCGTGCGTGTGTAATGATTCAATCCAAGTCAAGTCACAGACACTGATTGTTTGTATTTTTCTTTGTCTTGCTGTATGTTTCTGAATACCGTAAAGTGATTGTCTCTCCGTCACAAAACATGTAGATATATGTGACAGCAAATATGTCCTCCGGGCAGCAGCAATGTATCCATTCGGAGCAAAATGACCAGGTTTGATGAGTTGATTCAACATCTAGCTGCAGCAGAGCAAGTGTCGACCGAAGAACTATAGAGTATACTGTCTATTTGTTACACTCTCCCTTTCATGTACAGCTGTGGTTAGCTCTATAGACTAGGCCTCCATCTTTGAAGCTTTTTAGCATTGGCACTAAATGCATATTGCTTATCATCTACCATTTTAATCATGGAATTTGTTTTAATTTGTATTATGAATTGACATTCCGTATTTAATGACACAAAGCTATTTTTAAGTCAGACCTCTCCCAGCATATTTACAGGCATGTCCCATTGTTTTTTCAATACCACTGAATTGAAATTGATAAATAATTAAATGTATCAAATTATCAACATTATAACATCCTAATTTAGCTCATATCACAATTTTCAATAGATGTCTATACTGAACAAAAACCCACCGCCTTTAACTAGTCATACTGCAATAAAGGGGGAAAGTATCAGCAGTGAGCCAACATGAAAAAGGAAGTGATTGCATGGATGTACTGTGTACAAAAATCAGGTTTACTGTTATCAAGGTAAAGGTACAAAATGGTATATCTTGATACAGGTCATATCACCCAACATGCAGCCCACTTCATGTCTCACAGTTGGCAGAACCACACTGGGTTCATCACACGACACCATGTGGGAAGTTAGGAGGCTCCTCAAAATAAGTTTTCATGAACAATTTAAATGTCTTTTTTAGAATAATCTTTTTTTTTACTACATGATCCGTTTCAGAGTCACCGATTTTGGCTCGGGGTGGCTGGTCTGGTGCCTTAGCATGCAATGGATGAAAAGCAGGCAGGCAGCCTGGATTGGGTGCAGCCATGTCAGGCAGACCGTTACATTCAGACCTGCAGGTGGATACACTGTCCAGTTCACCTCAATGGCATTTTAGGAATAAACTGGAGTGCATGGCATAAACACAGAGAGCGGGCAAACTCTAAGAGTTTTCAACAACCCCATCATCAGCTTTTTAACTACAGATGAGGGAAGGTGTGATCGGTCATAGACTTGTAACACTGATGTGATCATCAGCAAAATCATCATTCATACTCAAGAGCTCAGCTATCACAATACCACTCATTTTGTTGATACGGATGTAAAAGAGGGCATGCAAGTGTAATTGTTATATCATATTCTGTAAGTCTCTATCACCTGTCCTGATCCATATAAATGTGGTTGAGATTTTCTCCAAAAAGCTACCATTAGTTGAAATCAAAATTAAAATGAAGGCAATAACTGCAGTGGCATTGCTCGGATGTAAAGGTTATATGGTCACATCCAGGTGGCCAGACGTCTGACTGAGTTTCTCCTCTTTCCAGAAATGCTGGATGGACATAAAACTCAAGATTTAAGGGGGCCCTGGAAATGGCCCTGGGTAATCCCAAAGCTCCGAACATGAATCCCAGATGAACCTAATAAAGGTTATCAAAATAACACATCTTCAGTGCTGCTTAATCATCCTCATAATGCAATTCCAGAATTAATCATACCACCAGTCATTTGCTTACTCACCACTAACAGTTTTCTCCTGTAAAAATCCTCAAGTCTGCAACACCAGAGACAAAACGGACACTGATACGTGAGCCTGCAAAACAATCTTTACTCTCTTCAAAGTACAGTGTGGCACAGCCCCGTCGGGACGTGCACCTCCGCGGCATGTAACTCCTGCGTGCACCTGTGGACCACGAAAGCCCGACTCCTCCCGGGCCTGTCTCAAACGTAATGCGCACTATGTAGCGGGAAAAGGAAAGACGCACGGACATCAAAACCCAATCACAGACGAATCAAGCATCAGTGACTGCACCATATTGCCCATGCACAGCCTCATGTCTTTCAGACCTATCTTCTTTCTTTCTTTTTTTTCCGCAAATGAACACAAATCTTCCTCAGGTCTCCACTGCACGCTCGCAGGACACTTAGCCTACAATCTTCATACCGTGTTTCTTTGACACTCACCGAACACCCCGGATGGTGATAAGGACGTGTGCTGCTGCTGGTTGGTCCTGTCCTGCTGCTCGCTTGGCTGTGGTCCGGTCCTCTCCATCCTTTCCCCTGTCCCGTCGCTGTCGTCGATGTCTGCTCCGCTGTTGCTACTGTTTTCAGCAGCGTCTGTATCAGCTGCTTCGGTGGCCCCCGCTTGCATGGTTGTGCATAAATGATCCGGGTGGGGAAGGGGGCTGGAAAACCGCACTGCACGGAGGACTCTGTTTTTATTGCGTGGCCGTTAAATGCAAAGCGAAACTCTCGGGTATCTGGTAGAGGAAGAGGAGGCACATGATCATGGCAACACGCGCGCTAGTCGTGACGACAGAGTCGAGGTAAACACCTCGCAGGCTGCAGGTCTATAGAAAATGACATACGTGTCCGAGCTATGCAGAGCTGCAGGTGGTTCAAATCGCACATGCTTCGATCATATTGATCAGGATGAATCTGTCACTATACTGTTTGCTGTTATTTATATGCACCATCCTTTGTATTTTGTCGAAAATATTTAGGACCAACCGACAGTGTTGGAAATGTCTTGCCCAAATACCATCTTCTGTGTTGGGATAGTCTTGTCAAATTCCATAACAGCTGCTTAACCTTTAAAATTCTTAATGGCCTTGCACCTCCCCCGTTGAGCACTTTCATAACACAAAAGACCAATAGCAGACTAACCAGAGCAACAGCTCGCGGGGACCTAGTGGTCCCAGGCAGGAGAAGCAAGTTCAGCCAGCTATCATACTCTGTCACAGCTTCCGTCACCTGGAACACTCTCCCATCACACATAAGACAGAGCACCACATACAGGTTCTTCACACACAACCTCAAAGCCTGGCTCATTAACAACCAGGTGTGTCAGCACTAACAGTCTCATGCCTGCCATGTCCGTATGTAGCCTGCCTGTCTGCCTGTCTGCCTGTCTGCCTGTCTGCCTGTCTGCCTGTCTGCCTGTCTGCCTGTCTGCCTGTCTGTCTGTCTGTCTATCTGTCTGTCTGCCTGCCTGCTTGTCTGTCATGTTTGATCCTGTGTCTGCAGGATTGTATTGCACAGCTCTGTTTGCTTGTTTTTGTGTTGTTGTCTTTTTAAACAGTTTTTAAATGTTTAAATGTTTTTAGCGGCTTCTAACACCGTGCCCAGGGACAACGGTTGAAAATTAGCTTTTTTAGCTAACACTGTCACATTTACAGTCATGTTTTTATTAATGTGTGCTGTCGATTAATGTGAACTGTCCCTGTACAAATAAAATCTTAATAATAATAATAATAATAACACACAGACATTGCAGGGCCTGCACGTGGAAGAAAGTCATGCGTAATACATGCGATACGGGTGTCACTCTCCTCGTGTAAGAATCTGTCTCAATCTTTAAATTGAAGTAAAACAGTTGATAATACACCCGCAGTGGTGACAATTCTTCAACAAATGTGCAACTAATGAAAATACCAAAGCCAACTGGCATGCAGCGGACATGTGATTTTGGGGGGACCCTGGGCTCAGTTGTCTGCTTCTATCTGGTTGGTAACCCATCCTTGAATGTGTCTCAAACGGACAGAATACTTAAAAGAAAGAGGTTGGCCGACGGCAGCTTCTCCACCAATAAATCACCACTGAAGTGACTGGTCAAATCACAAAGAGTCCAGCAGCTCCAGATAGAAAACTGTGTTGCTTAGTTTGCCTTGCCAGGGTGCACAGAACTACCGTTGTGGTTTGTAATTAGGTTTCTGAAACAGGAAGAATAAACAAAAGGAAACCATTAAACCTAATCATTGTGAAGAACCACATGACACCGCTGTGCTTAACACGGCCACAAGGTGGAGCCATGAGGCCACAATGGTGACATCCACCTACACGAGAATAACTGTCAGCAGTAATTAACTATCAGGATGGGTAGTTATAAAACCCACGAGTAGGACAGCATGAATACAGACTGTGGATATACAACAACACTCCGGTGGACATAGTACTAAACTTGGACTAAATATGAATTCAGCAATACAATGAGTGTACAAACGAGTAAAGACCAAACAGAGGCGCATTGACTGGAGTAAAAACAGGCTCTAAGCAGGTGGAAGCGAACACAGCAGACACTACATTCATCTTAAGTGAGCTTAATTAGCGTGACCAGTAGTAACACAAATAAACCCAACAGGGATGAATACTGTACATACAGCATTGCAATATGTAACGTAATATTCTTACAGTTCAATGGGCGCACGCAACAGTCAAACAAAGGCAGTAACAGCCGTTTGGGGCTGAATTAGCCGAAACTACTGGAACTCTGTTGTGGTCTTCGTGAACTGCGCAGAGGAGACGGGACATACCACTTTAAGGGGGAGGTGGAATAGTCCAAGCGGTGTGGCCCTAAACAGCTTGGAGAGTTTAATGAGAGCATAATTATAATACCATATGGTGCTGTATTTAAATGTGCATGTCTTATTTTTCCAGCAACGACATATACATATAAATACTCGTGTTTTGCCCAACAACAGGATCAGAGAGACACTAATTTGATTTCTTGGGATCAATTATGCATTCACACCCTTCCTTTTCATGACATGTTGCAAGCAAATACATTTGATTACATTTGATCAAAAGTGGAAACACAATATCAGTTCAGATATTGTTTGCAGCAGCAGAGCTGATGGTCATCCAATGAATTCAGTTTATCTATATAATGTTGAGGGTGACACTAACTTCATGCGTTGCAAATGACCAACCCTTTAAATCTGTGAAAAGAAGAAGGGAACTCAATTACACAATCGTGACACATTCATTTCCCTCATATTCCAGAATGGCAATACTCTTCTATGGACAGTAGATGGCGGTAGCAGACAGCTTAAAGCCGTCAGGCTACTGTCACATTATTCAAATGTGAAACTACGTTATTACAACCCAAACACTGACACTTAAACACTGGTATGTCTGTTCTGACATGAGAAGTGGACCTTAAGGTGCAACCTAATGCCTCCTCTCTTGCCCAAGATGCCATAAGATCACAAATCTCACTCTTAGATGGCTTTACAACATTTACAACTTATGACAGCCTTGATTCAAATCATAAAAAAATCCCCAAAACAATCGTTTAACAGGGGGGAAAATGAGTTATTGGTAAATGGTAAGGGACAGAAAGGTTTAAGGTTGAAAGTCATATTGATGGGTATGTTACATATTGCAGCATTGATTTTAACGGCAGAAAACAGAAAAAAAGATTGTGTCCATAAAATGACAGAAAAATATGATCAGAGCTCATCAGAATGCAGACACCAAAAAGACAGAAAAGGCTCTATAAATGTCTAGTAGTGTCGCGTTTTGATAAAAATGGAGGAATGGATAAATCAAAAGCATGCCACTCGTTGCATTTTGTCAAATGCCTCTCTGAGAAAACTGTCGGCCTTTGCCCTCTTCCTCTGTTAAACCTTGTTTTTATAGTTGGACCCCTTACAATTAAGAAAGCATCACTGACTTTTGAAATGCATTTGGGATGTTCCTCCTGAAAAGAGAACTGATAACATTTGTTGACAGGAAACAGACTATTGTTTGGTCTTACGCAAAATTGTGTTATTGATTATGAGCAAATATTTATCATCACAGGGTCAGAGCGGTGAGTCGGGTTTCTCCCATCCCCTCACGGCTGTCAACATGTGTTTAGGATACTTTGTGCAGTGACTGATGTCTCTCAGCAGGTGTGAGGGATTAAACCCAAATAACTGCAGTGGCTTTAGCTCCATTGCTCTTTCTTAGCAGACTAGATGACCTGTGATCCTCCCGATATCCCTGCCTGCAGTGTAGCACCAGCAAGGCTCACTATGTGATGGATAATCAATGATATAGACAAATAGGACACTGTTGTCGCTGGTCCTGGCTTACAGGAGCTCAGATCATGATTTCCACAACGTTTACAACAACTGACGCTTTAGGGGAAACGCATTTGGTCCGAAGTAAAGCCTCTTGTTTCCACTTCGTTTAGTTACTTTGGTACACGAACAGTTAAACATCCAGACCAAGGAATAACAGCACAATACATGTTGGTGCAAAAGTGTTGGTGAACTGTAGTTTCTTCTGGAGTTCTTCTTCAGTGTATTGTTTTGTGTCTTACATTAAAGCTGGTCGCAAAATAGCTTTTTTTCAGTGTATTGTGATAGTATATATACACACAATACTTTCGATTTGATTTGCAGATTTTTCATTGAACAAAACTAGTGATATTCCTGTCAGCTCTAATTTGCTAATTATGCAAATATAAGCATGCTAAAACGCAAAACTAAGACAGTGACACGATACCAGATAAACATCAGCATGTTAGCCAAGCGATTACATTCATTCAATTAATTGCAGGCCAAATTGTTCACTTTGTTTGAAATGATTCTACACTTGTAACAAAATGCTTGTAATCCCCTAAAGCTGTGAAACAGGAAATAAAAATGACAAAATAGATTTGCGAAGTGTGAGCGGCTACTTTTCTTTTTTCAACAATATCCTCAATGTTGCTGAACATAGAAAACTCTGGGTAATACAATGATCACATAGGTTTAAATTAGGACCACTAGTTTAATTTATTTAACTTTATCTTTGTGAAATCATGTTTTATCTCTCATGGCTGATGGCTCTAAATACCACAATCACCATGAGCCAAAGCTGCCTTTGCCATGGAGAGAAATCCAGCCAAAGTTGAGCCCAAAATAAATTTTCAGTTATACTTGTACCTTCTACTTTTACCACTGACGTAACCAGTCACGTAATATTGATGGCATGTTGACTTTGCGTGTGCAACCATAGGACTGCATGGTTTCATGGTTTCCCCTTTAAAACTCAGGCTACATTAATCACAGGTTACATGAAGTCAACACACATTCTCTTTCAGCAATTGAACAGACCCGTGTTCTCCTTTCCATAGCTGCTCTGCAGAAAGAGGTCACGGTGAAAGTCAGGGTTGCGCTGAAGGACTTCCACACAAAAGGACATCAGTGGGAACATTTTCCGCTTACAACCCTCCCCCTCAACAATACAGTATCTGCAAGAGAAAGGGTTGTTGCCCCCCTGATGTCTTTTCCAGCCTGGGCAGCCATGAGAGAGGCCAGGCAGATAGGAAATGCAATTAGAAGTCACAGTAAAGAGGGAACATCAGCAGCGACGGACAAAATAGTTTGCAGTTCTGTAACCCCAGGTGAGGAAGGAGGACGTTATCATGAGCACCCGTTCCCTTTCCTGCATCAGCAGATGGAGGGAGGTGGCTGGGCAGTCTGCGACACAATGGCCCCAAGTCTTCGATCTCAGTGTTGTCTCAGTGTCAAGATCCATAAAGAACCAGCCAGCAGTGAGTTTAAAAACCTGTCATTGAGCCTCAAACTGATCACGTACTGGACAATCCTGGTCCCAGTGGTACATGTGGCCTAAATAATTACCGACCTGAAAAATAAGGACACGCAGAGACAGACTGTTTTGCTTATATATTAAAATCACACATCAGCAGTTTTTGTCAACAACAGATGTTGATGATTGTGTCAACAATCTTACAAGCCAATTGTGTTAGAGATGCATGTCAAACCTCCTCTTTGGACCTTTGTGTAACACAATCACAAGTTGCTATAGGACACCTGGCTCTTTTCAACAATCACACACATAATTTATTTCAACTGGTGGCTAAGTGGAGAGCAGGGCCGTCTGTCAATCAGAGGATCGGCGGTTTGATCCCCGGCTCCGGCCTTCAAGGCAAGTGAAGTGTCTCCCGTATCGGTATTGTGTTCATTGTGTAATGTTTTACCAGAGTCATCTCATACAGTACTTAACCCAGTACGAGTTTTACTTTTCTAGAGTTACATTCAACTTTGGAGTTGAATCACACTTTGTATTAGGGTCATAACCTTCACATTTTAAGTTTGATTTCAGTTAAACCATAAGCACTTATTAAAAATGTCTTATTTACAATTGGATGCCTATTTAGACTTATTTTCCCCTTATTTTACGTGGGTATTATGTTGTCTTTTGTTTTCTTTTAATGAACTTATTCTGTGATTTGGGACAGAGGCCTGCAGTAAATTAGTTTGCAGCTGATTATTGACGTTATTATAATGTTAAAGATAATAATAAAATAAACACAGGGGGTTGTTGAACACTAAAAATAGCTCGTTAAATCTCCCCCTTCGTGCATTGATTGTTGCTGTTTAAACCCTGTTAAAGTTAGGCATATGAATGAACTGTGTTCTGTCTATAACTTAGTAGTTTGGTCTCTTGTATAGAGGGTAAATAAATGATACAAACAAATGATGTTATGGTAATCATTGTCCAGTGTCACACGTTGACATCATCGTCATAATGATTTTCCAGTGAAGTAGTTGGAACACGTCCTATGTCTCAGTCAGTCGAATAAAGCGACTCCCAGAAGCATCCAACCAGTTAACCTTTAATATCCTCGCAGCTCCTCTGCAGTAAGCTGCACATCCCAAATGTGGAAAAACACTTGATGTTAAACAAAGGATATCCTTTAGACAGGAAAGAGCTCTCCCGTCGCTCAAGTCTAAGTGCTGTTTCTATTAATTGGCGCCAAACACAACACACTCTCGGTTCTTGAATTAAAAGTGCGTTCCCATCCTTCCACTGTGCAACCAACAGGATGTTTGTGTGTTCTCATGATGCTTTGCTTCCCTTCTCCATGGTAGGGTTGAACTGGTACAAGTTAAACTGCCATCCATATGTCCCAAATGCTCCAAAATGGGGTATTTTATTCTACACACTAACAACCCTGTCTATACTTTTCTATATTAATTTGCGTCTCTTTGTTTAATAAACTTAGCAAAGATTAAACGTACAATCTGTCTGCTTTTGCCGTTTCAAGACGTGTTTTGGGAAAGGTTAGAGCCCTCATCCGATACCAAGAAAAGCTCCATCTTTACCGCCGTGTGTTCTTTATAAGAGATATATCAGGAGTTTATTTACAGAATGGATATCCGTGTTCTCTACGGCTAAGTGATGGCACATTGTTTTTAACAACAGCATGTATACAAGAGCGTTTCAAAAAGTTCCCCCGTCTGCTGACAGGTTGGCAGGTAAACATAAACATGCCGGCGGGATGAGGACCCGTTGCCAGTAAATCTTTACAGGAGGGGCTCAGGAGCCTTCTGCAGATAATTAGCTACACAATAGGTCACGCACATGGGGACAAACAGTTGCTTCCGTCTCCGCATTGGATGATATCTTGAATAGTTTTGTTTATAAAGACGAGGCAGGCTCAATTAATGTGCGTTCAAATATAGCTTTTATATTTCTGTATTTACAGTGTAAAAATAATACAATGTGTGGTTATTCATACTGTGTAGATACAAATCATTAACACACAAGCTTCACATGTTACATTCAAAAGTGCAAAAAATATTCAGAGTACTGTATTAAATGCATATTGACGTATAAACTGTCACACATAATGTAAAATATATGTTACATTGTTTTCTATTAAAAACGTGAACTCAATATCAGAAGCTTGCATTTAGCTGTGCTTAATAATGCAGTGGAAGATAAATCTCTTTTATGTTGTGTTTCTTCTCTTCAAGATGGGCTAACCCAACATTCTGGAGAGATCTTGTTTCTCCCTGAAGAAAGAGAGAAAGAGATAAAGAGAGAAAGAAAGAAAGAAAGAAAGAAAGAAAGAAAGAAAGAAAGAAAGAGAGAAAGAAAGGATGCTAAGTGGGTTTATCAAACTTAAATAATCACAGCTTTTACAGGCTAGGGAAATCAACTATTGAGAGACAGACTGATATGTTGTTGGTTTTCTTTTTTTATGGGATTTGTTGACAGTAACAAAAATAAAAAAATATATTCACTGTTCAGTCGGCAACTAAAACACCAGCAAAACTTTCCCGTTCACTCTCAACCTACAGCTAAAAGATGCTTAATACTCACTCTGGGCCAGAGGGGTTGATGATTCGTTGCAGATCTTTAATGTGTTGAGCAACACTGACTGTTGGTTAAACATAAGAAATGTGTCATTACATAGCCATTATGTAATCAATCACGCTGCACTCATTCATTTATTTACAACACGACATAAAATCGAATAGTTTGAGCTCTCCTAAGATCTACAAAGAATACAAACATCAGAGTCATTCAAACAAAGTCTGAAAACTATTATTATCTGCATCGCTGGATACCACCAGGGGTATGAGGTATGTGAGAAAATATACTTTTTTATAATCTGCATGAACCCTACCTTTACTTAAAATATATCCCTGAATGGAAATGATAAATTGCAGACATGTATTCTTACTTGTTCCACTCGTTCTTCCTGCATCGGATGGCGATCCAATTCCACCACTATTCCCAGTAGATGGCTCTCTCCCTGTTCCACTTCCTGTCTTACTTTGCCCTGAGTTACTGCCCCCAAACCAAAGAAATCCGGAGTTGGTTGACCCACTTTTATTCGTCGACCCAGAGGATGACCCGAGGCCTGAAGAGCTCTTCACATTTGATGTTGGCTTATTCGAGCCTATCCCGCTTGACACAGAAGATGTCCCAACGCTTGATGTTTTCCCACTCAATGCTGGCTTATTCAACCCTGACCCAGTGGAGCTCCCTGTCCCAGCTGCTACTAGCTTATTGAATGCTGACCCAACAGAGCTACCTGTCCCAGTTGTGCCTCCCGGAAATCCATTAAGCCCTGTCTGAAATAAAATGAGAGCAATGTTAATATGGGGAAAACGCATTCAAAACCACTTGTTATATTGTTTTTAAAATGATATGCAGCAACTGAAGTATTTTGAATTTCCACAAAACATTATTATACTGAATAACATTTTCTGTTTCAGGACACAAACACCACAGAGCGTCATGTCTAGGTTGTAAATTTGTCCTTAAACAAAAGCAGACACTTAACAAAACTGACATAAACATTTGTCCAGTTCTCACACCTTTGCCCTCTTGTACTTTACTGGCAGACAATTTCTCTCCCTCACCTCCTCCTCCACTCTTAAAGCTGGATCAGTTCCAGCAACCTGTCAGGCTGCTTTGATTTCCTGTTGTTGTCCAAGATGTAAAGATCTAAGGGCTTTGTTCGTGTTTTAGTATTTCTACAGGTGTTATATGAGCAAATATGTCTTCTGACACTGCAGAGATGAACTAGCATTGACAACAAAGCTCAGATGTGGTAAAATGACCTGACTATTGCACAACTGTATCCAGATCATTCCATACAACAGCTGTTTTATATTTAAAGTCAACAACTATGCAATAAGACAATACCCTGTATAGTGTATGCCAGTGTATACATTACAGTGTGCTATATCAGAGAATCTCAAACACCACTCCTTGCATTTAACATCTGCTGCTGTTAATTACCGAAATGAAACTCTCATTGTCTTTTCTCCGTGACTGGCAAAACAGCGTCAGTAAAAATGCTCCTGCGTTTATCCCTGCAAAGCGATGCACATGTTCATGTTGTTTTCTTACCTTAGAAACGCAGGACATGTTGAGCTGCTTCATTCTCTCTGTGAGGTGATCAATTGATTTACTTTTATACTTGACGTCGCTGTGAAGGACATCTATCTCTCCATTCAGCCTCATCTTGTCCATCAGGAGGATCTCCTTGTCCTCGTCGTGTTTCCGCTGAAGCTTGTCTAAGTTCTTTCTGTGCTGCAGGATCAGGTCCGTGCGGTTCATGCTGCACCAGCGGTAGTCGTCAGACAGTCGCCAGTTCTCTGCCTTCAAGCGGCTGTTCTCAGCCTGGATGCCTGATACCTGTTCTCCCACAACATTCAGGTAACGCTGAAGCTTGTCCTCCACCTCCATGGACAGGCTGGTGCAATTGATGCGGATCTGCTCCAGGTGTTCCCTCTGTTTCGGACAGGTGAGCTGGAAGGCGATATGTGAAGGGAAGAGGGAATCGATCTTCTCCAGGAATGCCTTGGAGACATTGGAGATACCGCTCAAGGACTTGGAAAAGTCATCTTTGCATTTTTGTCTGAAGAACTCCACCTCCTTTTCATGTGTGGATTTGTCCCTCCGCAGATGGATGGCCTCCAAGTTAATTCTGTCCCTCTCTTTGGCAGCCTGGTCCATTTCCATCCTCATCCTCTGGGCTGTTTGTGTGAAGTTGGACTGCACAAGCTCAAGTCTTGCTTTCAGCTGTTCAGTCATCAGCCCACAGTTACAGCTTGCTTGAACTGCTCAGAAAAACAATTGTGGAAAAAGAGAAGAGAAGTAGTCAAATAGATCTTTTCTCTAAATGGAAGCTGTTTTGACTGCAGGTGAGGGTTACACACGACCGCTCATATGTCACATTTATTTATTCATTTCATTTTGAGCTTGCACTGAAACAAATGTCAGACTTACATGTGGTTGGGCATCGGGCAGTTGAAGTTACGCTCTCGCTAACGAACAACTTTTGGCTGCACTGTTGCTGTTCATATCAGACAGAGAAGAAGGTGTTTCAGTGATTTGTTCTACATCAGTTGTGAAATGCAGATAAACAGGAAACAACAATCAGCTATTTACGGTTTAGGTCATTTACCAAGATTATTATGTTTACGTCTTAAAAATACTCTGACATGGGTTCAACACTAAAGTGCTACTTTGATTTGTAATAACCAATAAAAAGTAATCTGTTGTGTTGCCTCTTGTTCTGAAAACTATAAAAGAATATCTCAGAAGTACATTTTATTTATTGTAAAACACTCAAATAAATTTACATTCAGAGACTAATCAGTGATGAAATATACTTTTGAAACCAGTATGACACTGTTAAAGCTCTTTAGATCATTGAGGCACTTTTTTTATTAACTTTTTATCTGCTGAGGCTCAACTTGACTCAAACACTTGCAGCTGCTTTCCTTTCATCTCTAATTTAACTTACATTACAAGATAAACTACACATGAAATAGTACAGACAGGAACGTGCATGTTAGACAGAATGAAAAGGCTTCGCTTTCTCACCAGCTTCTTGTCCATTTCTTGGATAAAGATCACTGAGATGTTGGCGAAGTAGCGGAGTTTGGCCAGGTCCCAGTCGTTGCGGGCTTTCTCAGTCAGGGTGGTGTTGAGTAAGTTGGTCAGGTTCTTCCTCTGGTGCCTCAGGGCCACATTTTCTATGGACAGTCGGCTGAAGCTCTCCTCCAGGTCCTGGATGCGTACCGTGGACGCCGAGTCCTGCGTCTTACCGTAGACCAGAAAGAGCACAAGGCTAACTATGATGAGAGACTGGATGAGTGAAGAGAAGAAGAAGACAATGCGCATGTAGTAGCCGCAGCTCTTGCCCTTTGAGCGGTACTGCGTCTTCTTTTGAGCCTGCGGGCTGGACTTGGAGACCTGGGAGTAGCCACTGGCATACATGGTGGCTGATGGCAGAAAGGGTCAGAAAAAAGTGTCAGAGCTCGAGGATTACGATGAGTGGCTCGATAAGTTCAAACAAGGTCCATCTCTAAATCACAGGACAGACGAGTTCCCTCTCAGCACTCTGCAATCGAAATGATGAAATCACTCAATGCTGAATTATTTCACAGCAGCTGGTGGATTTCACAGACCCTTTGTGTAAAGCTCGCGCTCCTTCCTCTAACAAAGCCAAACGCTCTACCGTGCTGGACCAGACGTTTCCTCTCAGGAGTGCTGATAACATGAGAATTGATCAGATTGTGAGTGAGGTGTAAACATGTGTAGGACTTTATAAACTCCTCTGGCCACACACTTCCCATGATGGGAAGTTGTCCTGGACTCAGTCCCCTCCCTGCAGAGGCCATTGCCCCGCAGCGCTGGCTGCCCCTCCCTATGCAGAGGTTATCAACAGCTATCAGCTGTTGGCATGCAGTCTACAGTGCACACTCAAACACCAAACCCAGATTTTGTGTTTAATACATTAAGCCATGCCAGTTTTGAAAATGTTCTCAGTCACAGTAAAAAGATTTTTTAAAGAGCTCACTGGAGTGCCACACATTTTTTTATTTTTTTTTATGGGATCATAAACAGTGTTTTCCGGTGCACAGCAGGCCAGGAGGACAATGGCTCATGTTGTTCTCTGACGTTCTTGTCCAGTGGCCCTTTGATGCCGCGAGTCTCAGCCCAACATGATGACGTGGGTAAGCTGCCCTCTGTCTCCCCGGAGACACACACACACACAAAGAGAGACGAAGCAATTTAAAATGAAATAGAGGAGCCTGACAGTAACAGACACAACTTTTTCCTGCCAGGCATTGTTGACGTGCCAGGCCTCATCTTCATAGGAAGCAGTAATTCATAGAGGAACTGTTCATGGCCAAACCTGAAGCAACTTTTTGGACGAGATCCTTGATAAAAGGCGCAGATAAACTCAGGATATCAGAGACAAATACGAGAAATAAACAGTCACGTTGTTGATTTAATTGAGGTTGAAGTGGGCTGTTTTTATCGCCACTTTGGGTATGATTTGTTTTTTCCCAGATTTTTACGGGATGTTGCCAACCTGGCTGACACAGCGCTCTCAAATCAGTCAGAGAGGCTTGTTGTATAATTCATACGCCTCACCAATGCCTTGAGTTAGAGAGTTCACATGCAGTAAAATAACTATTTTTATATTAAAATGACAGAGTGCAGTCCATTCAGCTTTACTAATTTATGTCCAGCAGACACAACAAAAGTTTGACGATAGCTCACTGTCAGATATTGTATGATGTCACTATCATAAGAAAGAAAGAAAGTTAAAGGAATAGTTCGACATTGTGAGTAATACGCGTATTTGCCTTCTTGCTGAGAGTGACACATTGACACAACTCTCATGTCTGGATGCTAAATATGAAGCTACAGCCAGTTAGCTTAACTTAGCATAACGACTGTAAACAGGGGGAAACAACTAGCCTGGCTCTGTCTCAAGAATACAAAAAATACAAATTACCAGCACATCTAAAGCTCACTGATCAACAAGTTGCATCTTGTCTCTTTACTCTGTGCAAAAACTGAAACACAAACATTCCTGCCAACCTCAACGACAAGACTCCAGGCCAACTGATTCCTGTGTGCGATCTTCATGCTTATCATGTGGTGGTGTCAACTTCCCAAAGTGTCGAACCCTTAGTTATATTGTTCGATTATAAATTGAAAAAAAATTTAACAACGTAACAAATTCAGGTCAGAAGTGTTGCTTTATTATCTCAAAGCTCTCTGCTTCAGTCTATTAAGTCATTAAAGCAAAAACCCAGCGCAACATGGAAACGTCATTGTGTTGCACTTTGAGCTACCGGTACTTCTAAGAAAAACTCTGCCTCTAGAACGGATATATCCAGTAAAGAAAGGATATAAGAGTATCCTGTGCAAAAGGTGGCAGCGCCGTAATCCTGCACTCTCCTGCACTTTGAGATGGAAGCTTCGAACAATGTGCGCGCCTCAACAAGAGCGGAGCGAGTAAAATACACTGGTGCTTTGAAAAGTGTGTTAAAGGCACATTTACTCCTGGCGTTACTTCGCCGTGCAGACAGATTTGATTGAATGTGTTGAGGTTTTGTGATATTTTCATCTTAAATATGAGAAGCCGTCTCAGTTACATGAAAAGTGAGTTGAGTTTTGTTTGTGCTGCTCAAAGAACTAAAGAATGACGCCTGAAATACTCAACAGCAACACATCTTTCCAGTGAAAACCTCAGAGTTACTCTTGATAATCACAGACTTCACTACAAACACATTTCCTGAGGACTATTGATCTCTCGATGGGCCTTCACATAAACACACAAAGACATGTTTTCAGTGTGCCAACTTCATGATCTAAAATTATGTTTGTGAGTATTTCAAATGATCTTATGTGTCTAAAAGCAAACTCACAAACATAGTCCACACTGCCAGTAAGATCATACAAAACCCCCAGAGACAGCTGGTGGAGCTCAGCAAACCAGGAGGAAAGCTACATCGATAGTTCAGGACCCTTTGTTTACATCCTTTGTTTCATGAATTTGAAAAACTCCCTTCGGGAAGACGATACAGGGTAAGCACCACAACAAGAAACATCTTGAAGAGATCTTTTATTAAATCCTCTGTCATCTTACTGAACAAATGAAAGGGATTGTATTAGATATTAGTGACTGCTGCTGTTTTTATGGTCTATTTAAGATATGTATTAATTCATAATATTTTAGCATTTTATCCCCAACCATTTGGCACACTTATTACTTATAGTTTTCTTTGATTTACCCACGGCAAAGAAGCTTTTAAGTGTATGCATATTTGTGAAGACAAATTGAAAATGGACAACGTTGTCTAATCTCGTCAGGTCTAAACCCCGAACAGATAAACACATCTTTCTAAAGGATCGTTTACGAAAGAGAACCTCACATTTACCCAGAAACACTGAGAGGTTACACCATGTCACCATACACCTTCATTAACAGCAAAGTTAATACAAATGATAAAAACTAAACATGCTTCGTTTCTTTTGAACACAGCAGCAGTGGGATTTTATCGACTTATCTTTAACACGAATAAATATTATTGAAGATTAAAGGTTTTTTTCAGCTCCACTGAAAACTGCTTATCCGAACCAAATGTTTGGATGTTTACTCCTTCACCCAGACGCTGATTGAACCCCATGTGGGTGTGAAACAGACACATTTGGCAGCACCTCATGTGTGTACAAGCCAAAGCTGCACCACTCCCACAAACCACCCACTGTAGATAGCATCTGCTCCTGTAGCTGACAGCACACAGTTCAACACAATGTACAGTTTTTGGAGTGGCCTCTCTGTCACTACTGAAAAGCTTCACTGGGTCAAGTAGTGAGGGAACAGAGCGCTATTGTGTTGGCGTGTTGAAGTATGTAAATGTTCTGTTACACACAAAGCAAACTGAAGTGTTTACAGGGATGGTTTCCTGTCAGCTGAAGAGTTCTGTTGACATCTTCTTTCCCTGGTTTGTTGACCATGAACTAGATGTCCCCCACATTACTAAGACACTTCAGACTTAAGTCGTCATGCAGCTAAAAAAAGAAGAAGACATTTTTTTAACAAAAAAGCTTCAAAAACACAAAAACAATGAAACCACATTTATTTTTTTTTATATATATATATATATATATATATATATATATATATATATATATATATATATATATATATATATATATATATATATATATATGTGCAGATATTTTCATGCATGAATGAAGAGGACTCTTATTCTCTGGGTGTTTTTACGTTTGTATATTTCACATTGTATCTTCTGCGTGTCATGCACTGTGGGATGAGACACTGGTCTGGTCTTGACTCGGTCTCACCCGGCTTTAAAGCTTTAAGTAACAATGATAAGTCATGATAAGGCGTTTGGACTGATGGCGCAGGGAGAGGACAGTCTCAATGTAATATTCAAGACACACACGCACACACACACACACACACACACACACACACACAGGGTATTAATTGTCATGGAACACTGCCACCTTGTGGGAGATCAATATAACTGCATCCGAAGACTGCCTCAATGCTCTATTTATCAATAAATGTAGTAAATGAAGATTTTAGAATCAATGATCCTTAAATAAAGCAGTAAAAATACAGTACTACATGGTGAACACTATAAGAAGCTGTGTCCTGCACACATTAATTCAACTTTTACTGTTATATCTGATTATTTGTGTTCAATATTTGATAGACCGAGTCTCACATACAGTCTCTGCTCCTGAATTGTGAAACTAACAACTCTCCAAGTTTGAAAAATGTAAATTGACCTTGAATGTGGCTGAACATAACCTTTTTATATTCTATGTACGAGGTGTAACGATGTCTCAAGTTTCAGGAAGAGGTTACTCAGACAAGTCAATTATGTCGCATATGGCATAGTTTGACATATTTGGAAATACTGCATATTGTCCGGTATTTACAATCTTGCTAAGAGATAGATGACAAGATAAACACCACCTGAGCCAGCAGCTGGTTAGCTTAGCTTAGCACAAAGACTACAAACGGGGGTAAACAGCTAGCCTGGCCTTTTCCACAGGTAACAAGATCTGCACCTCTAAAGCTGACTAATTAACATGTTGTGTCTTGATTTGTTTTTTTTACTGTAAAGAAACCCCCAGAAGAGTAACAATTGGTTTTATTACCAACATCTTTGTGTTAGCTAGGCACTGGGAGTCTCTGCTGGTTGCCTGGCAACTGCTCAATAAGTGTATTTCATAAAATGTCAACTATCCATTCAATGGGAAATAATCCAATTTCTGTTTTCTTTTAACCCCAGTACGTTCTCACTGCGCCTACCTGCCCTATTGTTTTACCCGCCCTTACAGAACAATGTTCCTGATGATAACGCCCGACGATCATGAAGAAGAACACCGTGGGGTTTCCCTCCAGAGATGTTTGACTAATTGGTAACTTGCTCTGAAGGATCTGATTACCCACATCACAGCCTTGTGCTATACAGGATGGCTAGCCTGAAGAAAGAGGTCTCAGTTACCGAGAGACACAGATGGGAGGTGGTAAATACCCGAGTCGACCGCCACACAGAGACAAATAAACAATATGGTGCTAAAAAGCTGCATGTGCCCAATTTGAGAGAGCGCGAGTAAATCATTTCTTTTGTTGTGTACGCTCCTGCTTCAGTGGGGTTAGAAAATTCAGACATTCATTTATCACGACAATGCATGATGATATGAAAGCCAGAATTGTTCAAATGGATTTTCTCAACGGGCACCGTGATGTGCAATCCTCTCAGATCATTTATTCAGGCTCCAATTCAATCTAAAAATGAAAGACTCGCTGTGACCAGTGGCTCCTGTGGTGATGTGATAAGAGAGACCGCAGCATTCGTATCAAGGAAATTCTCCTTCATATTGGATGTATCATCTTCTTCTTTTTTTTAATAAATTTTTCGCGCTGAGCCAACAGGCAGCTGGGGCATCAATGGGTAAAATAAGGGTGATTTGGGTTGTAGTTAATGAGATGTACAGTGGCTTTCTGCATGCTCCCATCAGGCACCACTAATCGGAGGTGGCTAAAATGACCCAATGATGAATCCCCGAGAGCTAATCCCCCTCTTCTCTCCGTGTCCTCGGCCCAGCAGATGTTTTCTCTTTGACCCGCACAAAAGGCCTCTGTTTTTGTTTCCAGGCTCGTCCATTCCTCAAAGGTCACAGGTCACTGTGGTCTCAGGGTGAAGCTGTCACTGTAACTCTAAACATTTGACAGCCATCAGAGCGTGGTGAAAACGCAGTCCCAGGGTAGAGGGCTGCCTCATGATTACTTTCAGTGAAGACCTACTTTCCATATGCTGATGCGGTTGAGAGCACACACACCAACACCCTGAGATTGAATTACAGTGGTTGCTGGGGAAGCCTCCGGGAGAGGGCCGGCCTAACTTAAGACACACGGGGTCGTATTTGTCATGGGACGGTCCTCTGGAACAGACATTAAAGGTTAACTTCAATGGTTCAAATGTGAACTGAATCAATAGCTGAGTGATTCGTGTTTGGACCTGCGCAAAAATGCCAAAGCGTGGGATTTAATGACCCATCCTGTAGTCTTAATTATGAAATATGTCTGACAATTTGAAGCCCAACAAAACAAAAAAAATGAATTTATTCAAATATGACAGACAGGACAACTGATATGAATTCTGAAGATCTTTACAAGGTTTAAAAAAAGAGCATTGCACACAATAGAAACTTTAAGCTATGAATGTTTTTCAGAACCTGCTCCAAATATAAATAGATCTATGAAACATGTATTCGCTGAGATGAAATATTTGCGTGCAGAAGAACATAAATACGTGTGACATGTGAAGTTAGAAATGGAAATATGAATGGAGCTGATTTTAGAGCAAACGGTAAAGCAAGGCAACATGAAGCTGGAGGCGTACGATCGAATGATTCAAAACTTCTGGCAGAGACACGGACAAACATGGTGGTGCATACACATGTGTGTGAAGCTGCTGTCGAGTAGAATTGTTTATCTGTTTCGTCTCCCTGCTGGTGGTGGAAGACTCAACAGGTGTGTGTAACCCTGGATCACCAGAAATAGAAGAGACTTCAAACGGCAGCAGTAAAAGAAGCCAGAGGGAGGATTTTGATCCGGTCATTCAAATTGCAGAAAACCCCAAACTACCTCAGGTTAAACGATTTTTATTCGAGGGGTTGAACTGCAGTATGAGATGTTCGATTTTTTTTTAAACAAACTGTGCGTTGATGAAGGGTTTGTGTCACGACTGCTTTGTGGTGTGTCTGCTGAAACACGCCTTCAGTTTCCAGTGTATTAGGTAAATCCAGTTAAAACTAATACAAGGGCCATGCAATGAATCCTGTCTTAATTAAGGTTATAACAATAAAAGAGGGGCGCAAAAGATTTACCTTCAAAATGTCCACGAAGTTTCAATCTTTGAAACAAAGCTAAACACGACAACCTTCATGTCGGCAGGATAGGGCTGTTTTATGAGACCGCATCTTCAGCTCGGTGTACCTTAAAGAAACTGAAAGGATAAAGTTCATATACAATCTGAAATCTATTTCTGAATGTTATGTTTGTGTAAAATTTGCAAATCGCTCAAGTTAAAATGATGGCGAAGTTATTGCCGTCGCTATCTTGGCTTTTTTTTCGCAACCAGATGTGACATGAGAGGCGGAGCAAAGTACAACCGGACGCTGAATCAGACATTTCTCAGCCAACCAAAAAGGGTCCAATTAACTTTCATGAACTGAAAGTAAACAGTGAAAGGGTTAAAGATGAAAGACGAAAACGCCATGGTAGCGACCCGTCACTCACAAGGTAGCTCCGCCCCTAACATACTCTGCTTTATGGTCTATTTGACTCTACATGGGACCATCATTTACCAAATGAACATGATGCTGTACTGAAGACCTGAAACTAGAGACTGCAAAGTCAAACTAATATTTACTGAGTTCCAATTTGACTTCAGTGATGAAACACATTGATACACTTCGGGTTTGGGCTGTTTCACACACATCCATTCACTCATTTGGGGTATTGCACATATCTTTGAGGGAACACACGACTGATATGTGTGTGTGTGTGTCATCTGAGATGTGGCCAAGTGTGGTAAAGCAGCCAATACTGCACCAGGAACGGCGACATTTTTACTGAACCTGACCCTTTTATGTTTGGTCTAAATAGAGTTTTTGAACTGCAACAATTAAACTGCTACACTGTCTCTGTGTGCGTTGTACTGTACATCTGTTGGGTTGGCAGCTTGGCAGACATCTTATCTTTTTGCAACATTTGCGGTCTTGCATTTCTGCATTGCTCGCTGGGAGCAACTACATTCCCGACTGTCGGTTCAAAGGTCACGTCACTCCGGCCGTCGGGGGTTTCTCTCAGACAAACACACACACACACACACACCCTGAAGTGGAAATGTTAGGCAGCATATCTTTCAGTCCATAGTATAGTTCTTCTTCTTTAGGGAAATATTCAGTCTGTTCAAATTATATTTTATTGTAAATTACCGACTGATTGTCGATATTCTGCTGCAATTTGGTGAAGAAAGGGTAAAGCTACATGGAAGACGACATAGAAGAAGTCCAGAGCACTGGAGCAGCGTTAAAGCAAGATGAGGCAAGCATGTCCGTAATGGGGAGCTCGAATTTACTGAATGCGACTGAAATAAATATCAAAGTGAACATTACCACCAGCATAACGGCGTAGCTTCTGACACGGACATCAGTGATCAGAAAATATATGCGATTACATCAGAAAATTGACTCAAAAAGTTTCAGTTAAATTAAGACTGAGATGATACCTACTATTAAAACACAAACAAAAAGCAGCAAACAAGAATTAAAAACGTCTTCAGTGCAAAACGATTGATGAACAGCTCTGTGTTATCTCATCTTCTCACACACAGTTTTACAAGCAGCCTTTATTTGGCAAGCCTAATCTTTCCCAACACAAAGTGACAATAAGCAGGCACAGTGGCCTCATTAAAGGGACTTTTATTCAAATTAACACACACACACACACAAAACCCTCTGATGATCCATTAGCTGCACAATGGCCAGGACAATGCGTCTCTGTCACACACACACACACACACACACACACACTCTGTTCTCCAGGGGGTAAAGCTGGGTTTAGATTTAGGAATGCCATATAAGTGTTTGTGTGGGGCGGGAGATACCTTTAAAATCTCTGTAAACACTCTTTAGATAAGACAACAGGTTCCATATAGTGAATCTCTCAGGGGACCGACACTTTCATCTCGCCATATCTACACCCCCCCCCCCAAAGAGCTGCACATCTACAAGCAGATTCAGCACTTATCTCCTTCAGCTCTTATCCAGAGCTGCTGTGCGTCCTCCCCTCCCCTTTATCTGCATTTGACCCTGGGCTTTGTAGCGTGGCAGGGGTGTGAGAGTCGGTTTGACCTCTCGCGGTAACCTCGAACACAAATCACTGTGTGCTCCACACAGCGCTGAGACAGAGGGCCTTGAGCAAATGAGCAATGACCACGAGAAGGTAACCTTTACCTCCCGCACAATAAGCCCTTCTCAAGCGGGCTGCTCTCACACATGTCAGATCAAAGCGTGTCATTCAAATGGGAAAGATATCACCGCCCTTTGAGAAACAGAGCTCAGCTCGCTGCTGTTTTGCACGGCTTCTTAAAACGTGTACCGCAACGCCGAACCCCCCCCCCCCCCCCCCCCCAACATTTGATTGCTTTCTAAAAGACAAAAGGGCAGGCAGGAGCTCTGCTTGCTTGTATTTGTTGCAAGGCTTCGGGGTAATCCGGTATTGTCGGAGGGTTTTTTTGAGGCCTTGGGGTCATGCTCTCTGCGTCTCTGAGGAGAGAGATCCTCCACATCCTTCCTGTGTGTGTGTGTGTGTGTGTGTGTGCGCGCACATACTGCCCCACACAGCCCACTCTCTTTGCTCTTTGACTCCAATGGCCATATAAGGCAGCCAGCACCATGGAAACCGCAGGGCTTGAATAGCAGTGTCAAATCCCTGGAAGCACACACACACACACACACACACACACACACACACACACACACACACACACACACACACACACACACACACACACACACACACACACACACACACACACACACACAGCCCCCTCCCCCTCTGCACACACTCTCCTCCCTCCCTCGCTTTGCTTGATCTCTCTCTCAACACACAAATAGGTTGGATGAAAACAGACAAGGGGAAAGAGGGGCAAGGAGGAAAAAAAAGCAAACGCAGAGAAATCCAGCCTGTCTCCGGCTGTGGCCATTTTTCTTCAATCATAATTTGATTTGTGGACTCTGAAGCCTGAGAGAGACCGAGGGGGGGGAAGAGAAGCACCCGTCCCTTCCACCCCCACCTCCTATTTGCCTGAGCCATAGGGAAAGGCTTCTCACACACACACACACACACACACACACGGATGAAAAGCAGCACAGTGGGCTAGGCCGCAAGTCATTAGTTCTTGGTGGGCAAGCACTGACAAAAGGCTCGGGGAGAGAAGCCCGCATGAGTGCCTGGAGAGCAACCACAGGGACTATGGAGGGCTGAGCAGACGGACACTCCTGCTTACTTGATTTTTTTTTTTTTTTGTGTTGTTGTTTTGGGAAGGAAGCAACGCGGAGGATCTCGTCACAACCGAGCACTCGTGCTACGACAAGCAGGGAAGCGAGAGAGATCACTTCCTTGTGTCGAGGATCTACTTGTGCATTTTGGAGGCGAAAGCAGGAGGTCCACGTCGCCTCGTCTGCAGCCGGCGGCGCCTCAAAGAAGAAGGAGAAGGAGGAGAAGCGCACGACCACATGAAAGTGATGTTGTTGTTGTTGTGTGGACATCAACTTGTCTTTGCGTGACGTGCGATGTCTTCTTTGTGGGTCACAATGCTGCCGCCGCTGGCTGCTGGATTACAGCAGAATAGGAGAGCCGTGTCTGCGCTCTCTGCCTCGCTGGATGGAAGGAAGATCTAGAGCGAGAAAAGGTTTTATTTTCCCGGCGAGGGGGAGAAGCCATAGACACACGGCACATTGACGTCGAGGTAAGCGCGACGTCATTTCTAGAGGGATTTAGGGGTGAATCTTTCGGTGGACAGCTGCCTTATATGAGCGAGGACAAATTGAGTGTTCGGGGTGCTTTAAGAGGGCTGGTCAAAGACTTTCCAGGCATGTGCTAAGGCTACACAGAGGTCCTTTTTCAGCCATTGCTGTTGCTACAGAGACAGAGCTGAGTGAGTGTGTGTGTGTGTGTGAGAGAGAGAGAGGGGAGATTTTCACCTCATGTCATTCGCTCGCGATTCTATTCTGCCGTTGCTGCTGTCTTGTGGGAGAATGTGTGCTGCATGCGTTTGACTCATTGTTTCCTGTGAAAGGTTCCCTGGCTGGAGGGCGAGCCCGCTCGACCGAGAAGGCTGCTTCTCAGACAGCAATCTGTCTGAAGGAAAAAAGGACAAAACAACACACGGAGGCTACGAGCTGGAGAAGAGAAGAAGAGGGAATTGAAATCCACAGGCATGCAACACTAAAAAGTTGCCACAACGAGACTGTTTCCAGGTCATAGTGGAGTGGGAGGAGACTGATCGGCTCTTGTTTTTTTTTTTATATGCCAAACACCCTCCTCTTAAATGCTGTAGCCTTTTTTCTTTACCATTGACACGTTGTTTAGCTTGATGACTTTGTTTTCTAAGTTTTGATATTATGTGCTCAAAAGATTTGATTTCCAAGTGAGAGCAGAACATACCGACTCTCTCCAGGTGAGGGCAAACACACTCCGGACTTTCTGACATTTATGTACCTCGACAGCAGCCAGACATCTTGGCCGCCTGTCCCCGTTTCCTCTGCCGTGGTTCGGTAACCAAGCGATGGCCATGGTGAGTGGGGGCTGGGGAGATCCCAACGGGGGCACCAACGGACTGGGGGACAAGAGCTACCTGAAGGGGGAGGAAGAAGACAGATCTCCCCAGGCGGGAGGGAGCGACATGGAGGCCGGAGACGACGACAAGTCCTGCGTGGTGGACTGCGTGGTGTGCGGGGACAAGTCCAGCGGGAAACATTACGGCGTGTTCACGTGCGAGGGCTGCAAGAGCTTCTTCAAGAGGAGCGTCAGACGCAACCTCAGCTACACTTGCAGGTGAGAGGGGCATTGTGGGTAATTTCGTGTCTCTCCCCCACCCCCCCTTCTGTTTAGTGGTCTGATAATCGTTTTTTCTTTTAAATCCTGCTGAAAACTCAAAGTGTAGGCAACAATGTCACCTAATTTACAGCGACACAGGTGTTACAATGCAGTGCGTTGTTTCCATATGAACGTCTAGTTCTTACAAAGTACAGATGAGTCTAAATATTAAACTCATAACGCCACGATGTATTTCTGCCATTTGAAATTGAAATGTATTCATCAATAAATATAGCATAAAGACAAGTTATAGTTACACAAAGCAATGTCTACAAACAAAACATACATTATCTCGTGTGTCTAAGCTGAAACAATCTCTGTTTCTAGTTTAATTGCATTGTTCTATTTCTATTTTGATCATTTGAGCAAGCGAACAGGCCAAGCCTTGTGATAATGTTCTGCTTTTTTCTGTCTTTTATGATGGTTCACTGACTATCGTTGTGTTTTGGACTCTTGGTCAGATAAAACAATAGCTCCAGGGCAAACAATGACTTGATTATTGTGAAATGTGTGGCAGGTTTATTGTTGATTGCAGCTTTGCTACAGTATGTCTGTAAAGCCTTCCACACACAGAACCATTCATAAAGATGTCTCTATAATCTAGAGCTAGATCCACCTCCAAAAAGTTAAACAAAGACTTTCGTTGTCATAAAGAGAGATAAGAAGTCTTTGACTGTTTATTTTAAACTGTTAATGACTTTCCACAGCTTTAAGTTCCACATTATGTATATTATGATCATGAGTTTTACAATAAATTGATATCATTAAGTCGATGGAATGTCAATAAATAGTCACAATGTATCAGAGACCAGGGTGATATCTTCACATGGCTTGTTTGTCTGACCAAAAAAATACCCAAATGACACGTTCCATTGAAAACTAAATATGAAAAGAAAAGCAGCAGATTAAAAACAATGAGATGCAGAGAATGTGAGAAAAGACTGGAACAATAAACAGATTATTTTGAATTATCAAAAAAGTTGCAAACATTTTTTTCAGCTGATTGAGTTATTGATGAATCAACTAATTGTTTTGCCTCTACTTAAGTACACAGTGAGACATGTGACTGAAGTAACAGTGAATGATACGATGGTAATGTTGCCTGCAGCCTTATGGTAAATCTGATGCAATATTAATGTTCAAGAGCACTTTAATAGGAAGGGAAGACTGTGCATCACTGAGCAGTAAAGCAGGGTTGGTTACACATTTGGCATTAAGTTTGGATGGTTTTGAAACCACTCGATTAAGGGCAAAGCATATCACACAGTCTGACACTGCATTAGTACAAAACCATTCATTCCAGTTCCTAAAACTCAAAAGAAATTTGTTAAAACACCTATAGTCCTACAATGAAATGTTTCTGTTCTCAGGTCGAACAGAGAGTGTCAGATTGACCAGCACCACAGGAACCAGTGCCAGTACTGCCGACTGAAGAAGTGTTTCCGCGTTGGCATGCGCAAAGAAGGTATCTGTCCACCCTGATCCAGAAATCCCCCAACCATTGTGATCCCTTGGAAAAGGATTGGAGACACTGTGGGACACACTGTCATTGTACATGTGCAATATTGAAAAATACTGC